>NC_081821.1:10320555-10626111 GCF_030704535.1 Vitis vinifera | reverse complement strand
ATAATTTTGTTAAAAGGTGTTTGTTAAGGAGGATCATTATGTTTCTCATGGTTATTGATTTAGTGAAGCTTATGCGAGGGTGGAAGACTCCTATTATGGAAATTGTTGTACATTATTGTGGTTGCTAGCTCAGCTTGAAATTTTATTATCAGCATAGAAACTGAAGGGATGGGAATAAAAAAGTCAGAGAAAAAAAAATACATGTGGAGAAGGCATATGCTTAAATGTTATTCTTATCCGCTAAAAAAGAATGGGAAGTAGCGGGATACATGAGATATGATGAAAGAAACTTGGCAGAGATCTTGCTTACATGATATCCTATTTACCCCTTTGCGAGAAATCCTAAAAGAATAATTGCTAGAAAAAGACAGAGTCATCTTTGAGTTTTATGAGACATTATCAGATTTAGAATCTCAGTAAATTATTCTGCCAGAGGCAATGCTCAACAGTACTTTCTCAAAGAAAATCATATGAAGAAGCAACACTGCATGGATGTCTTTCCTTCCACAGTATAAGTAATATATAAGCTCATCTGCCACTTTGTGCAGTAGAAACCACTGAGATGCTTTGAGGCTATAAATGCAAAACTGCTACAGTTGTTGGACACAGTACATTTACTCAATTTTATTTTATTTTTTTATTGCTGAATAGATGAACTTAGATTTTCTAGATCGGCTTTGAAATATGGACACCATTTCCTCTTATAAATGCCTGTTTGGGATAGCTTTAGCCCTTGTTGCTGAACCTTTAAGTCAATGCTTTTCCTGTGTAGTTGATTTTGTGTTTGGAAACTATGTTTCAGATATAGTTTTACGAAGGAAAGGTTTGACTTTATAATTTTAAAAGTTTTATGAAGGTGAAATTTACTTCTTGCTTTGTTTCTTGAAAGAGTCTCCCTGCATTTTCAACAGGAAGATAAATCAAGTTGGATTGTGTGGGGATTCACGTTTAAGAGTTTTATCTGAACATTCCTAAAAATTGCTTCTAGAATTCAAATGTTGCTTTTAGCTTTTAGGAAGCTCTCCCAAACATGGCTTATATCATTTGGCCTGAAAACATGCATTTAATGTTGCTGATGCATCAAGCCATGGAATTGTATTGAGCCTATTGACAGTATGCATATGGAACAAACTTTTCTGCACTATGAGTTTGGCTAAATGCCCACCCTTGCTGTCAAAGGGAAGCCTTATGTCCTTGTGTACATACATGCATATGTAGGTCTTTTAAAATAACTAGTTGATCCATAGTCTTTTGAATAGTGTCTTATTAAAAAATTATTGCAATAAGTTTGGATGATCATGTTTTTGCATGGCATAAATTTTTTATGGCATCATCTTGTTGGAGAAAAATGATATTCATATTGGTTGTCATGTTTATACATTTTTCCTGAAATTATATTCATTGGCTGCATTTTGTCATTCATTGATGGAAAGCTTTTTGTCTCTTTTTTTGTTCACAGGCTCTGGTAAAATTGTTTGGATGTCCGTGCAACTACAATTGAACCATGACTTCGAGTATGTTGACTGGAGAGCGAAGGTATAACATGATTATTTTTTCAGTTCAGCATCCTCTATGGTCTCCAATATTTCTGGTGGTCAAAATCCTAGCTGTACAAAAGACCGGAATATCCAAACTTTATTTAGTTATATGATTGAATATTTTTTTTTTTTTGATAGGCAAAAACAGAATTATATTAGAAAAGGGCACCAAAAGGAAAGCCCAAAGCATACAGGGAGTATACAAAGGACCCTTAAAGCACACCCAAGAGAAAGGAAAACAAACCCGACCCTCATCTAGCGCCTAGCCAATCAAGAAAACTAGGTAAAGTGAGAGGATCTACATTTACAATTGATTTTGTCCACACCCAAAGATTACAAACAAAAGAATTCTTCAACCTATGAACCGAAAAGTCCTCATTATCGAAAGCAATCCTGTTTCTTTCCATCCAAACCGCCCAAAAGAGGCACAACGGGGCTGCCTTCCACACCTTTCTATGCTTCTTGCCCAACATAAAGCCCCTCCATTCAATAAGGGTCTCTCTAGCCGAATAAGGGAGGACCCAACACACTCCAAAAAGGGCGAACAATAAATCCCATAAGGCTCTTGCCTTAGAGCAATGAATAAGGATATGATCAATTGACTCCTCTTCCTCACAGCACATAAAACATCTGTTAGCAACAGCCCAACCCCTCTTTTTAAGCTGGTCCATAGTAAGCACCTTACCCCAAGCAGCCTCCCAAGCAAAGAAACTCACTTTGGACGGCACACTAGGGTTCCATATCAACCCATGAGGGAAAAGACCAGCTCTTCTTGAAGATAGATCATTATAGAGCGATTTAACTGAAAAACTCTCATTCGAAGTCACTTTCCACATCATTCTATCTTCCATAATAGGACTAAGCCTTGCGCCTCGGATTGTCAAAAGAAGCCTCTCCACCTCCTCCACCTCCCAATCATTGAAGGGCCTAGAAAATCTAGGACACCAAGCCCCTTCCACTCCCGAAGTGTCCCAAAACTCCTCTACCCAAGCCTCCTTAGAGGAAGCAAAAGCATACAAGGAGGGGAAAGAATTGCATAAGGGGAGATTCCCCCACCATATATCTTTCCAAAATTTTACCCTTCTACCATTCCCCACTAAAAAAGCGACTTTATTTTGCATAAGGGCACCTTCCTTCCTTATTTCCTTCCAAAATCCTACCCCATAACTCTCCCTCACTTCTCTAGAACTCCACCCCCCTTCTTCCTCCCCAAACTTCCTACTAATGACATGCCTCCAAAAGTTCTCCCTTTCAATCGCAAACCGCCAATTCCACTTGCAAAGAAGGGCCCTATTAAGGATGGAAAGACGTCTAACTCCCAAACCCCCCTTCCTCTTATCCATGCAAACAGTATCCCAGTTAACTAAGTGAGGCTTCCTCTCCAAAGCACCCCCTCCCCACAAGAAGTCCCTTTGAATTTTCTCCAACCTTAGACTCACCACTCTTGGCATTCGGAGTAAGGACATCAAGTATATAGGCATGCTTGACAATGTACTCCGAATTAGAGTAATTCTCCCTCCTTTGGAAATAAATTGCCTCTTCCACAAGGCCAGCCGTTTCCGAAATCGCTCTTCCACTCCATCCCAAACAGCCACCGACTTGTGGTTTGCCCCCAAAGGGATCCCCAAATAAGAAGAAGGCAGAATATACTATCATCTAAACTTGTCTGCCTGTTGTAAATATAGGGACAGAATCTAATTTCAGGATCAGTTCGGCGTGGTATATTGGTTTTGTGAATGAGAAAGGCTAAGCATATAAAAGGGTGTTTGTACTAAAATGACTTGGAGCAATTTAAGAATCTATTGAGTGACTCAAAAACTATTTTTGAAGTTTGGGATTTCATAATTATTGAATTTTACTAGAAATATTTTGGTTTTAGTTTCTCTATGCTGGGAATTTGGAGTATCAGGAGTACTTCGAGAAATTTAATCTAGCTCTGTAATTGCTGAAACTTCTCTCTTCTAGGAATCCATTTTTTCTACAATAAGAAGGAAAGGGGGGATTTAGTTTTGGTTGCTTATTTTGCTGCAAAGTGGCAGTTCTATTTTTTGAGAGTCATCTATTAAAAAATGTCATTTCTTGGAGATTGTTCTGATCTGGTTTTGAGTTTATTTTTGAGTTTTCACCAAAAATACCCCCTTTAAAAATAAAAATCCAGAATTTAGATTGGGTTCCAAAATAATTCCTAATCTAGTGCGTTTCCGCCACATAAGCATCCACGTCATAGAACTGTGGTTGGTGACTATGGTTTTGATTTTTTTGAAAATGGTCAAAATTGTAGTCACTAACTACGGCTTTAAATTTAATCTTAAAACCTTAGTTGGTAACTAAGGTTTTGAACTAAACTTCAAATTTTTTTATACATAAGAAATTATGTTGTTTCATTTAAAATATTTTAGGTTTTTTATTTTTTATTTTTTATTTTTATAAATAAATTCAATATCATGAATTTATTATATTATTTTTATTTTTTATTTATTTGAGATTTTATCAAACAAGACTACAAAAAAGCTATGCTTTGGTTATCTTCAGAAATTTTTTCCTATCAATGTTGAGATTTTATTAACAAGACCATGCTCTCTATGGATCATCATTTTCTCTCTCTCCTCTTTTTTTTTTTTTTTTAAACTCTGTCCAAGCATCTACAGAAAAATTTTCAGATTTTGTAAAAATAAGTAAAATTTCTATAGACAGATTTGATTCTTTGACAGACTTTCATGACTAGCAAGTTGCCATAGTTGGCATGCCAAACAGCAACTTGCTGTCATTGCAAGGCATCTATAAGGGAAAATTGAAACAAAGGATTGTGGAGGAGAAAGTTGTGCACCAAATTGGCAATTCCCTTTTTGTTTCTTGAGAAATTCTTTAGAAGATCCTTCAGATGTCCTATTTCAGGAAATTTTCACATCCCCCAAGGTTCTGGAGAATGAGTTCCATGGTTTAATATGAAATAATATCAAGAAAATGAAACAAGTAAAACATAACACCAACCCAACAATATACATACATACATTCATGTTTATATATATATTTATAATGCCAATTTTTTTAATAAAACTAACAAAAATATTTTTAATCACATAACTTTAATAAATAGACAATAAAAATAATATAATAAATTCATGATATTAAATTTATTTTGAAAAATAAACTAAAATATTTCAAATGAAACAACACAATTTCATATGTATATGTATATAAATTTAAGTTAAGTTCAAAACCGAAGTTGGTGACTACGGTTTTATGATGTAGATGCTTATGTGGCAAAAACGCACTAGATTGGGAATTACTTTGCAACCAAATCTATTTTATGGATTATTTTTTAAAAAGGGAGTATTTTTGGTCAAAACTCTTTATTTTTCCTAATGGAGCATAGAAAAATCTTAGCAGTATTTCTCACTGTTTTGAGGTAAAAGGTTCTTAGTTTCTCTTTTATTTGTTGTCCCTTGCAACTTGAAAAAGCCTGGGGACTAGAGAAGGTGGTGATCAGAATGTGGGATAAGACATTCAATTATTTATTTTATTTTTGTTTTTAATATTTTTGCTTAGGATTTGTTTGCAATAGTGGGCTACGGATAAGGGGACCTTTTTTTTTTTTTTTAATCAGAATAAGGGGACTATTTTTTGTTGTTTCTTCTGATAGTTTCTCCAAATAATGTGCCTCATCTTGCTTGTAACTTGAAAAAGCCTGGTCTGCAGAAGGTGCTGATCAGATTGAGGGATAAGATGCTCTATCTTTCACTTTATTTTTATTTTTGATTTCGATTTCTTAATTCAACATTTGTTTGCAACAATGTAGCATATAAGAGGGACTACTTTTCACGATTTCTTCTAATGGTTGCTCTAAATGATGTACCTGATATCTCTCTCTCTCTAGCATAAGCCCTTGATTTAGCAATAGGTTGGGTACTAGGAGGTGGCATAGCAATGAGTTTTAGTTGGCCTCTCTGACGTGGAAATTTACATGTTGGGTAGCCAAGATTCATGTTGGAAGAAGTTTGTTACCTTTGTTTCAGCTATGTTGAATTATTTTGGTTGACCTTAGTTCTGTGTTTTTATGTCACATGATCTAGACCTTGGAAAAATTAGGTTGGACCACAGATTGTCCCTAGTTTTGAAAGTTTTACTAATAAACTCTACTTTGAGTTGGATAGCTGCTCTTTTATAACTCATATTCATAATTTGCTTTGCCTAGAGAAACTAATCTCATTAGTTTTTCCTCAAATTTTACAAGAAATTTGTTTTAAGAAATCGTCTAAATTTTTACATGCCTTCAGATGATGAGTTTATGATAGAATCCCAAGATATGTTAGCATCATTCCTTTCAATGTGAAATTGCTCTCATATTCATTTCTAGTTGTTAGCTTTATTAGATTTAGTATATTTTCTAGGTCTGGTTGAGATTTTCTTTCCTCATGGCATCAAAGTTTTATTTTACTTTTAACTTCTAATGAGCGATGGAGGAGAGAGAGAGAGAGAAGGCTAGAGTGAGAGAGACTGAGAGCGATGGAGGAGAGCAAGGGCTTCTGCGCCTGAGTGAGAGTGTAGAGGGGGTTGTCCTCTTAGGGTCTTGGAATAGCTCAAGGAAGGGTAGATTTAGTGTGGAGTCGAAGACCTTTGAGATTGAAGTAGAGGAGAAGAAAGGCAAACTACAAGCTACGATCGTGGAGAGGAAAAGAGGGATCTCGTCGTGGATAAGACTGGGACCGGAGAGCCTAGGGCTCTTTCTTGAAGGTCTGGTTCATTGCAGTAAGGATACGAGTGTTGGAAAATGCGAGGGCCTATTCACTGTTACGCGATGAAAACAAAGGTGGGTGCTTCATCCGTTTAGGAGTTGTGGACTTGGAGAATAAAAGTTTCAGCATTTTTATCCCTAAAGGGAGAGGAGCAGAGAGGGGCTGGGCTTTAATGGTGGAGACGCTACGACGTCTGGGTATTGCTTATGAAGGAAAGGAAGGCCAGAAGGACGAAGCGATGCTGCTGAAGCCCATTATGACGAAAACCTTTGCGGAAGTGATCAAACAGCCGAGGAGCAAAGGAAGAGCAGTGATTAAGGTGGAGGTCAGAGAAAAGGAGCTAAGCCGAAACTTGAATAAATTGGTTCATTGTTTGGTTGGGTCCTGGAACTCTAATTCAGGGAGGGGGGATGACCTGAAGAGTTGGGGGACCCTTTTGGCAAAATCTTGGGGACTGAAGGGCAACTTAGGGCTAGCAAAACTGGAGAGGGGTAAGGTTCTGCCAGAATTTGAACTATTGGCAGAAGTTGAGAAAGCCCTAAGCCTCGAAAGCATTTCGGTGGGAGGGATCCTTCTTCGCTTGGAAAAATGGAGTCTCGAAGGGAGAAAAGGCGTGAGGCATGGATGCGAATCATGGGCCTACCCGTCTCCTTATGGGATCGGGCCATTCTGAGAAGGATAAGGGAGGAGTGTGGGGGGTTCCTTGCAGTCGACTCCCAAACAGAGAAGCTAGAAGAGTTGCAGTGGGCGCGGATTCTGGTGAAGATGAACGGAGAAGAGCTTCCTAACGTGGTGGAAATTTGGAGTGAAGATTTCTGCTACGTGTCAATCCTTTGGTGGGAGGTTAGGTCAGTCTTGAGAGCGGGGCCGACAGGAAAGAGAGGGATGAAGGCTATAACAGGAGGCGAGGTTGGGGGTGAGTCTTATGCGCAAGTAAGCTCGTGTTGGAGGAGGTCGGTGTCACAAGGCTTGAGGCCTTGCCGCTGTCTGCCGATGGGACGCGGGGGCAGACATGCGGGTCGGGGCAGCCTGTGGAGCAACGCTTGGGTGAGCCTCTTGTGACGGGCCTTGCTAAGACCCCATGGAGCTCTGATATGGCCCCTGGGCCTTCTGGGCCAGTCCTAGCTGGTCTTGTGGCTGGGCCGTCTCGTTCTGGGTTGTCTCTTTCTGGGCCGTCGCCTAGAAAGGTTTCTAAGTGGGCCAAGGCCAAGGAGCCCTTAGTGGTGCCTGGGCCGGATCACCAAGGCCTACTTCTGCCTTGTGCAAAGGGTAAAGCCCTTTCTAGTGAGGCCTGCCCCCCGGTTTTGACTGGCCCATGTCTTCTGGAGGGTCCAGACTCTGGCATCTCCTCTTTCTGGATGAAGGACGGCTTGAGGAAGCAGGTTGAGGAGGAGTCACGATCTGAGGAGAGTTTGAAGACTGACGGCGCCTTATTGGAGGAAGCTCTAAGGTATGGGACCGCCTTTAACCCTATTGGCTTGTTGGTTCTTGTTTCCCCTTCTTCTCTCTCTTCTCTTTCTGGTCGGACTCCTTTGGGGGAGTATTACGACTTTTCTGGGGCTGGTTGGGAGATAGCCCAGGGGGAAACACCGTGTCGCATTGTCAATGGCCCGGGGTCTACAGAGAAGAAGACTGTTACTAGTTGGGAGCTGATGGAGGTTAACAATGGCAACAATGGAGAATGTGGAGAGGAGTTATGCTTGGTCCGTACAGTGCCACATGAAGCTACAGGATGGGAGGAGGTCAATTGGGAGGATAGCGAGTTGGCTAGATTCAGCATGTTCCTGGGGTTTTCAACAAAGGGCTTGGAGAAGGACATTTTGGATTTCTTGGTCAAGATCAGAAAAAGGAGGGAAAGAGTCCATAGCAAAGTTCCTTCTGGACAAATCGAAATTTGAAAGGGAATTGAAAAGACTAGAATGCTCCATTAACTATGAGGGAGGGAAGAAGCAGAAGTGTGGTACACAAGAAAGATGGGGCCAGATTTTGGAAGTCTAATGAAGTTAAGGTTGCTAAGCTGGAATGTGCGTGGAGCTAATGATAGCTCCAAAAGAAAGGTGATTAAAGCCATGATTAGAAATCAAATGGTGGATCTATTCTGTCTCCAGGAGACAAAAATTCAAACAATGTCTAAGGGTGTGGTGAGGAGTTTGGGCTCTGGGAGGTTCCTGGACTGGGGTGCCATGGATGCTCATAGATCTGCGGGTGGAATTTTGATCTGTTGGGACAAAAGGACCGTGGAGGTGCTTGAGATGGAGGTGGGACACTTCTCAATTTCTTGTAGGCTCAGGAATGTGGAAGATGGGCTCGTCTGGATTTTCACAGGAGTTTATGGGCCGTTCTCTAAGGAGGACAGGGAGGCTTTATGGGAAGAGCTAGGGGCAATCAGAGGCTTCTGGAATGACCCTTGGTGTTTAGGAGGCGATTTTAATGTCATCCTTTCCCAAAGAGAAAGTAGCAGTCAAGGAAGGATAAGTGGTGCAATGAGAAGATTTGCCCAGGCTGTTGATGAGTTAGAGCTTCTAGACCTTTCGCTGCAAGGTGGTGTGTTTTCCTAGAGTGGGGGTAGGAACAACCAGTCTTGGGCTAGACTGGATAAATTCCTTGTGACCAGAACTGGCTTGATCAATTCTGTGGGGTTGTCCAAAGCAGGCTGCTGAGACCCACTTCTAACCACTTTCCCATCTTGCTGAAAGGTGGTGGGTTAAGACGAGGCCTCTCTTCGTTTAGGTTTGAAAACATGTGGCTGAAAGTGGATGGGTTTAAGGACCTTCTTCGGGGATGGTGGCAAGGGTCTGGGGTGAGTGGGAGGGCCAATTTTAGATTGGCCACTAAGCTGAAGGTGCTGAAACAGCAAATCAAAGATCGGAATAGGGACGTGTTTGGAAGGCTAGAAGTTAACAAAAACTCGGCTCTCTAGCAGGTCGAGTTCTGGGATAGGGTGGAAAGTGAAAGGAGCCTCTCAGAAAGAGAAACGGAGATGGAAAAAGAAGCTAAGGAAACTTTCAAAAAGTGGGTTCTGCTGGAAGAAACCCATTAGAGACAAGTGTCGAGGGAGTTGTGGCTGAAGGAAGGGGACAAGAATACATGATTCTTTCACCGGATGGCCAAGGCTCACCAAAGAAACAATTCCCTGGATAGAATTAAAATTAATAGGGTGTGGAGGACTGGGGAGCAGGAGGTGAGGGAGGGGATTGTGAATGCTTTTTAGCAACTGCTCTCTGAAGAGCCAGGCTGGAAAGCTGATATAGAGGGGTTGCACCTCCAAAGTCTAAATTCTAGTGAAGCTGAAGGCTTGGAGCTGCCTTTCACTGAGGAAGAAATCCACTCTGCCCTGTTGGAAATGAATGGTGACAAAGCTCCTGGATCGGACGAGTTTACAGTGGCCTTTTGGCAATTTTGTTAGGACTTTGTGAAGGAGGAGATTGTGGATCTGTTTAAGGAGTTTTATGAACAAAGATCTTTTGTCAAAAGCCTCAACACCACTTTCCTGATCCTTATTCCAAAGAAAAGGGGGGCTGAGGACCTTGGGGACTTTCGGCCTATCAGCTTATTAGGGGGGTTGTACAAGCTTTTGGCCAAGGTGTTGGTGAATAGGCTGAAGAAGGTCTTAGGAAAGGTGGTTTCTGTGGACCAGAATGCCTTTGTGAGGTGATTGACTTCTGGCATAAGCGTAAGGAGAAATGGCTGATTTGCAAACTGGACATTGAAAAAGCCTACGATAGCATCAATTGGAATTTTCTCATGAAGGTTTTGCACAAGATGGGCTTTGGGTCTCGGTGGATGGAGTGGATTTGGTGGTGCATTTCAATTGCCAAATTTTCTGTCTTGGTCAATGGGGTGCCAGCAGGCTTCTTGAATTCCAAGGGGCTGCGTCAAGGAGATCCTTTGTCTCCTTACCTCTTTGTCCTGGGTATGGAAGTGCTAAGTGCACTCATAAGAAGGGCTGTTGTTGGGGGTTTCATTTCAGGTTGCAGCCTTCGGGGAAGAGGGAGGATGGAGATGGATGTCTCTGACCTACTCTTTGCCGATGACACAATCATCTTTTGTGAAGCAAGGAAAGAGTATTTAATCTCTTTAAGCTGGATTTTGGCTTGGTTTGAGGCGGCTTCTAGGCTAAGAATAAACCTAGCTAAAAGCGAATTAATTCCTGTTGGGGAGAAGAGATTGAGGAAATGGCAGTGGAGCTTGGGTGCAAAGTAGGGACTCTTCCTTCAGTTTATCTGGGGCTGCCCCTTGGAGCCCACCACAAGGCCATATCTATGTGGGATAGGGTGGAAGAAAGAATGAGGAGAAGATTAGCCCTTTGGAAAAGACTATATTTCTAAGGGCAGGAGAATTACCCTCATCAAGAGCACTCTGGCCAACATTCCTATTTACCAATTGTCCCTTTTTCGAATGCCCAAGATAGTGGCAAGAAGGCTTGAAAAATTACAAAGAGACTTTCTTTGGGGAGGGGGAAGAATGGAAAGGAAAATCCACTTAATCAATTGGGAGGTGGTGTGTACTGAACAAGGCCTTGTTGGGTAAGTGGATTTGGAGGTTTGCCTTTGAAAAGGATATCCTTTGGAAGAAAGTGATCGGGGTGAAGTATGGCCAAGAGGGCTTTGGTTGGCGGACTAATGAAGCTCGCGGGGCGTTTGGAGTGGGGGTGTGGAAGGAGATTTTGAAGGAGACAAATTGGTGCTGGGATAACATGATGTTTAGGGTGGGTAAGGGGGCTAAGGTCAAGTTCTGGACTGATCACTGGTGTGGTAACGCAGCACTGTCTTGAATTTTTCCTCAGTTATTTGCCTTGGTGGTCCATAGGAATGCAACGGTTAATGAGGTGTGGGACTCTAGCCTCGGTCAAGGGGGTTGGAATCTCAGATTTGCTAGAGATTCCAATGATTGGGAGCTGGATTTAATAGGAGCTTTGTTTAATATGCTGAGGGACTTCAAGATCTCCCAAGAAGAGGACTCAGTGTTATGGAAAGGTGGGGGTCAAGGCACTTTTGGAGTTAGGGATGCTTACAATTTGCTGGTTGCTCCCAATGCCCTTGCCTTCCCGGTTAGATGCATTTGGGTGGACGAGGTCCCAATTAAAGCTGCTTTTTTTGCTTGGGAGGCTACGTGGGGGAAGATCCTCACCTTGGATAGGCTTCAAAAGCGAGGGTGATAGTTTCCTAATTGCTGTTTTTTGTGTGGCTGTGAAGAGGAAAATGTTAATCACATTCTTTTACACTGTATAGTGGTCAGGGTCCTCTGGGAAGTTGTCCTTGCCTTGTTTGGGGTTCATTGGGTGTTCCCATAGACAGTCAAAGAGGTGTTATTTAGTTGGAGGGACCCTTTTGTGGGGAGAAAGAGGAAAAAAATTTGGTATTCCATCTCGTTGTGTATTCTTTGGACGGTATGAAAGGAGAAAAATAGATTAACTTTCAGGGGGGGTTCTTAAGATATACAGAAACTCAAAAATTCTTTTGTTTGTAATTTGTGGAGTTGGGCTAGAGTGTACATGGGAGAGGAGTCATCTTCGCTTTTAGTCTTTTTGGAGTGGCTAGTGGCTACTTAAGGGCTGGTGAGGCTGCTTGTTCTTTTGTTTTTGGGTTAGGCTGCATTGTATACTCCCTGTATGCTTTGTGGCTTTTTGCCCTTTAATATATATTGTGCTCATTTATCAAAAAAAAAAAAAAAAGTTTTATTTTACTTTTATGTTAATTTTCTGGACATAATATACAATGAGTCTTATTCCTTTTTTTTTTCTTTTAAATAATGATTTTTTTTTTTTTTTTTTTTGACATTAGTACTTTATTAGATTTATTCTCTTGATTTATTTGCCTGATTTCCTACATTTGATTTCTTGAGAGTTTGAATACATCTGTTTCCTTGAACAATTTCTTTCCTGGCTATCTGTTTTTGTTCTGAGATTTTATTATTTCTAATGGATACCCACACCCTGATATGCCTCAAATGCATCTCTTTGGTAGGTATTAAGAAACCTTCCTTATGGAGGGGTCAGTGGAGCTTGTAAAAAACATGTAAAATTCCTTTAAGAACTGGTGGTGTTGTCACCTATTAATGCACTCATTTCATTTTGGTGAAAAAAAATATATTCAGAAATGTTCAAGGATTTATTTGGTTATTCTTCTGTGTTGATGTGTACAGTGACTGTTACTTTGATCTTTTTTTAGTATCCTTGTAGCTGATTTTGGTAATTTTGTCCTAATTTATAATCACCTATTTTCTTTGTATTTTGATGATTCTTTTGTGGTCCACCTCCTTGTGTATCAATGTAAATTGGTGTTAATTGCAAATGTGGTTAAACTGTTACAATTTTAGATATTGATTCTGAAATTAAATGAATTTTAATCCATTAACATCCAGATTATGCCGATATTGTTGCAGGTGGGGTGCTCCAAGAAGAGGTGGAATGACTGTTTTGGGGAAAGTCGCCGTTCCTAAACCTATAAACTTACCCAGTCAAAGGTACCTTGTTTCCTGCTGACTCATTTTCACTTCTTTTAAGTGAGTTACTTGGCTTTACTCTGAAATTTTGTGTGTTCTCTCTGTTATTTGAAGGTTAGAAAATCATGGTCTGGACCCGACCGTGGAAATTGTTCCTAAGTGAGTCTTTCTTTCTTTAGTGTGTTGTTATATATTTCGTTGTTTTAGACTATTTTTCAATGATGTTAACATATTTCCAGAATTAAGATCTGTAATATGGTTGTACTTTTTCAGCCTCTGTTTCACTTAATTTGATCCATGCATTCTTTCCACACTTGATAGGGGTACCCTTAGCTGGGGCAACCGATCTTCTGCATCAAATGCTTGGGGTTCCTCCACAATCTCTCCATCTACTGATGGTGGCAGTGGTTCACCAAGTCACCTCAGTGGTCGCCCTTCATCTGGTGGAAGTGGCACTCGACCATCAACTGCCGGTAGCGATAGAGCCTCTGAATCTACTGCCAGTGCATGGGGTCCTAGCTCTAGACCATCATCAGCTTCTGGGCCATTGACATCAAATCAATCATCACTAGCATCATTACGTCCTCGCAGTGCAGAAACAAGACCTGGTAGCTCACAGCTATCTCGGTTTGCTGAACCCTTGTCTGAAAATCCAGTGGCGTGGGGTGCAGCTGGTACTGCTGAAAAATTGGTAGGCTCCTGTGGTATTCTCTATGTGATGACTGCAATTTTTACTGTAAAGGATATGCTGCAATATTGTTACAGACATTATGTGTGATGATTAGTATGATATGTGTGCTTAAATGGTATACCTTTTTCATTCTAATACCTTTCCTGTTGTAACAGAGGCTGGAGATTGTTGCATTATTTTTTAATGCTCTGATTAGTTTTTAACTGTTATTCATGCAGGGGGTGGCATCCTCCAAGAGTGATGGGTTTTCTCTGACTTCAGGAGATTTTCCAACACTTGGTTCAGAAAAAGACAATTTTGGAAAGAACACCGAGTTACAAGGTTCTCATACCTTTCATAATTAAGAATTCCTACAGTAGTTACCTTCAAATTTCTAGACTACTTTGCTTCCCAACATTTGGTTTAGAAAAAGATAATTCTTGAACAAACACCAAGGTACAAGATTTCTCATTCCTATTATAAAAAAGAATCACTAAGTTGATTATCTTCATAGTTCTGGATTCTTTTCTCGTGTCTTGAAGTTTGATTGTCTCTAATTGGTGGAAATCTTCTAAGAAATGTCTGCTATTATAACATTTTTTTTCTTGACCTTTCATTTCTTCTAGTACAGTTACTTTAGAGGGGTTTGATGTCATATGCATCTTCATTTCCTTGAATATTGTGCACCAGAGATTTCCAGTTTTTGAGCAGTCCATTAATTTGGGATTGAACAAGGATATGTGAAAGTGTTAGAGATATGTGGGAAATAGTTATAAAAATTATAAGTCCTTGAATTGATGATTTATACTGTTTCCTGGGATTAGTATGTATATTTAATTTGTTAGTTCTGGCAATACTTGCATGCTCTTTCTGCATTATAAGTAAAGAGTTGTTGAATTGATAATTATATTATTTCTAGCTATGTATTTTTTATTTGTTTCTACATTTAGGAGTTCCTTGGTGAGCAATTACATGTTATAAATGGTCCAACACTGATTGTCATGTGGTTCTCTGGGTTTTAAATCTTTGAGAAATTTCTGTTTTGGGTGTCATTTTGTCTGTTTTTGGGCCCAGAAGTTTTTTGATGGTTTATTGCATAACCTGTCAACCACATGATGATGGAGACATTTTAACAAGGAATCTAGGACTGTTTTCTAGAAGGATGCTGATTGCTTGATTTATAATTCATTACAGAGCACGGTTCACATGCTCGCCCTGGTTCATCTTCTGGCAAAGTAGCACCAGTAAAAGAGAGGACTGGGACCTCCCCAGTTGGTCTGTATACATTTATTAAGATGCATTCCCATTCCTGATGCCACTTTTTATTCCACTGAGGTCTAGCACCCATTGCTTATGTATGTTTTCTCAATTTTAGGTGATGTTTCCGTCAATGATGTCAAAAGTGGAGCTGTAAATACTTGGAAAAGGGATAATTCCACATATGTGGAAGATGGGCCCCGACCCAGTGTGGAGAAATGGCGGGGGGAATCCCAACCATACCTAAATGCTAGCATTCCCCCTCAGCATTTTGAACCTTGGCATGGAACACCTTCTCCAGGTGGCGTTTGGTTTAGAGGACCTCCAGGTCCTCCATATGGCGCACCGGTTACTCCTGGTGGCTTTCCCATGGAACCATTTCCTTATTATCGTCCCCAGATTCCAGCTACTGCCCTTGCCAACTCACAGCCAGTTCCCCCACCAGGAGCTGGACCAAGAGGACACCACCCGAAGAATGGAGATATGTACAGACCTCATATGCCTGATGCTTATATCCGCCCAGGTATGCCAATCAGGCCTGGTTTTTACCCTGGTCCAGTGCCTTATGAGGGCTATTATCCTCCTCCAATGGGTTATTGTAATTCCAATGAACGAGATCTTCCATTTATGGGAATGGCAGCCGGTCCTCCTGTTTATGAAAGGTACTCAAATCAAAATGCTCGTGATTCCAACAATTCCCATGCCAGAACTGGTGGATATGGTTCTTCTGGAAAAGCCATGGTTCCAGAGCAAGCTGAATCTGGTTATCATCATGATAATAGAGGACCGTACAAGGTTCTTCTGAAGCAACACAATGATTGGGATGGGAAAGATGAACAGAAGTGGGATCACACTGGGACAACCAATGCATCAGATCTAGCAAAGGGAGACCAACGAAAAACTTTGCCATGGGATGATGATTGGGAAGGAGATCCAAAAAAGGTTGAAGAGTTGGATTCAAGAAGAATAAAAGTTGTTGGGGAAGCTGCTTCTCAAACTTTCGACAATCAAATGGGTTCTTCTGCCCCTGTCAAAGTAAAGTTAACCGAATGTGTGAGCAGTGCGAAGCCGATTGATGACAGCTCCACAAAGAAATTTGAAACTGCAGCCTCTACTTTTCCAGAAGCTCCAAAACCATCCCCTCCTGCTCCAAAGGATTCCACTCTGATTCAGAAAATAGAGGGTTTAAATGCAAAAGCCCGGGCTTCTGATGGACGGCATGATGCTCCATTTGTTTCTAGCAGGGAGAAGCAAAAGAATGGTTTACAAGTTGATAATACTAAGACCAATCAATCCACAAAGGAGGCTGATTCTGGTGCTACATATTCTGAAAGGATTCACACCAATGCAATCCCTGCCTCCCATGAAGTAGGCGTTTCTACTGGACTTGGAAGCAAAGATAGAAGCCTTGAACAGGTAGCTGCTAGTGGAACAGTGATCTCCAGGTTTGTTTTGATTTTATGCTTCCACTAGTCATGCATATGTCACTTTCAATGTGGGGCCAAAGCTCATCTGCCGATTCCACAGGAGAGCAACTCATGGTGGGCAAGGAAGAGTTGACCATCGTGGTAAAGGAAGGGTCAATGCTCAAGATGTTGATGGATGGCGGAAGAAATCTCTTGTTGCAGATTCTTCAAGTGTAACAGGGTCTGGCAATGTTGAACTGTCCTCTAATGTAGATGTGCAAGACTGCCATTCCTCCATGCAGGTTCCTCAGAAGTCTGGGTTACACCTTCAAGGAACAGAGGATGGAGAATCTGGGTCCATGTCTGATCCAAGTGATAGCCAGGCACAGGTAATATTTATAATTTCTTCATGCCTGCTAGGTTTTATGCATGTTGAGTTTTATTTAGTATGATTGTTCTTTTTCATCAGCGAGCTAAGATGAAAGAGATAGCCAAGCAACGGGGGAGACAACTACAGAAGGAGGAGGAAGAGCGACTAAGAGAGCAGAAAGCCAAGGCTCATGCTAAATTGGAAGAGTTGAATAGGCGTACACGGACAGTGGATGGTTCGACTCAGAAGTTGGAAAATGTTCAATCAAGTGGTGCTTTCCAGCACAAGCAAGAAGAATTGCAAATTGTTGCTGAATCCAATATGGATGCTAGCAAAATTGGAGCATCATCCTCGGCCTTGATTTCTGGCCCCAGTGTAACTACTCAGATTCATGAAAGCAATGCCAGTAGAGTTGGAGGCTCCACTGATTTGTCCAGAGAGCTACCTATAGAGACACCAAGGAGTCCCTACCAGGAACCCATTATTTCAAATAATCAATCTTTGCCCTTGCAACAAAATGCTAATAGCATTGATGCTGCAGATAATAGAAATTCTCCCCAAATAAATGATGCTAGTATCTCGAAGCAGAAGCGAGTGGGTTATAAACAAAGGCAGAATATTCCAAAGCATAACATCCCTGTGGAAAAGAATTTAACTGAAAAGTTAGTTTCTACTGTGACAATTGAGGTGCCAAAGAGTCTTACTGATGTAGTGGTCAGTACTGCTGCTTCAGTTGAGCATGTTGCAACTGAAATTGTAACGAGCAGTGAATCAAACTTGCCTGTTAATGCAAATGTTACCACGGAGTCGGGACATCAGAGAAGGAAAAATAACAGGATTGGCAGGAACAAGCTGAAGCTGGAGGAGGCATCATTGCCAAGAGAGACAAATCCTGGTAAGGCTTCTGTTGAAAATGCTGAGCCAAAGGCTTCTGTACTTGAGTTGGATCCTAGTTCAATTGAGTCAATCTCCAATTCTAAGGATGCAATTCAGTCTTTTGAGAACCGTGGATCTTTACCAAACGAAGAAGCCCATGGTAGACCAACGAACCAGTGGAAACCCCAACATCCTCGTAGGATGCCAAGAAACCCCCAAGTTAATAGGTCTGTGGAAAAATTCCACAACAGTGATTCTGTTGTTTGGGCACCTGTGCAGTCACAGAACAAAAGTGAGGTTGCTGATGAGGTCAGCCAAAAAACTGTAGTTGAAAATACATCGTCAAGGGGGGATCATCAAGTGCAGAATAATCTTAAAAACAAGAGGGCAGAAATACAGAGATATGTTCCAAAGCCCGTTGCCAAAGAACTGGCTCAACAAGGAAGCATTCAAAGACCAACTTCTCCTTCAATCAATCAGACAACATCAGATGAGACTATTGGGAGGGGGGAATCTGGTTCTCAAAGCACTGACAGTGCTCAACTTGCTGGTACAGCTATTGAGAAATCAGGGTTTGCTGTGGAGTCCAGGAATGGTGACACTAAGCCAAATAGGCAGGCAAAATCTGGTTCATGGCGCCAAAGGGTTCCAATAGAATCAACCCATGTACAAGGCTTGCAAGAGGAATCCTCTTACAATTCAAGCGTGGAGAAGAATGTTCAGAAATTCATTGAGCATAGTGAAACCCTAAAGCCTGATGGGCAATCAGCTAAGGGCCAATCAAAATATTCTGATGATTGGAATACTCCTGACGGTTGGAACACACTTGAAAGTTCTGATTCAGCTGCTCCAGCCCCATCTGCTGTTGTGAAAGATCAAGGAGTAACAGGCAGAGGAAAGCGACATCCATTTAAAGGGCAAAAGGGTACGGGGAATACTCATGGTCTTGATCACAAAAATGTTAGTAGTGGGAACACAGATAAAATGTGCTTTCAATCCTCGCCTCTTGAGATGGGTCAAACAGACACAACTGTTGCTTTGAAAGAAAATCGTGGTGCTGGGGAGCGGTCATCATCTCATTGGCAACCCAAATCCCAGGCATATCCGGTGCATAATCAGCGGGGTGGCAGGCACAACAGCAGTCAAAATGTTAATGCTGAAGTTGCTAGGACCATCAGAAAGGAGTCCACTCCCCATGGTGGAGCACATTTTCCACCACAACATGACAAGGAGACCGACCATCCTCACACCGATCAACCTGCATCTGAAACTGGCACTGTAATAGAAGCACCAAATGCTGGGCATCAGGAGACCAAGAGAGAGGAAAAAAATATAGCTTCACTTAAAGGACGCCCTCACTCCCCAATCCAAGGTCCTGTTAACTCTGTTGAACCACTTCCTGCAGGTACTGATATTCGAAATGAGCAGCGGTTGTCCACAGGTTTCCGTAAGAATGGAAACCACAGTAACCGTTTTAGCAGAGGGGGGCATGAATCTCATGGAGATTGGAGCTCAGGTGGGCAAGATAACAAGCAACACAATCAACCTCCAAACCGGGAAAGGCAGAGGCATAATTCACATAACGAATACCAGCCTGTTAGGCCATTCAGCAACAACAGATCAAACTTTGAAGGAGCATCAGATGGTTCACATAATACAAGTTTGCGGTTCAGGGAGAGGGGTCACGGGCACTCAAGGCGTGGTGGGGGAAACTTTTATAGTCGGCAAAGTGGGAATGTTCAAGTAGATGCTAGTTATGATTGATGAAGACCAAATATTTGAAGCTGGGATTTTTGCTTTGGTTGGAAACCATTCCTCAAAATGATTAGCTTGCAGCTTGATCTCCCATGTTTACAGGTATTGCCCAGTCTCAATGGTAGTTGTTTTCTGGATTATGTTAAATATGAAATCCTATTGGAGACTAATCAAGTGCCATATGCATCTGAACAGTAGGGTGATGAGCTGCATCTATGGTGAAAACCGTGTAGGCTGATTGGAATTATTGGGACGTGGGTGATTTCTGTTCTTAGTTTTAAGAAAATGTATCTGATTGGGACGCCTTAATTTGGTCAAGGTTTGGTTTCTGTGGAACACCTTTGATATTTTTTAAAAGAACCTTGTATTTAGTGGCTTCTCTCTATATCCATATGTTCTAAATAGGGATCCACCAGAGGGATTGCTAGATGTAGATTTTGGCAGGTAACGAACAAGTTTCTCCCATCTGGGTCTCTCCCCATTTCTCTTACATAATGATGTCTTTGCTTTTGCACTGCTTTGCAACTTTGGCGTCCATTCTAAAAAATGTGGTAGTGATTAGTGATACTGTAACAGGTTATTATGCTTCACTATTTTTGTGCTGCTTGTTTCCAGGAGGTTTAAGAATTACCAGCAAACAACAATGGAGCCATTCAGGATTCAAGTGTTTACTTGGGAAGACCGAGAGGAAAGGGTGTCATTTTGGATTCCAAGTGCTTATTTCACATATTTGGAATTGAGTCTGTATTCCATCAATTTTCAAGGAATCATTTTTCATTCTTTTTTTTTTTTTTTTTTTCATTTTATATATATATAAATGAATATTTGACTTTCCCCCTTATTCTATTATTTTTACCCTCTATTAATTAATTTGTAAATATTATACGAATAATGATTATCTTAAATTATGGAGTTTAAAAGGTACTATTATGTAGGTTTGAGAAACGGGAGATGTGTGATATGCAAGAATAGTGAGGATATGAATGAAAATAGAAATAAAATTAAAATTAAAATCTTGATAGGAATGAATTTTGATTTATGTACTATATTTAAATTGTACTTCAAATATAAGTAATAAGGTTTGATTAAACTACCTAATTGTACTTTTTTGATACATATTGTAAATGTATCATTAGTTGCGATGCCACTTGTATATTTTCAAGTTCTATTATTTGTATTTTAATTTCATTATTTAGTTCCATTAGACTGTGTCATGTATATATTTTTAAGTTCTATTATTTGTATTTTAATTTTATTTGTTAGTCTCATTTGATTAACTTGGGCGAGTTGATTGGATTGATGATTAGCCTAAGTCCAACCTTAATTAAGAAACAATTAACTCAAGCCTAATCCAACTCGGCTTTTAACTCGGGGTACTTAATCCAAGTCCAACCTAATCTAATCTTATTTTTCTTAGTTTGGGTTGAATTCGAATTTATTGAGTTAATCTCAAGTTGGTCTGATTAAAATTAGGTTAATCAAGTTAAATTTGAGATGGTTTGATTGACTGAGTTGTATGATTTAAAATCTATCTATAATGGTTTTTAAAATATATTTTTTATTTATATATATATTTATATTACAATTTAAATGGTAAATAAAATAAAATTTCAAGATAACAGTAAAAATTAAAAATAAGTTTATATATGTTTATAAAAGAAATGAAAAAGTATAAGATATAATTATAATTTGATATATTTTTTTAAAATTTAAAAATAATTAATATTATAAATATTATATTCGGGTTGTTTGAACATTGATTTGAGTTTAATTTAAATTGAGTTTCAAGTTAAAAAAACTTAATACAAGTTCAACTAAAGTATTAAATATGTTTGCTCAACTTTATATAGATATCGGATTGGCTAGGATAAACCCACTCAAGTTAAATCACTATGTATATTTTACAGATTGGATTCTTAGTACCTTCAATTAGATGTTTTACATCTCATCCCATATATTGAACGGGGAAGATTCCTAAGCAATATATAAAAAAAATAAAAGCTCCGGCCCGCCCTCATAGAATATATGGAGCTTTGATCCAAAATAGTATATTTAAAAAATAAAAAAAAATCCAAAATCTAAACTTGTTTTCAAAATAATGCCCAATTGCGTCTGTGTCACATAAATTGTCATGTCATAAAACTGTAATTAGTGATTACGGTATTATTTTTCTAGAACGGTTAGAAACCGTAGTCACCAATCACGGTTTTAACTTTAAGTTTAAAGTTGTAGTTAGTTATTACGGTTTTGATTTTTTTTAAAAATTGTCAACTACTGTTTTAACTTTATGTATATTTATATATAACTTTAATTTTTTAAATAAAAATATTATATTATTTTGATTTTAAATAAACTTATTTCATTTTTTTAAAAATAACAATATATGAAATTAAATAATTTATATTTTTAATTTGATATAAAAATATATTTTTTTATTTTATTAAAATAATAGACACTATATTTAATATAAATATATTTAGTTAATTATATTTAAATATAAATAAAATATGAATGCCTATTAAAAAACAAATAATATAAATTATTATATTAATTAATAATTTTTTATATACTATATGTAAGTGGTATATAATATCACATGTATATAAGTTCAATTTAAATTTAAAATTTTATATATATGTGATATTATATACCACTTACATTACATATAATATATAAAAAATTATTAATTAATATAATAATTTATATTTTTTTTTTCTAAATAGACATTTATAATTTATTTATTTTAAATAAATATAATTTATTTATATTTAATTTTAATTAACTAATTATATTTATATTAAATATAGTGTCAATTGCTTTAATAAAATTATAAAAATATATTTTTATATAAAATTTAAAATATCAATTATATTTATTAAAAATATATTTTTATAAAAATATACATTTTTAATTTTATTAAAACAATTGACACTATATTTAATATAAATATAATTAGTTAATTAAAATTAAATATAAATAAATTATATTTATTTAAAATAAATAAATTATAAATGCCTATTTAGAAAAAAAAATATATAAATTATTATATTAATTAATAATTTTTTATATATTATATGTAAGTGGTATATAATATCACATATATATAAAAGTTTAATTTAAGTTTAAAATTTATCACATTTTTATTTAAATATATAAATAAATTATTAACATATGGATATGATATTAGGAACTTAAAATATGATAAATTTTAAACTTAAATTGAACTTATATACATGTGATATTATATACCATATAAAAAATTATTAATTAATATAATAATTTATATTATTTATTTTTTTAATAGGCTTTCATAATTTATTATATTTAAATATAATAAACTAAATATATTTATATTAATATAGTGCCTATTATTTTAATAAAATTAAAAAATATATTTTTATATCAAATTAAAAATATCAAATATTTAATTTTATATATTATTATATTTTAAATAATGAAATAAGTTTATTTAAAATCAAAATAATATAATATTTTATTTAAAAAATTAAAGTTCTAATAAATATTTATAAAGTTAAAGTCACACTTAATGACTACGACTTTGATAATTTTTAAAAGAAGTCAAAACTGTAGTCATCAACTACGACTTTAAACTTAAAGTTAAAACTGTGGTTGGTGACTACGGTTTTATAGAAACCGTAGTTACCAACTGCGATTTTATGACATGACAACTTATGTGGTACAGTCGCATTAGATTGAACATTATTTTAAAAATAAGTTTAGTTTTTGAATTTTTTTTTTAAAATGTATTATTTTGGGTCAAAATATATGGAAGTGTTGTTTTGAGGTAGGGAATTGTTGGGTGAGTTTGGGGTTGAATATACCTTCTTACTTTTTTTTTTTTTTTTTTGTTTCTAACATTTTTTATATTTACTTCTTAAAACATACTCAAACTACAATTATTAGTCTATCGGTGATATTACTTTCTATATTAATTTTCCATAAAAAGAATAAATTATAAACTCACCCCACTAACTTTAATGGCTCCAAATTGTTCAAAATTTTCAAAAACATGAAAAAGAAAATTATTAAAAATTATTTTATATAATTTTCTTTGGTTTCAAAGGCTCACACGTGTTAGACCGGGCCCCAAATGCCCCCAAAACGGGCCATTCAACACCCACCACCAATTTTATTTTTATTTTTATTTTGAAAAAATTATTTTTATTTTAATTATTGAAAAAAAAAATTTGTTAACCGTCTGACATTACCTTATTACCCTCGAGTTTGTGTGCTTTATCCAGAGAGGAATTAAGACAAATGGAAGGAAAAGCAATCTTCAAAACCCTAATTTCACTGTTAAGAAAGCTTCTTTATTTCTCTTCATTTCCCCAATATTTTTATCCACTCTCTTTATAGATTCTGAATTAGACAATAAACAGATAACAGAACCCTTCACTTCGTTTGCCTTTTTGGGTGCATTTTGTTTCATGTTCTCAAGATTTTGAAGAGCCCATGAATTATTGTTGGCAGGTAATTGAATTGCGCCGTCTTATCCTTTTGTGATGCAATTCAGTGCTCTGTGATTGGAGTTTTTGGGTTGTTTGATGTTTCTGTGAGTGCCCTTGATTTGATTTTTTTTTTTTTTTAGCTTTTAGGGTTTTGCTTTCTGGGTATTTTGTTTAGTGGTTTTTGTATTTGAATGTTCGGTTTTTTGATTGGTTCTGGTGTTTCTTGTTGCTTTGGATAAGATTTTTTCTGGGTTTCCGGTTTTCTTCGTTTTGGCTGCGGGAAAAATTATGGTGAGAAAAAAACTTAATTTTGAACATCTTGTGGTTTGTTTTGGATGTTTATTTTCCTGCGCTTTCTTAGCAATCGTGCAGAGTTATTTTATTTGATTTTTAAGTTGTTTTTCTTACAAGTGGAATCAGGCATTGCTGGGTTCTTGTTATAATTTGTCAAGGGATGAAGTTTTTCTTTTCCTCTTTTTGGGGAATACTTGGTTTTTGAAAAAAATAACCCATTGTGTCTCCTGTTGTTTTAGGTGAAACCCTTGGTCGGTTTTCGCTATCCTTTCACTTGATTGCTTGGAAAATTGTGGAAAAGAAAAGAAAATTGAATCTTGAATATTATGGTTCATGTTGTTTTTGTTTACAAAAAATTGGAATGCCCATAATACTACTATGTTCAGTTGAATGAAGGTTCTTGTATTTTTTATTTTTTTTTGTTTCGATCCCATGCTCCAAAAGTCTGGGTTTAAGATTTTAATTTGTTTTCTTTTGTTTTCCTATTTTCATCAAGTGAACAAGGCATTTTTGGAGGTTCGTTTGCTGACAAGTGATTATAGGAATTGTCTGATTCTGGTTGTTATTGATTATTAGATGTAGTCTTACACCAGTTCTTTCAATTGAACAATATTCGGGAGAAAGTTTGAAATATCTGAATCAATAACTAGCTTGTGTTTATTTTGTGATTAGTTGAAGTTTTGTCTTTGAATAACTGTGATTGGAAGCTATCATTCTTAAATAGGTTCTCCTTCTCACCGTGGCTTTTATGTTTCCTTCTTTTTGTTTTTGGCGCTACCAATGTTTGCAAAGAATTGATCACTGTGCTTGTTTATTGAATCAGGTCCCCTTGAGTAAATGATTGGGTGCTTAAGGTGGAACCAATGGCATTGGCAACTCACCATGTGCCGGTAATTTGTGAAAATTCATTTTTGGTATTTCATTTTCCTGTAAATTACATCAAAAGTAGTGTTTTGTGGAAATTATACACTGTCTTTTATTATTCTGCGGTGAGGTCAAAAGCTGTCCCTAAATTCGGATTTCATAAATCCTGCATGCATGAAAACTAACACTTAGTACATATGATGCAACGTTCCTTTCAAGATCTCATTCTCACATAGTCAATAAGCTGCTTTCTTTAAGTTTCTTTTCATATATCTTAACTTTGTGGAGGATTATCTTGTGTATTGCGTTTCAGGGCTCTTATGCAACATTTCCCACTAGATCTCATTCATGGACCAAAGGGATAAAATTGAAGCAATATGTAAAAACACGTCACATAGTTGGGAAACCTGATATAAGTTTCTCATTGAAGCGTAATCTTCATTTAAGGTGAGGTTTTGTTCCTTACATATTTGTTTTGTTGCTACTTCTTTTATTGAACTGTTGACAATTGGATTCACTGTTGGCTTTGAGGTTCTTAGAATTTAGTCTGTTTGTTCTAATTTTTAAGTAGAAGTAAAATAAATTTAACTAGAGTATGGGCTAGTAAATAACAGTACTTGGTAAAGGTAACTAATGCAATGCAATTTGGTGGAATGATCTGAAATGATATTGGTTGTTATGCACCATCTTGTCATATTGGAAGGAAGGCACTTCCATAATTTCATTTTGAGGCTTTACTCCTTGAAATTGATGCTAATTTGCTAAAGCACTTGGGAACTTTAAATTTAGAGCACCTTAGTGATTTAGTTGATCAAACATTAGACTTTTCTGTATTTCATCTGTGATTTAGTTGATCAGATTCTGACATGTATAAATACATTTTCTAAAATATTTGACTTTTTTCTTCTTAAAAATGATCAGACCTAGTAAAATCTATGACTTCTCTATATGTATATGATATTAGTTCAAGTTTTATTTCTAACTTGTGACCAAACCAACTATTTAGGTGTGTTGGAACCTTCATTTTTCTTGTGTTCCATTTAGGATTTTGTATTTGCATTTTTGTCATGTGGTTTTCTGGATGCTATTCTGACCCCACCTGATTTCAGATGTCTGATAGGCTACGGAAGGGTATGCCACCTAAGGTTGGTCTTAACTCTGGCCACCCAGTAAACCATGTGGAATTGTTGTTTTCTTATGGTCAGCTATCCACATTTCAGTGCAGAATTTGCTGGATGCTTCATAGACATCTTTTTCTGTTTATCTGATGTGGATCCACTCTTAAGTGATATTTAGATAATTCCTCTGAAATGAAATCATTCAATTATTTGGCATTTCATTTGACATGGATCATTGAATCCACTCCGTATTATGTGTGCAATCCTTTTAGGATTTTAGGGAATGACATGGTTTGCATTTTTTTATATCGATTTAACTATGATTCCTATTTTTTATCCTTTCATTTTAGGGAATGACATGGGCTAGCATCATCCGAATCAATGGAGTCTATTTTTATTTAGTCCTATATTGGTCAAAATTTATGATGTCCATTTGCAAGTATTTAAATTTCTTCCTTTATGCTTTTATATCTTCAATTAGAAATTCAGATAAGTTGTTCCCACAGTGTAGGGACTCCTTGTGTTCGAGTTCCAAAACGAAGACCTTTGAAAATTTGTGCCTTTAAAGGTAGTGCACAAAATGATGAATCAGGAGGGAGAGCAAGTGGATCAAAGTCCCCCAAGAATTCCGTGAGACTTTCATATGCTCCACAAGGGAATGAAGAGACAATAACTGAATCTCCAAAGTCACAGAATGTTCCTCTTCCCTATTCTTCTGAAGCAAATGGGACAATTGGTGGGTCTCTGGCCATACAGAACTTGTTCAAGAAATGGTTGACAATGTTACGCACACAATCGCCCAGTCAAGAAGTAGATGAGATTTTAGGTGAAGGACCAGCTGTGAAAGAAATATTAGAAACTCAGAATGAGATTCAGAATAAGGACAGAGGTGAGATTCTAAAGGCTGTTTGGTTCTACTTTCTGGGTATGGACGCAGTGATAAAGATACCCTTGCTGATATTGTAAGTATAATGGGTTTGACCCAATGTTTCTTCTCTCCCCTCCCATCCACTCCCCTTCTCTCTCTCTGCATTCCGCTTGTACAAATTTCAACTTATTCTTTCTTGTCCATGATAAGCTAGGCTAAATCCCAAAAAACTGTTTTGCTTCTAATTCTAGTGTTTTATTTGCAGCATACCTTTGTACCTGGCTGTTAATGTGGCTTATGGACCTGAAGTTTCGAAGGAGTTGGCTCCTTTGTGGGTTCTTGGACCCCTGATTGTTGCTCTTTACATCAAGATGCTCCGAGGGATATGTGCACTGTATGTCTTTAGCTTCAAGCAGACAGTTAAATTAGTCAAGAACATACCCACTTACTATCTTCTGGCCTATACTTATATTGCTCACGGCAAGCTTAAAGAAGACATACAAGCTCGTTTTTGGCAACCTGTTGTCGACATCAAGAACTTGGACTACAGAGAGCTATCAAGAAGAAAGTTGAAAGATTTGCAAGAATGGTTATTGGAGAGGTACCTAGACTTTGTGGAGTCGATATGGCCCTATTATTGCAGAACAATCAGGTTTTTGAAGAGGGCTAATCTCATCTAGATTTGAGTGATGACAAGCTGAAAAAGCTGTTGGCGAGGCTAG
Source organism: Vitis vinifera (assembly GCF_030704535.1). Classification (NCBI taxonomy): domain Eukaryota; kingdom Viridiplantae; phylum Streptophyta; class Magnoliopsida; order Vitales; family Vitaceae; genus Vitis; species Vitis vinifera. The sequence continues at coordinate 10,598,724 of NC_081821.1, read as the reverse complement.
AGGGTGGGCTGAAGTTAGAGTTTCTTCTGCAAGTGTTTGGAACGGTAGAGATTTTTGAAACAGTGCTTGCAAAAACCCCATTTTGGACTTGGGGTTCTTGGTCCCTTGAGCACAAGTCAGGGATTATAACAAGCAGTCACTCCAATCCTGTAATTTTTAAAAAAGCAATGATTTTATTCTTGCACAAGTTCCTTATTATTTGTTACTCTGTATCCAGTTGCTTCTTACATTTGAGGTTCCATAATGAGGTGGAAGTGGTTTCAACTGCATCAGTTAGGCATTACCCATGGGCATTGGGTCTTCTCTGTTGTCTTGTTTGTTTGTTACCTTATCACGTTATAGTAGGTATTCTTCGATGATTCATAGTCATAAAGATGGCTCGTTTCTTCTGCATTTTTCCGGCCGAGTGAACACAAACACTGGCCATGACATCCCTTTATGTTGATCTCTTTGGGAGTTGTTTTTTTCTTTTGTTTGTTTTTTTTTTCCTTCGAATGTAAGAACACTAGATCAGGTGTTAATCACGTTAAGATACTGATGAAATGATGCCTTGTTTCCATGTCTTATGCTTTGGTGTTCTCCTGAGACTTCAATTTGGAATGGAAAAATGGGATAGGTAGTGTGGTACCAGACGGAGCGACTGTGTTTTACTCATTATCTTAGTTGACTTGTATCTCTCTCTACTCTAATTCTATTTTGAAAATCATGGAAAAAAGGCTTTTCCAAAGACCCAAACTTGGAGGGTTACAAAACGGGATTTTCTTGTTTTTCCGTCTTCATGGAAAAGAAAGGGAACGAAAACAATGAAAAGGGAACGAGGAAGAAAACATGAAGTTTTTGGGGAGAATTCTTCGGACATTTATATGGAAATGATTTTTGTTTTTTTTAATATATAAATGAACAGAGCTGATTGCTAGGATTTATTTTTTCCAAACAGAGCCTAACCTCGGTTTTCCGGGCGGAAAAACGTGGAGAAAGGAAAAAGAAAAGAAGAGAAACGTAAAGGGTAGGGACGAAAAGAACAGGAAAAATCAATGCAAGGAAAGAATCAAAGGGCGATGAGAGAAGCGGGTCCGTCCAAAAATCGCCCGCTTCAACCTCCTGAATAAAAACAAAAGAAAAGCCTCTCTTTGGTTCGCTCTCTGCCCCGGATTCCAATACTCGTTCTTCAGAATCTTCGAAATCCCTTTCCGAGCATTTTCTTCATTATCTTGGGAAAATTTTCAAATGGGTGTCTCTGAATTTCATTCAATTCAAATGGGTTTGCCTCAAAATCTAACATGAGTTGGTGGAGTCGGTAATAGATTGAGCTGCTGAGATTATTGCCTCCAGAATATGGCAGTAAAATATGGTTCTTCTCCATTTTCTTGTGTCTCGACTTCTCTTTCTTCACCTTTTCACTCCAAGAGGATTTTCCAGGTACGTTTTGGCTCCTCTGTTTGGTTACCGAGAAAAGTTTGGCTTTTCTCTGAAGAAAATTGTTGGGCCATTTTGTTGATAGTTGTATTATGTGGTTTTCAGTAGCTTAGGAATCTTATCACGGTTGTGAATCTTATTTTTCAACATGCCTATTGATTCTATAATTGTCAAATAGCTTTTATTTCTCTAAAATTTTGGTAGCCATTTGCTCAAATGGTGTGTACATTTACTTTCTTGACCATATTTTTACTTTGTTACAAAGAACACATTGTTACTACCTGGTTCATGTAAGCTCAACTCGACAAAACCTTATCCCAACTATTTGGTGTTTAAGTTTTGGTCTGGAGAATCAAATGTCTTAATAAGGAGTTTCTTGATTCCAATAACCAGTAGAGAAACCCACAATTTTGTGACATGATATGTGGAAAAATAATGAAGTAAGGTAGTTGCTCAATCAGAATGAGCGGTACATGTGGTTCACCCATTTGCGGTATATCCATGGGCAATCCAGCAAGAGGAAATCTACCACCAAATCAGGGATAAGAACATGGACAAAGAGAAAAAAAGGATCTTCTTTATGACCTAGTGAAACTAACTGAATGTTCTGTCACCTACTGAAACCTGACATGGGCACTGTAACACATTATTTTACCACAATCTACCTTCACTTCCATGGTCATATTCCAGAGAAATTTGTGGAGGCACTTTTTGATAAGCTTTCAGCCCTTGGGTTTTTCCTGGAATTGTTATATCAAGGGAGCAAGAGAGTGTAAGGGAGAAGACCCTGTCAATACTCGTATGTAATCCAGAGGGCTAAGTTGTACCCAATCTTTGATCAGTCTTAAAATACCCTAACTAAAGAAGCCATTAGTCACCAGGTTTTGGGGAGGGAAAAATGGTGATGATTATATCTGTCAATAACCTCAATGGTTGGGCTCAGCTTTATAAATTCTTTCCTGGCTCTGCTCTCTATCCATAAGATTTGCTTCCTCTTGCTCATAAGCTGTTGAGTTCAGCTTTATATTTGGTCTTTTTAACCACCTTATTTTCATCTCCACATGTTTAACCTTGCCATTGGATGAAAAATTCGCCATTTTTCTTCACATGCTTCTTTTAACTGACATTTTGGACAAAATGTTAAGAGATTTAACTTGGTGTCTATTCTGTGCAAGAATGGATATTATTGCATTTCTGGCATCTTATAAATTTTTGTAAAATTTTTTCAGTTCTGTAATGAGTAGCTGCCATGATGAAATCAGGATGAACTATGCCTAAAATTATTCTATGCTATCATTATTTTTTGTATTTTCATTTATTATGCTCTATATGGGGTTTGGTCAAGGAATCTAGAACATTTCAATATGGAGTTGCAAGCCAGTGAGAGTCATTGAAGAGAAGATGTAAAAAAAAAAAGTGCACTTTAAGTGGAATGGTATTATAACCAGCCTCGAGAGTAGGTTAGATCTATTGGATGGTGAGGAGTTAGGCAAGGATATGATAGGGTGTGGTGATCATGGTTAGGACAACTCTAATTGTCAAGTTTGGTGGATAGAGGTGGTCTGATGGGGGTGACAAATAAAAATCTAAAGAAATCCTGTACTTATCAGAGCAGCCTCAATGTGGTAACATCAGGTGTTAAAAAGGAGAGAAAGGCTTGGGGTTTCTTTTGCTTTGGGCATAGCAAGCTCCAAGAGAGAGGCCTGCATGAGGTGTGGATATATCTGGATGTAGAGTGCCCTTGATAATTGTGTCATTGTGCTTTGATTGAAGGCTTTCAGTGGTGTGGATAGTTCAATCTGGTAATTGATTTCTAAACCTGAGGTGTTGTTCATCTGAGAAACACTAGTGTGGTGTGACCTTGTTCAATTTGGGTTTGAAAACAAGCCTTCCCTTTGGTATCATGTATGAATAGGACAATCCATGTCAGATTCAATGTGGATCCAACTTACGACTGACTCATGTGATTTGGGTGGTTTGAAGAAATGGGGACCACCATAGCTCCTTTTTTTCACAGGAATCCCTTCTTAATTTGGTTCATCAAATCTGTGGATTTATGAAATCTTTCCTCTGGAATTCCAACAACTTCTAGTAAGATCCAGTTGATGACATAAACAAGGCCAAAATGACACAAATAGGATCATCATGATTAACAGCGTGATCCACCTTGAAAATGAATAATGAGTCCTGATTGATCCTAACAAAACTAGAAAATAATGATACTGGACCTTGAGGATTTGTATACAATCTTAGACATCAAACTGTAGAATGGAATTTGTATATGTTATTATTTATTTATTTTTGATAAGTAAAGAAGAGTAATTGCATTAAAAAGAGGCACTAAAATAGTGGCCCGTGAGATACATGAAAGATACACTCACCCCCTTACAACCGAAACAAAAAACTGACAAGGAAGGTTGAGAATTAGAATTGTCAAGTTTGGTGTATGGACCCACGCTAAAGAAGGACATGGAAGGTTTTTGGGGTGAGCTAGGGGCTATTGGAGGTATGTGGAGTGATCCCTGGTGTGTGGTAGGTGATTTTAATATGATCAAATTCCTTTTCAAGCGTAGTAGAGGTGGAAGGTTGTCCTCTGCCATGAGGAGATTTTTAGAGGACTTAGAATTAAGGGACTTGCCTCTACAGGGAGGTCACTTTACTTGGAGTGGTGGCCTCAATAACCAGTCCAAGTCGAGAATTGATCGTTTCCTTGTTTCTGAGGATTGGGAAGGTAATTTTTTTGGGGTTGTTTAGTGTGCTCTTCCTAGACCGGTGTTTGACCACTTTCCTATTCTTCTTGATGGGAGAGGTTTGAGGAGAGGTCCTACACCTTTCAGATTTGAAAATATGTGGTTGAAGGAGAAAGATTTCAAGACTGTTCCAAAGACGTGGTGGGAGGGGTTCAATTTTAGTGGGTCAGCTAGTTTCATTCTGGCTGAAAAGCTGAAAGCATTGAAAACCTATTATGAGAAATTGGAATAGGGATGTCTTTGGTAAGATAGAGGTTTAGAATGCTTTAGCTTTGAACCTAGTGGATTTTTGCGATAGAGAGGAGAGTTCTCGCTCACTTTCTCTAGAAGAGATGGATGTTAGGAGGGAAGCAAGGGAGAACTATAAAAAATGAGCCCTTTATGAAGAAGTGTCCCGGAGACAGAAATCAATAGAAGTGTGGCTGAAGGAGAGGGATAAAAATACGAAATTTTTCCACAGGATGGCTAATGCTCATAGAAAAAGGAACCGGATGGCTAGAGTAAAAATAAATGGAACGTGGTTCACTAAGGTGAGCGCTATTAAAGAGGAAGTGGGTAGAGCGTTCTAGATTCTGCTCTCTGCCATTAGTGATTGGAGGCCCAACTTAACTGGACTATCCTTTGAAAGGTTGGATGATCTAGAGGTGTTAGGGCTGGAAAAACCTTTTTATGAGGAGGTTTTTGGTGCTCTTTTGGGTTTTAATGGCGACAAAGCACTAGGTCCAAATGGGTTCTCTTTGGCGTTCTGGCAGTCCTCTTGAGAGTTTGGGAAAGATGAGGTAATGAGCTTTTTTTCGGGAATTTCATGAACATGGTCATTTTGTGAGGAGTTTGAATTCAACTTTCTTAGTGTTGACTTCGAAGAAAGGGGGAGCGCAAGACTTGAGGGACTTTAGGCTAATTAGCTTGGTGGGAGAATTGTACAAATAGTTAGCCAAGGTGTTGGCAAATAGGCTAAAAGTGGTGATAACTAAAGTGATTTCCAAGGCCCAACATTCGTTTGTGAAAAGGAGAAAAATTTAGATGGAGTGCTTGTTGCCAATGAAGCCAGTGATTCAATTTTGAAAAGTAATGGGGGTGCGGTTCTTTGCAAACTTGATATAGAAGGCTTATGATCATGTGGAGTAGTCCTTGTTTTTAGTCTTGGAAAAGATGGGTTTTGGGGAGAAGTGGATAAGGTGGATCAGGTGGTGCATATCCATTAGTAGTTTTTCAGTCTCGGTTAATGGAACCCCTTTTGGCTTTTTCCAAAGCTCTAGGGGTCTAAGGTAGGGAGACCCCCTTTCTCTTTATTGTTTGTGATTGCAATGGAGGCTTTAAGTTGCCTTTTGAAAAGAGTTGTAGGAGGAGGTTTTTTTTCGGCTTGCCAAGTGAGGGAAAGAGGGGTTGAAGGGGTCATGGTGTCTCACTTGCTATTTGCAAATGATACCTTAGTATTTTGTAAGGCGTCCCAAGACTAGATGACCTTTTTATGCTGGCTGCTTATGTGGTTTGAGGCTATTTCAGGGTTGAGAGTTAACTTAGATAAAAGTGAGTTGATCCCAGTGGGAAGAGTGGAGAATGTGGAGGATTTGGCTTCATAACTTGGTTGTAAGGTGGGAAGTTTACCCTCCACTTACTTGGGGGTGCCGTTGGGTGCTCCTTTCAAGTCTGTGGTAGCTTGGGATGGAGTTGAGGAGAGGTTCCGTAAGACATTGGCTATGTGGAAGTGTCAATACATCTTTAAGGGTGGGAAAGTTACCTTGATACAAAACACGTTATCAAGTCTGCCTATTTACTTCATGTCGATCCTCCACTTACCAAGGTTGGTCAAATTGAGGTTAGAGCAAATTCGGAGGGATTTTTTGTGGGATGGTGGGCCTCTTGAGCAAAAGCCCCATTTGGTAAGGTGGGCGACCATTTGTTTAGATAAAAGAAAAAGAGGGCTTGGGGCTTGGGGGTTAAGAGTCTTGTTATTCTTAATAAGGCTCTTCTTTGCAAATGGAGTTGGCATTTTGCGAATGAGAGAGAGGCCTTTTGGAATCAAGTGATAAGTGGGAAGTATGGAGAGGATCGAGGTAGCCGGTGTTCTTGCGAGATAAGGGAGGGGTATGGGGTGGGGTTGTGGAAAGCAACTCAGAAACTTTGACACTTCGTAAACAATAAACTTTCCTTTGTGGTGGGTAATGGGTAGAGGGTGAGTTTTTGGAGGGATAAGTGGTGTGGGGACTTGCCTTTGTGTGATTCTTTCCCCTCTTTATTTGCCTTACCTGTTTCCAAAGAGGTTTGGGTGAAGGGTGTTTGGAATGTCTCAGAAGGTGAGGGGAGCTGGAGTCCTCAATTTACTAGACATTTCAATGATTGGGAGGTGGTTGAGGTGGAGAGCCTTTTGTTATGGCTGAGGAGGAAGAGAGTGAATATGGATGAGGATAGGGTGCTGTGGACGCAAGTGAAGAGTGGTAAATTCACTGTAAAGTTTCTCTACAAAGCCTTAGAGTTGGACTCTTTAGTTTACTTCCCAATGAAGATCATTTGGAACTCACGTGTGCAGCCAAAAGTAAGCTTTTTTGCTTGGGAGGCCTCATGGGGAAAAGTTTTAACTTTGGATCAAATCCAGAAGAGGGGTTGGGCTTTGGCAAATAGGTGTTATCTTTGTCATATAAATGAGGAATCCATAGATCACTTACTTATCCATTGTGTAAAGGCAAGGGCTTTATGAGAGATGTTCTCTCTCTTTGGACTTTCATGGGTGTTTCCTTCTTCGGTTAGGGAAACCCTCTTGAGTTGGAATGGGTCTTTTGTGGGTAAAAAGCGCAAGAAAATTTGGAGAGCGGGGCCCTTATGCATTTTTGGGATAGTTTGGAAGGTAAGAAATAAAATCACCTTTGAAGACGACGTGTTGTCCATCCAAAGGCTAAAAGGTTCTTTTGTGTACTTATTATGGTTGGAGACTAAGATGCTTATAAAAGATAGTCCTTTGATGTTAATATATTTCATTGATTGGGTGGGCTTCCTTTGAGGGAGGGGTTGTCTCTTGTTTATCCTTTTGACATTTGTATATCTTATTCTGACCTGTGTAAGAATGATAATTGATCAATCTTATATTGTTTTTAGAATAATGAATTGGGGCTAGCTCTGAAAGTATTATCATTAAGTTTAGGCAGGTTTATATAATGTTGAGCTTTTTCATATCAAAAGAAACTGATTTTCTAGCATTTCTAGTGATTTTTCATTTCCTGCTCCTATGTTGTCAGTGTAGCTTCAAATTCTATTGATATTTATAACTTCCACACTACTTCACTGACCTCAAGTCATGCGCTGTGGTATATTAAAACTTGTATGATCCCTGGCTCTATCATCATCAATTACTACTCTTCCTACCACCCTGCTTTTGCCTCAAAGCATTCAGTGTTATATGAAAAAGTTGAGGGTGAGGAGAAGACTTGCACTTTGGAAACGCCAATATATTTCCAAAGGCGGGAGACTCATTCTCATAAAGAGCACGATGGCTAGTATGCCTTTGTATCAAATGTCCCTTTTCCGTAGGCCAAAGTCAGTTGCGCGGAGGTTAGGAAAATTGCAAAGGGACTTCCTTTGGGGAGGAGGTAATTTGGAGAGGAAAGTGCACTTAGTTAATTAGGAGGTTGTTTGTACGGAGAAGGAAAATGGGGGGCTTGGCTTAAGGAAGTTAGTCCCGTTGAACAAAGCCTTGTTGGGTAAATGGATATGGAGATTTGCTTGTGAAAAGGAAAATCTGTGGAAGCAAGTGCTTTTGGCGAAATATGGGCAAGAGGGTTTTGGTTGGAAGACTAAAAAGGTTAATGGGACATTTGGAGTAGGGGTTTGGAAGGAGATTTTGAAGGAAAAAGACTGGTGCTGGGAAAATATGGCGTTTACTATTGGAAATGGCACCAAAATCAGATTTTGGACTGATCTTTGGTGCGGTTGTACAGTGCTGTCCCAAAGGTTCCCTCACCTATATGGCATGGCTGCTCATAGAAACGACACGGTAGAAGAAATGTGGGATCAGAATGTCGGCCAAGGAGGTTGGGATTTAAGGTTTATGAGGGATTTCAATGATTGGGAATTGGATATGGTAGGTAATTTGCTTCATGTCTTGAGGGGCTATAAACCTACTTTAGAGGAAGATTCAGTCTATTGGAAAGGAAGAAGAAACGGGCAGTTTAAAGTCAAGGAAGCTTACAATTTGGTGGTTAATACCATTGCCAACAACTTTCAGAAAAGTAACATTTGGGTGGATAAAGTTCCAACTAAAATATTGTTTTTTGCTTGGGAGGCCACTTGGGGGAAGGTGCTTACGTTAGATAGGCTTCAGAAAAAAGGGTGGCAACTCCCGAACTGTTGTTTCTTGTGTGGATGTGAAGAGGAATCTGTAAATCACATTCTCATACACTGTATACTGGCAAAAGTCCTGTGGGATATGGTCTTTCCTTTGTTTGGTGTTCAATGGGTCTTTCCAGAAACTGTAAAGGAGGTCTTATTGAGCTGGAGGGGCCCTTTTGTAGGGGAAAAATGGAAAAAGATATGGAAGTCTATCCCGTTGTACATTTTTTGGACTCTTTGAAAGGAAAGAAATAGACTAGCTTTTAGGGGGGGAGTGATAGCAATTCAGAAATTAAAAAATTCTTTTGTCTGTAATTTATGGTGTTGGGCTAGATTGTATAGTGGAGAGAGTTCGTTGTCTCTTATAAGCTTCTTGGAGTGGATAACCTCCAGATAAGGGCTGGTGGGGTTTTTGCTTTCTTTTTGGTGGTGAGGATTAGCTGGTTTGTATACTCCCTGTATACTTTGTGGCTTTTTGGCCTCTTTTAATATATTCAGCGCTTATCTATCAAAAAAAAAAAAAGTTGAACTATGCCTCTTCAGTGATTTTGTCATGATCCTAAAAAGTTATGGTACTTTGGCATACTGGTCAAAATTTGTAAAGCAGAGTAGGTTCCACATCCTGGATTCACCAATAAGTAGACTGAGTCCTGTTGGGGATGTCTGTCAAGGAAGTGCATCATTCTGTGACAATCTTAAAAATTATAGGGCTTTGATTTTTTGTGCTTAATCAGTTTAAAGGCTTTTCCTATATTGGTTAAGATTCATACTCGATGCTACATAATCTATCCATGGCATTTATGAATATATAAGTTTAAGATTTTGCATAATATAGTCATATCTACTGTTTCCTCTGCTCTCTCTCTCCCCCTCCCCCCCTCTCTCTCTTTGTTTTTTGTGCGTAAACTTTGCACTTCTATTTGAGTAAGTTTCTACTACAAAAGTGGCCTATGTTAATTTCCACTCCACTGCTCTTATGCTTTGACATCCAGCTGAGCTCATCACGGAGATCAAATAACAGATATCAAGATGATGTGCAGCTGATGAGAAATACTGAAGGTAGGTTTATTTATTTATTGGATACCTTCCAGGATATATAATTCTGTTTGAGTGTGATTTAGCCAGATCAAATCGGAATTCTCTAGTGAACCTGATATGAAATATATTGAAATGGGAGCTTCTAAATTACAATTAACTGTTACTGTAAGCTTTAATTTCGCCTTTTCAGATACATGTTTTGACTTGGCTGAGTCATAGTCGTAACTTTCAGTCACTTTTACAGTGTGCAATTGCCAGGTTGATTATTGCTGCTCTGAACGTGTCTGTCTTTTTTTGTTCTTCTGTCATTGCTAGTTATGGAGCCATATCACGTCATACATGGAATGTTCAATGTAAAAAGAAGGTTTCCGAAGAGGCAAGCTATTCTATTTGCTACTTCTGAAGATCAATCTCCTTCAGATGAACTCAAACCAGATACTTCAGAGCAAGAAGAGTACCATCCTAATGCTGAAGGCATCCCTTCTGCGAGCATTACATATTTCCATTCAGAGGGTACTGGTGGAAAACCAGGTTTGATCTCATTTTACAATCGTCCATACAAAAGAGCGGATGAAGATCTTATATCTGGTCCACCAAGGAATCAGAACAACCTGCTATGGTTCATTGGTCCTTCTATCCTGGTAGCCTCTTTCATTTTCCCTTCGCTTTATCTGCGCAGAATACTTTCAACTGTATTTGAGGATTCTCTTTTAACAGGTGAGGACACTTGGTTATTTTGGTGCAGAAGTATTGTTTTTCTAAAATCCTTTTCCTTTTAGTTTGACTGGAAAAAATTAGATAAATAATCAGGTTTGACTTGGGTGGGCCTGGTAGGGAATGGTTGCTTTTGGTAATTCTGCTTTTCTTTTCTTTGTAGGAATTTTTGTATGGATCTTCCTAGGTTTTTTTCTTTCTTTTATTCTGTGGTGCCACCTACATTTTAATTGCTTTTAAGGCTAATCGTAACCTGTATAATCATATGGGTACAAGTGTACAAGAGAAAATGAAATGCATGAATGCATAAAAATTGTCCAAGTTGTCATGAAGATTATTGATGGTCCTTAAGACTAGGTGGAACTGATGATTCTAGGGAGACCAGAAAGTGTACTAGTACATGAGATAGTCTAACCGAAGAGCGTGAAATATGAATATCTAGATGGAAAAGCAACAACTAACAAGAGGATGGGAGGGAAAAGATGTTTCTATTAATCCGACTCTCTGAATTGTGTACATGGTTGTTGTTAAATATATACATGAGTAATGCTAGGATTAAGGCTAAAAGCTAGGAAGAGAAAATGGGAAAACATCTGTAAAATTCCTATAAATAATCTAAATATAGGAATGAATCAGCCTAATTAATCCCAGAATTTTAGGCTTGACAGCAAACTCTTCCAAGCTTTATGATCTGATTTGATTTTGGATTCTCAGGACTCTCCGTCAAGCTGGTTCATGGACATTGATCATTCCCAGCTTGCCAAGGATTCCCTGGAGCTGTGGCTAATTGTTTTCCAGTTGACACGAATAGTGTACAAATCAGCCCGTTATCTATCTTTCCTTTAATGAAATGTCGATCAACTTCAACGTGCTTTGTTCTATCATATTTCACCGAATGTGATTTATACTTATGGCAGCCTCGTTGTCACAATACAGCTTCATAGGTCTATCATTCTCCATCTTTATTCCTTTAGGAGAGATTTTAACTATAGGAGTTCACAAATTCCCAAGGCCATTGATCTAAAATCAGCTTTTGCACTAGATCTCACCATAACTGTTTGTTTTTTGCTTCTCCTACCCAGAAGTAGACCGCCTAGCATTGATACAACCTGCTCAGTTAGCATCCGTATACGCCTCCACCTCTAGGTTTGCTGGTTTTTGAAAATAGGAGTTCTTCAGTGCTCCTTTGAGATATCTCAAAAGTCTCACCACTGCATTCATATGTTTTTCATTTGGTGCATGCATATATTGATTAACAATTCCAACTGCAAAGGTAATATTTGGTCTAGTATGGGACAATAAAATCTTGTTCTTTGATTTAGCCACCTCAACGCCTAGGAAGTATCTCAAGTCCCCTAGGTTAATTTCAAATTCGTTAGCAAGGGAATCCTTCAAATTCTGATTTCATTCAGGTTATTTCTAGTCACAATTATATCGTCTACATATACAATTAGTATAGTTACCTTACCTCCTTCATGTTTGTGAAACATTGTGTGATCAACTTGGCTTTGCAAATATCCTTTATCATGAACTGACTTGGTAAAATTTTTCAAACCAAGCGTGTGGGGACTGCATCAATCCATAAAGAGATTTTCTTAATCTGCAAACTTTCCTTCTCCTAAAATTTTCCTCAAAGCCCGGTGGCAATTCCATGAATACTTCTTCCTCTAAATCTCCATAAAGAAAAACATGTAGTTGATCTCGTAAGTTTGTGTGAATCCTTTTGCAACCCAGCTTAGCCTTGTATCAATCAATTTTCCCATCTGATTTGAATTTTACTGTGAACACCTACTTGCAACCTAAGACCTTTCTAATAGGAAGTTCTACCAAGTCCCATGTCCCATTTTTGTGTAAGGCTCTCATTTCTTCTTGAACTGCTCCATTTTTGATCTTGCAAAACTTCCTGAATAGAATTTGGGGTACTCACACCAGAGAGATTAGTAGTAAAGACTTTAAAGGATGGGTTAAACTGACTATAGGAAACAAAATTAGAGATAGGGTGTTGAGTGCAAGTTCGGACCCCTTTTCTAAGAGCAATAGGAAATTCAAATCAGATGAAGACTCATAAACTGATTCAGAACTTTGTAAATTTGGGGAAGTTGGGGAATTTGGAGACTCATCTGTGTTGTTTAAGTTTTCCATGTTTTGTTCAGGGGATTAGGAGTGAGGAATTGGTAGCTCCTTTATTCCTTCTCGAATACACTTTTATCTCTGCTTGTTTTGCCTAGTAATCCTTGGGAATTGAAGCTTTCAGCAAAAGTTGCCCCTTTGATACTGCAATATATTTAATTTGTTGGTGCATGTCTTATTGAATCTTTTGTGCTTCTTTTCCAAATGTTGTTTTGGTTATTTGGCTGCCCTGTTGGATGGTTTCCTTTTCTCCACAATCCTTTGTTCTATCTGCAGATTTTCTCATATTGTTCTTTACGGAAGCCCTCTTCTACTGTGGTGTTGCGGTTTTTCTTCTGCTAATAGACCGTTTACGGAGGTCTCTTGAGCCAGTTTCTGATACAAATAGCCACAGAATCCCAGCTCCTCAGTTGGGGCACCGAATCGCTTCTGGTGCTGCCTTGGTGCTTAGTCTTATAATTCCTATGGTGACCATGGGTTTGGTCTGGCCGTGGACTGGCCCTGCAGCTTCTGCTACTCTTGCTCCATACCTGGTTGGTATTGTTGTCCAGTTTGCTTTTGAGCAGTACGCAAGATATATAAAGTCACCATCGTGGCCAGTAATTCCGGTTGTCTTTCAAGTAAGGACATTGACAACTTCATGCTAACCAACTTTATGTTTGGAATGTTAGTAAGGACCTTCATTTAATTTTTATTTTTATATTAATCTATTATGATTTAAAGAAAAAGTATTTACTTTACAGGTTTATAGATTACACCAACTTAATAGAGCAGCACAATTGGTGACAGCCCTGTCATTCACGGTGAGGGGAGCTGAGATGACCACACACAACTTGGCAATAAACAGTTCACTGGGCACACTTTTGAATGTCCTTCAATTCCTTGGGGTCATCTGCATTTGGTCTCTCTCCAGCTTCCTCATGAGGTTTTTCCCTTCTGCTACAATGACTCAGCAATGATCTTGAATTTTCTGAAAAAGTTGGTAAATTAACATCTCGCTCTGAATAAGACTGCATTGCACTTGGTCTCATTTGAGGTAATCTAATAAAACCTGATGGATCCAGCCTTTGTTGGTTTTTCTGCTCTGGTGGAATTCTGAAACTACATGTGTATTGAAGCATTCTTCTCTAAAGCATATCAAAAGGTCATTGCAGGACATGGAGAAGGAATATTCTAACTGCAGTAGGGACTCTAATGAAAACCACTTTGCTGCTTGGCTGGGACTGATTTTCCAATAGCATGGCTGGAATGCTGGACATCATTCAGCTTATTAAAAGCATCATCTCTTGTTAATGCTTTAGATTGTTCCTTTAACGATCAATGATCTTCTTGCAGTGGCTTAGCAAGGTTAAAGCACAGAGAAAACCACTGAAATTTAGGATCTATATGCTCCTTTGGTTGCTCATTTTCTTCTGTTATTAATTTTTTCTATCCCTTCTGGATACCACAATAAGTCTCCAATCAATAACAGGTTTACATTAGAATCATTCTTCTCCCTATCTGTGCCCTCCCTTAGATTATGCTGCTGTTATTACTTTAGCATTATGGGTATTAAAATGGTCGGGGTTCATTTCTCTTTGGGTTTGTCATTGCTGGGAGAGCCCTGGGCATCCTTCAGTCCCATGCCCATGCTGGTAACTGAGAATCCATTGATGCTTCAGTATATCAAAATCTCTCTTACCCAGATTTCTCATTCATACTTTTGACTTTGTTAGCAGCAGTTTTTGTAGAGAGCATCCTGCGGGTGGGCTCGGCCTAAGAAAGCATGGTTTCTGAGTCGGCCAATAAATGCTTGTAGTAGGCCTTAATCACAGGTGGAAGATCCACCACTGGATGGATAGATTGCAGGTAGGTAGATCTGGAATTCTTTTTTTCTGACAGGTGAAAACCAGTGGAATTAGTATTGAGAAAAAAGGGTCAGAAAAACCCATCAGTGGGACACCATGGTTGACCCAGCCGACACCTAGAAGAAGTTGAAAGCCTTAGAAGTCTTGGCTGGGCAACGTCAATACAAGGCTGTTGGGTCATTGTAACCCATTAAGTGGCGGAATATGGACGGCTGATGGGCTTGGTTTTTCTCAATCTTATCTCATCGGTCTTCCAAAGAAATTCCTTACGATGTGACATATTTATGGAAATGCCATTGGAATTTGGAATGTTTGATGTATGATACCCGTTTGCCAATTAGGATAAATATTTTCTAGGAAAATTAGAGAGAAAGAAAATAAAAGAAAAACAATTTAAATTTAATCAATAAATTTTATATGTCATTTAAAACTTATTTAGTTTATATAATATTTTAATTATATATTTATTTTATTATATTTTTTATATTTTCATAATAAAATCAAATATAAAAAAATAGTTGTACTATTAATATTTTTTGTCATGAGATTGACTTATCTTACATTCATACAAGTGAAAACAAGAAAAGACTTGTATCAATATTACAAGGGCATGTCCGTGGGAACAAAATAAATATTTTGTTTTTATACCCGTTTTTATGCTAATGGAAGAGAAAATAAATTTATATTTTAGGTAAATGAGAGTTAGAAGACGGATTTTTATTTAATTAAAATCAAAATACACTTAGATTGTGTTTGTTAGTAATTGTATAAAACATTTTTAGTGTTTCTAACATTTGATGATAAAAAAATTTAAGTGTTAAAAAAGTTAGAAACGCTTCCTAAAATTATAACTAAATAAATTTTTATTTTTATTAAAAATATTTTCAAATTATAATTCTCAAAAATAAAATCACTTACACAATAACAATAATTATGATTTCTTTTATTTTCAATGAGTAAGGAAAAAAGTTAGAATTATTTTAGAGAGACTTTGGCTGCCTGTATTTAGAATATCATTTATTTTTTAAATTTCAATTGATGACTTTTAGGTATAGTTGGAAGCTGTTTTTAAAAATAATTTTTTGTTTTTAAGAATAAAAAAATAAAAATATATTTTACAATCAACAAATATAAAATTAGATATTTTTAAAATACTAATTTGCTTATTATTAATTTTTTTTTTGAAAGATTATTTTAAAGTACATTTGTCAATGATTTTAGAAAACGTTTATAATATTTTTGAATATTTGAATTTTAAGTGTTATAAATGTTGGATGAGTTTCATAAAATAATTGTTAAATGAGTTTATATATATGAATGATGAAAATAAAATATTATGAATATAAGTTATTTTGAAAAAAAATAATTTAAAACATAGAAAACAAACTTTTATTCAATAAAATAGTTTTCAAAAACAGATAAATAAAAAATAAAAAATAAAAACTAGTTTTGGAAACGCTTGCTGGTCAAAGCGTGTATTTTTTAGTTTTTATTTTGTTTATTTTTCTAGCTGAAAGATTCTGAGAAGTGTATTGAAGGGAACAAAAAGTGAAGCAAGTGAGAGGGAGGGTATTTGTGCAATTTGATACCAAAATAGGGGCATAAAAAAGGAGGAGCTCTATAATAACCAAATTTCAAACATTGCAACCGTTAGTGGGCCCAATAAATCTCCACTCGTTGAATCCCTTGCATGATCCGGGAATTCAAAGCCAAATCGTTAGCTTTTATGGCACGGAACTAGAAGTCAAAGTCCCTTGCGCTTCTTTCATTCCATGGCAACTGAGGGGTCAAACCGATTCTCTTATCATTTTTCTTGATTCAACTTCTAATATGATTACGGCTAGAAGCCACCTCAAAGTTCCCGCAACCGGGTCTCTGTATATTTCATGTTTGGTGTCCTAATTCTATCAGTTTGAAGAAAAATTGACGCTGGATTGAGAGGAAAATCCATAGGAGTTATTGGTACTGTTCATGAAAACAGGCCTTGATTTTGGTATATATCGATATCATCCAAGGGCTTTTCTCTGTTTGCAGTTCTGAATTTCGACTCTTCTGGGGTTTGTTTGGTTGAGGATTTACTCATGTGTGTTTTTGCCAGATCGACGTTTCCCTATCAAAATGGATTTCTATTTAGGAGTCGGTGGACAAAATGGTTACTTTGTTCTTCGAAGTTCATAACTTATCTGGGATGATTTTTTATGATATACTGCATAATTTTTCTGTGGGTGTTCTTGTATATTTGATCTCTTGACATTTATCAACAAAAGAGTGAAACTTTGGCTGTTCTAGATATGGGAATTGTAGGACGGATGAGGGTTGTTTTTCTCTTCTTAATGGCTTCAGGCTTTGTTAGTAATTTAATGGCTGACCCAAGAACAACTGTGGCTGGATTTCAATGCAATTCAACAGAAGCTGTTTCGTCTGTTCTTCTTGCACAAAATTTTGTTCCTGCAATGGCTAATCTGAGCACTCAGGTTAATGAAGATGGGTTTGGAACTTCTATTGTGGGTGAGGCCCCAAATGCTGTTTTTGGACTTGCTCAGTGCTTCAAAGACCTTAGCTCCATTGACTGTCAACTCTGCTTCTCTGAAATTCGGTCTATTCTCCCAAAGTGCTATCCAGATACAGGTGGAAGGATATTCTTTGATGGGTGTTTTGGCCGATATGAGAATTTCTCGTTCTTCGATCAAGGTATGGATTCAGTACAGTTAAAAAACTGTTCTTCTAGCAAGAACAGTTCTCAGCCTGGTATATTTAAAGAAGCTTTAGAAAGGGTCATTGAAAGTGTGAGCTTAAAGGCTCAGAAGAATCAGGGTTTTGCGGTGGCATCCCATTCGGTCTCCAATTTGACATTACATGCTCTTGCACAATGTTGGGAGAGCTTAGATAAGAAGACCTGTAATTCGTGCCTCCAAGCTTCTGCTTCATCAATCATGTCATGTTATCCAGGTGTTGACGGCCGGTCTCTCAATGCAGGCTGTTATATGAGATATTCAAATGAGGTTTTCTGGAATTTGAGCCGGCACACTGGACTTTCTGCAGGTATTCCTTTGTCTTATATGGAATAGATTTAGGGACAATACTGAAACCACTAATATATCTTTAAAACTAAAGCTACCTTAATTGAAAAATTAAATTGTATTGCAAGGTGTCTGTGAAATCTAGTATCTGTAGGTTTTGGTACTTCACAGCCCAAGATTGTGGAGTGGATTAATAAGATGGTTATTGGAATCAATGTCTTGTATCAATTCATTAGTATCCAGGTTGAAATGTGTTGCTATGTCTTAACCCCAAGGTGTATTTAATACTATTTTTGCAATTCCTTATGGAATATATTTGGGTCATGTCTTCAAAATTTAGTTTCAGGTTGAGAGAGGTGGGGGAGAGCTGAAGAGCAGCTCTGTAATCCTAATTTTCTCTGTGTGCGTGTCTATATATATATATATATATATATATATATATATATATATATATATGTATATATATTCCTCTCTGCAACATGATTAGAGCCTGTTGTATGGTCTCACAAAGAGGAAGGAGGAAAAAGGACAATTGTTTTATCATAGTGATGAGCTTCGATTCCAACACCAAGAGGTTCTTTAGCTTTACTTTCTGCAGAGTTATTTTGTAAAGCAAACATTTATTTTAGCATTTTCAGTAGAAGAATAAATATGCTTTTCATTTTGCGTAGGCTTGATGGAATAGTATGAATTCAGTTTTGAGTTGAGAGGGGGGATGGGGCTGGTCATTCTTGTGGATGGTTTGCTCTCAGGGTCATGAGAGAGTGACCCTTGGAGAGGGGTTTTAGTGTGACCTCTACAACAGTGCTTTGTGGGGAAATTGATGATGACCACTATCAGAGCAAACTTTTTTAGGAATTTGGGAGTGGCTCTAGTTGAATGGTGCTTGTTTTTATAACTGAAGGTTTATGAGTTTCACGATCACCTCTTTTTCCAAGGTCTGGGGTTGTGATCCATATAATTTGCACTGGTCAGTATGTGTCTGTGTTTTAGAAAACCTTGGAATCTATTATCCCATCGTAGTGAAGTTCTCTGATCCTCTTCAACCATGGATATAACCGTAACATGCCATGTAAAAATTCAGGGTTGTGCTGTATTGTATTCAGTATTCCTATACTTTCTGCATATATTTACTTGACCATCTGTGTTTTTATGCATGATATTTTGGCATTATTTCTTGTTTCCAAGATATAGAAAAAATGTAGATTGACATGACTAATCGAGAAGCAAATGACAAAACCAATGCTTACAAGAAGCAGAAAACAGATAATTTTGTATTACATTATAGCTGGAACCAAATCCTGGAACAAACACATCAAGTTACATGGCTAAAACTAATAATTGTCTCGCAAGGTGTCCATGAAATCTAGTATCTGTAGGTTTCTGTTCTTTCACACCCCCACTATTGTTGAGTAGATTAGTAAAAGTGTATTGGAATCAATGTCTTGTATCAATTTATTAGTATCCAGGTTGAACTGTGTTGTTATGTCTTAAACAGGTGTGTGTGTGTTTTCAGTAGTTAGTACTATTTTTTGTATGTGTATAGTCCTTGTAGAATATATTAGGGTCATGTATTTAAAATTTAGTTTCAGGTTGAGCTTGGAGGAGAGCTGAAGTGCTGCTCTGTAATACTAATTTTCTCAATATATAATCTATTCTGCTCTGCAACATGATTAGATCCTGTTGTACGGTCTCACAAGGAGGAAGGAGGAAAAAGGACAATTGTTTTATTATAGTGATGAACTTCGATTCCAACACCAAGAGGTTCTATAGCCATACTTTCTGCAGAGTTGTTTTGTGAAGTAAACATTTATTTTAGCATTTTATGTAGTAGAAGAATAAATATGTTTTGCATTGTGTAGAGGCTTGATGGAATTGTATGAGGTTAGTTTTTGAGTTGAGAGGGTGATGAGGATGAATCTTCAAGATATATATCAAGAAAGGGAACTAGTATTAGTTGTAATTAAAGTAGGATTAATATTACTTGGAATTAAATTAGGATTAATATTTGTTGGAATCAAATTAGGATTAGCTAGTTGAGTTATAATATAATTAGAATTTGAGTCATGATAGGTTATTAGAGTCCTAGTAGACTTTGGATGTTATAATTAGAATTAGAATCATAATAGGTTATTAGAGTCCTAGTAGACTTTGGATTTCTTAGAGAAACCTATAAATAGGCTAATCAATGTAAATCAAAGAGATGATTTGATATGAATAATATTATATTTTCTTTCATTGCAAGGTTGCAACCCTCAATGGTGAGATTCCATTGATTTCTTCTAGGTGAGACTCCTAGAAGGCCTTAGTGAGACATTAAGGTTTTCCATCTTTTCTTCATTGTTTATTCTTTTCTCTCTATTTCTTATCTTATAATTTTCTCTACCATAAAATTTAATTATTGTTCCTCTCCTTACACCCTAAAAGTAAAACCCTAGCCCACCTACCCTTGAGTGTAGGCAACCATCCTAGGGTTGTCCTACATCAGAGGGGGCATCTTGAGACATGGGGCTGGCCAGTCATGTGGATGGTTTGGTCTGAGGGTCACGAGAGTTTGACTCTTGGAGAGAGGGTTTAGCATGACCATCATGACAGTGCTCTATAGGGAGGTTGAGAATGGCCCCTATCAGGGAAAGTTTTTTCAGGAATTTGGGAATGACTCTTGTTGAGTGGTGCTTGTTTTTATAACTGAAGTCTTATGAATTTCATGGTCAAATTTTTTCCTGATTTCCTGGATGTGATCCATAAGATTTTCTTTAGGCAGTATGTGTTTGTGTTTTAGAAAACCTTGGATTCCATTACCCCCATCATAGTGAAGGTCTTTTTTCATCTTCAACCATGGATATAATGATATAACATGGTGAACCATGTAAAAATCCAGGGTTGTGCTGCATTGTCTTCCATGCTCCATGCATACATGTGATTGACCATCTGTGCTCTTCTTCATGATATTTTTGTACAAGTAGTTCTTTCCAAGACATAGAAAAAATGCAGATTGACATGACCAATTGAGAAGCAAATGACACAAGCAGACATGACCAATCGAGAAGCAAATGGCACAAGCGATGCTTACAAAATGTAGAAAACAGATAATGTTGTATTACATTATAGCTGGAACTGAATCCTGGAACAAACACATAAAGCTACATAGCCAAAACTAATAATCTAGAATGAGGAAATACGAGATCCAAGAAAAGAATTGACAAGAAAACTAAACGAGCTCAAATAGAAAGGGTGTACAAAATAATATAACACTTTCTACTTCAGAAGACATGTTAGCTGATGTTTTATTTTGAAAGAAAGTCATGTTATGCAGTAAAGGGCTATGTGATTGTGTCCATTTTTGTTTCTTCCATATTTATCCTGTTGCTGATGACTGAAATCTTATATTCAGGGAGAAAGGCCCTCTATATCATATTAGGTTTGGCTGTTGGTGGATTTCTAATCTTAGCTGGAATAGGCTTGTGGAAAAAGGGGCACCTAAGACAGTCATTTGGCAAATCTTTGAAAGGTGAGTAAATTGGAAATAGTTCCAATTTCAATTGCTAAGTGAAATTCCTTCTCTTTGACAGGGCCTTTATCTGGTGCACAGTAAGAATTTTGGGTTACCAAGTCCAAATGCTTGTTCAAATCTTTAGAGTGGCCACTTTGTGCCAAAATTTTAGAGATTAGGACCATATCTAACTCATCCCTCTATGACCCCACTTGGGCTGTCACTGAATAATGGCCTTTTTTTTTCTTTTCTATTGTGTCCATTGGGTTCTGAATTGGTCATTCTACAGATATATATGGATCGGGATTATCTTCTGCTCTTGCTCACTCCCAGCTAAACTTTAGATACCAGGAATTGAGACAAGCAACTAACAATTTTGATTCATCAAACAAGCTTGGACAGGGTAGTTATGGGAGTGTCTACAAGGTAGGACAGCTGAAACCCAAGAAATGGTTTTTTTTTTTCAAGTACTTAATTGCCTGTTCTTTCTGAAAATAATTATTTCTTAATATTCTGCTGCAGGGAATTCTTTTGGATGGAAGAGAAGTTGCAGTGAAACGGTTGTTTCTGAATACAAGACAGTGGATTGATCAGTTCTTCAATGAGGTGCATCTGATCAACCAGGTACGCCACAAAAATCTGGTGAAGTTGCTAGGTTACAGTGTGGATGGCCAAGAGAGCTTGCTTGTTTACGACTACTACCCCAACAAGAGCTTAGATCATTTTATATTTGGTAAGATCAATGGAGAGATCTCTCCATGGACTTATTTTTCGTGCTATTTTGAGTTCTATTCTTTATTAATTTAAGGTGCATGTAACAGTATCTTTTGAGCATCAAATAACACAATAAACAAGTTATATATTAGGAAGAAACTTCAGACGAACTTCTGGCTGAACCCTTATAGCAGTATTATTCTAAATTCGATTTTCTGTAGGTTTCTTCATCACATTTAAGTCCAATAGGGTTGGTAATCACTTGGAAAGTAATTCCTCAAAGAAGCAGGCAGTGCCTGCTTTGTATTGAAAAGGCCATTTTTTAAAGAAAGTATTTGGTTAAAGTTACATGCCCAAGTATCGTCTTTCTGCCTTCATATTTGTTACTTCAGATGCATCTGAAAACCGTTGGAAATCTTTGTATTTGCATTTATAAGTTATTGCTAGCAGTTTACTAGTTCAGTCCTATAGAAAAGCACCTAGTGTTACTGATACTTGATGATTTCTTAATTTGGTTCCGATTGTTCGAACAGATGAAAATCAAGCCCAGATTTTAGACTGGAAAAAGAGGATCGATATCATTCAAGGGGTGGCAGAAGGTCTTTCTTACCTCCATGAGGAGTCTGAAATCCGAATAATCCATAGAGACATAAAAGCAAGTAATATTCTCTTGGATGACAAACTGAAGCCCAAGATAACTGACTTTGGCCTTGCAAGATCTTTCGCAGAGGACCAAACTCATCTTAGCACTGGAATAGCTGGTACCCTGTAAGAGCATGATACCTCACTTTTAAAATTCTTACCATGAATTTTCTAAAATACTTGGATCAAATTCACGCAATTTGCAGTCTTGAATTCCATAGAATCATATGTGTTTGTCATACGAAAGAGTGCTTTTTTTTATTTTTTATTTTTTTATTACATGCTTAAGTTCATTTTTTAGGATTGAAAATGAATGCATCAAAAAGAAAGAAAAATAAGCATTAATGTGGCTTAACATTATCATATAAGGTGCTTCTCGCTTCTTTCAAAGTCGAAAGGTTTTGCCACAGCTCAAATTATCCATCTTACCTGTTGTAATCCTTTTTTCCAATTCAAAATTTTACATTTTTTGACATGATAGAAAACAAGCAAGCACAATAATAAAAAACGATCTTATCCAATTTCTTGTCATTGTAAAGCTAAAAATTTTGCTTTGTGGGTTCTGGAATAACTTCTTTACATATCCCAATATGATCTAAGTTAAACTTTTTATTGTTATTTTCAGTATTTGCTTCAATTTTTTGTCTGAAGTCCATGCTAGAGAATGAGTTCTGCTTTCAAGTGCTATGGAAAAATTGAAACTGTTTCATCTTCATGTGCTGTCCAGAACTCCCTTATTCAATTTTTCAAGATTTGGAATCTGTTATATTTAATAGAACTAAAAGAAACAATTGATTGCAGAGGTTATATGGCTCCTGAGTATGTTGTCCATGGGCATCTGACAGAGAAAGCTGATGTATACAGCTTTGGAGTACTTCTACTTGAAATTCTGACTGGGCAGAGGTGCAGCAATGGCACTGGAGCAAAACCCGGGCAATTTTTCTTAGCTAAGGTATAGATTTTACTAGGAAGTAAGAGAGTGTTTAGGTTTTTCCTAAACAATGATGATAATATTCACATCTTTAAAAATGCAAATTTCCTATCAGTGACCCCTCTATACATCTTGGTGTTTACAAGGCTAACCAGCTAGCAACTCATTGTTGTATCCAGATATGGAGTCATTACAAGGCTGAAACAGTTGATGAAATAATGGACAGACATTTCTATGACGAAGAAGTGAAAGATGAGATTTTGCATGCCGTTCATGTGGGATTATTGTGCACACAAGCTACACCAAGTTACCGCCCCACAATGGCAAAAGTAGTGGAATTGCTGAGAAGCACCAAGAATCAAGAAAATGTTTTTCCAACAGATCCACCATTTTTAGATGTTTTATCAGTGGAAAACCTGGAAGAAGGTGACGGTATTCATTTGCTATCTGGGGCCTCTGCTCCTGGCTTTTCAGGATCCACGGGAAGTGTACTATATGGAAGATAACCTGAATACTTGATGTATTATGTTTAGTATTCTTAAATACAGGTTTATGGTGAACTCACTGATGCATCCAAGAGGCTCCACTTCCTTATGTTGGTCCTTCTCTTGAGCTCCCCCATTTTTCACTCCTGTATTTATACTAATCCCCTTTTTTTTTTTTTTTTTGTATTCTGCATATAGTGTTCTATTGGTCAGATGCAACTCTTTTGATTTCAAACTTTATGGTTTATGTTCTATCCTTCTCAAAGAGGGGTTACCTGCATGGTATCTTAAGAACTTGCCAAGTAAGCTGTTGTAGGATAAACAAACAAGCTGTCTTAGGGGCTGTTTGGATTATAAACCAACACACAATGACACAAAATCAGCTGGGATTTGCTGGACTATAGTTGGATGGGGTCTTCACATAAGGAAAGGACAAACATAGGAATGTGATTGTTTTTTTCCAAGTGCCAGGAATTTTCAGAATATGGGTGATGAGTCAGGTTTCTACAATTCTTACTCTTTCATCCAAAAGCAGGGGGTTGGTTTGATGGGCTCTATTCTCTTATCAGAGCTGCTATGGTGTAGCAGGTTTGCGAAGCAGAACAAGGCAGTTCAAAGAACTCTCCATATTTCCTCAAGCCCATGACTATAGGTAGTAGCCTATTTTATTGTACATTAGATAGAAAATCCTGAATCATTTACAAATACTGTAAACAATTTCCATTAGCAGCTACTCAAGAACGACAACTGCTTTTTCCCAATCTAACCTTGAATTTCTTCACTCTAAATGTGTATACGTTCTTTATTTTTCTGTGCCATTCCTAAAATCCTCGCAGAAGTCTTTGTCGGCCCTTCCTTTTTGTTCTTTTCATGATGGCTTTCCCATTGGCTATCACATTCCTGATCCAATATTCTTAACCTTATATTGTCATTATGCATGTATATACAAATGGTCCTTGGGACCCCCATCTTTGGTTTTTCTTAACCCACATGGTAAGAGGCAACATATTGTTTCTCTTTTAGAATTTCCATGCCAATGTGCATCCCCCTCTTTCTAGATTCTTGATCACTTTTGACCACGAGCCCTTCACTTCTACTCAGATTTGCACAAAAATGTGCATGTGCTATGTTTGTGGTCTTTTATCAGGGAAGCAAAAGAGTATGGACAACAAGGAGAGTATCATGGTTCTTAGACTACTCTCCTAACTTTCTTCTTTGAAGGAACAGAAGAGCAATCTTTTCTTCTAATCTCTGAATTAATTTAATAATGTAGTTTTTCACATTTTGTGATCTGACGAATTCAATCTCTAGATTCCTCTAAATGATTCATGATGTTCTCCACTAACTTCCAGATTTGATCCTTGTGATCATTACACTTATGGAATCTGAAGCTCAATCCATTATGACTACTCTTACTTGTTCCATTTGGTCTTTTCTATGAACCAAACTTCTTAAATATTGGGATCACGAAGCAAGTAGATCAACTCGATCAAATACAGCAATTGAACCTTCTCCAATAGTGCTTTTAAGAGGTCAAAGGCATGAAAAGCCACTTCAAAAGAGTTGGCTACCAAAGCTGAAAGATACACACACAACATACAAAAGAAGACTTCTTATTAATCAATCAATGGCCAAATTTAACTAATCAACAAGAAATTTAAAATAATGAAGTCAACACTAACTGGTCTTAATTAATACTCTTTAATTAATAGACACCAGTGAGTGTTGCCACCACCGAACCTTGGGAGGATTAGGCTAGATTGCTATCGACTAATACTCTTTAAATCATGAGTTTTTTCTTTCTTGGATATTTTTATGTGAAGATATACATGCTTTATATAATTGTGCTTGAGTTGTATATGAGAGACAGAGGTTATTCCAGAAGGCAAATTAATTAGCTTGAAATATAAGTTCCTAGAAATTCTTACTTGGTTGAAATTATTTTTCTCATTAATCATGTAATTATATTTCTTTAAAAATCATATACCTAGTTTGCCTTTAAAATATACTTATTTTACTAACTCCATCTCTTATTATTACTATTATTATTGTCTCCAATAATATACCTTCCCCTTTGGCTCCATGTTTTTTGTTTGTTGTCCTCTGTTCCTCAATTCTGTGACAATTTTATTCTCAAACAGCTTGTCTGTTCATTCTAAATTCCAGAGTAGGTGGTATTTTGGTGACACACTCTTTCTTTTACCTCAAGTGGGAGTTTAGTCAAAAAGCTCTGATTAGGTGAAAGACTGAAAAATTCTCTAAGGAATGGGTCTTTAGGAGGTTGGATGGCAATCAGTTTTATAAGATGATAAATTGTTTTTGCTTGCCATGTGGCCTTTTGTTAGTCACATAAATGAGGAGGCAGAAGCAAAAAGAATGCCAAATGGGCATTTGTAAATCAAATTTGATTGCTCAACTGAAAAAGATTAGGTAACATATCTTGAGCATGCGGATTTGCATGTATGAATGTGTTTGTGACTGTCTTATGATGTCATCGTATTTCATGTGTGGATAGAGAGAGCATAAGGTAAATAAGTGCTTGGGTAATATTAGTTTATTGAGATCAGTGATTTGTTTCCTTGTCTGGGAATTGAATTTTGATTGGACAAACTTCATTGGATGTTTTGGAATATTTTTATGCGTACCACTTTAACCCTGAAAAACTAAGCAAATGTGAAAGATAGAAAGTTGCCCATGGAAGTTATGTAAACAGATGTCTTCTATCTAAGAAAGTCCAACAGTGAAGGGAATGTTTTTGTCCTCATCTGTTTGGGTCTTCTTTTAGCAGGAATCCTCCCAATATACAATGAGGCAACACTCCTCTTTTTCCATGCAGGTTCTCTTGAATAACACCAAACTTCACATGGCCTTGGCTCTGTCTCAACATGATTAACGATGATATAGTGTAGTTGTTTTGCTCTTCTGTTTTCTTCTCGTATTTTAATTTGGTATTAGGTGGGTTTAGGTTGAGGAAGAGGAGATTTGGTGTTTGAATTCTCAGCCACAAAGATTAAAAACTATAGTAAAACCAAATGAGAGAAACCTATGAAAGGCTGGGATATCAAAACAAACCGAAGAAGAAAATCATATTTAGCTCCTTAGGTGTATTCAGGACATGCTCTCTATATAATTGGTGACTTTTCTGCCATGTTTGGCTGATGAGTTGGATCAAGGAACCATTAACATATTGGGTTTATACCTATTTAGTTGGCAATTGTTGACAGTTAAATTGACCATATATCTTCAAAGTCAAATCCCACTCCATCTTTTAGGAATATATTCTTCTGAATACTAACAAAATTGTTTCTGAATATCAAGTTACAGACATGTTATTCATATGGTAGAGGTCCAATCTGAAAACAACCCTTAGTAGAGCTGTAGGGAGAGGCCCACTTCTTTGATTTTGATTAGGCACAAGTGGGACTTTCCCTTAGCTTTTTGTTCTTCAGCAATTCCATCAAACTACCTTATCTCCATACACTTCCCCATCTCACAAGATAGTAAAACATGCTACAAAATTCATAATTGCCTTGAGGAAAAAAAAGGCAGAAACAGCAGACTTTTTAGCAAAACCGAAAAGGTAAAAAAGGGATGGCAGACTTCTAGGAAAATTCTGTGGTTAGAGTTCTCACTTTTCAATGGGTAATCACTGTTAACTTTCTCAACAAACTGATTAAGCAGGTATACTTCAGTAAAACTATTTAAATTCCAAGCTTCCATCTTCTAGTTGTGCAGTCCCATGTTCTCTCTCATTCAAATTTCTTCCTTGAACTCCTACATCTCTTCTTTCCTGGTGTTTCCTATTTCCGGTTGAACCTGAGCTTCTTCTTTTCATTGTGCTTGCTTTTCATTTCTACATGGAACTAAACTTCCTGAGTGGTGGTGATGCTGCAAAGCTTTCAACTCGGGTATTTGACGCTTTGGCTTTTCATTGATCTTGTTCATAAATTCTGAAATGGGTAGCATCAAAATGTGTCATATGATGCTTTTCTTTGCAGTACTTAGTGCTGTTCTTGCTGTTACCTTTGGCGATAATTCAACAGATTCCTACTGGCTTCTGAGAATTAAATCAGAGCTAGTTGATCCTGTTGGAGTTCTTGCCAACTGGTCTTCAAGAACTAATATTTGTAGCTGGAATGGATTGGTGTGTTCTGATGATCAACTCCATATTATTGGCCTGAGCCTATCTGGGTCAGGTTTATCAGGTTCTATCTCACCGGAGTTCTCACACCTCACTTCACTGCAAACACTTGATTTATCTTTAAACGCCTTCGCTGGGTCGATTCCTCATGAGCTTGGACTGCTTCAAAATCTAAGGGAACTGCTCCTTTATTCAAATTATCTCTCTGGTAAGATTCCCACAGAGATTTGTCTTTTGAAGAAGTTGCAAGTTCTAAGAATAGGAGATAACATGCTAGCGGGTGAAATTACACCAAGCATTGGTAACTTGAAGGAGTTGAGGGTACTGGGTCTTGCTTATTGCCAATTAAATGGAAGTATTCCAGCTGAAATTGGCAATTTGAAGAATCTGAAATTTCTCGATTTGCAGAAGAACAGCCTCAGCAGTGTCATACCAGAAGAGATCCAGGGGTGTGTAGAGCTTCAAAATTTTGCAGCATCAAACAACAAGCTTGAAGGAGAAATCCCTGCCTCTATGGGAAATCTTAAATCACTCCAAATTCTGAACCTGGCCAATAACAGCCTTTCTGGATCAATTCCTATTGAGTTGGGTGGTCTCTCCAATTTGAAGTACTTGAATTTGCTTGGAAATAGATTGAGTGGCATGATTCCGTCAGAGCTAAACCAGTTGGATCAACTCCAGAAGCTCGACTTGTCAAGCAATAATCTCTCAGGAACTATAAACTTCCTCAATACCCAATTAAAGAGTCTTGAGGTTCTGGCTTTATCTGATAATCTTTTGACAGATAGCATTCCCGGCAATTTCTGCACCAGCAGTTCAAGTTTGCGGCAAATTTTTCTGGCTCAAAATAAGCTCTCTGGCACTTTCCCCTTGGAGCTGTTGAACTGTTCCTCAATCCAACAATTAGACCTCTCTGATAACAGATTTGAAGGAGTACTGCCGCCTGAGCTGGAAAAATTAGAGAACCTCACAGATCTTCTACTCAACAATAACAGTTTTTCTGGAAAACTGCCTCCTGAAATTGGAAACATGAGTAGCTTGGAAACTCTTTACCTGTTTGACAACATGATCACAGGTAATATCCCGGTGGAACTCGGGAAGTTACAGAAGTTGAGCAGCATCTACCTCTATGACAACCAGCTGTCAGGAAGCATACCAAGAGAGCTAACAAACTGCTCCAGCTTATCAGAGATTGATTTCTTTGGCAACCATTTTATGGGGTCCATTCCTGCAACAATTGGGAAGCTTAGGAATCTTGTTTTCCTGCAACTGAGGCAGAACGACTTGTCGGGTCCGATCCCACCAAGCTTGGGCTATTGCAAAAAGCTTCACACATTGACATTGGCTGATAACAAGCTCTCGGGTTCATTGCCACCAACATTCAGATTCCTCTCCGAGCTTCACCTCTTTTCTCTCTACAACAACTCATTTGAAGGTCCTCTTCCTGAATCACTTTTCCTTTTAAAAAAACTTGGAATTATTAATTTTTCTCATAACAGGTTTAGTGGGAGCATCCTTCCTCTCTTGGGTTCAGACTTTCTAACCCTGTTGGATTTGACAAACAACAGTTTCTCGGGTCCTATTCCCTCTAGACTAGCCATGTCCAAAAATCTAACCCGCCTTCGTCTTGCACACAATCTTCTTACTGGCAACATTTCTTCTGAATTTGGCCAGCTCAAAGAGCTCAAATTTCTTGATCTGTCATTCAACAATTTCACAGGAGAGGTGGCACCTGAACTCTCAAACTGTAAAAAACTTGAACATGTCTTGCTCAACAATAACCAATTCATAGGCATGATTCCTTCATGGCTAGGGGGCTTACAAAAACTAGGAGAGCTAGATCTTTCATTCAACTTCTTCCATGGAACAGTGCCTGCAGCACTTGGGAACTGTTCAATACTACTGAAGCTCTCACTCAATGACAACAGTCTATCCGGGGAGATCCCACCAGAGATGGGAAATCTCACTTCTCTCAATGTCCTTGATCTGCAAAGAAATAACCTTTCTGGGCAGATTCCTTCCACATTTCAGCAGTGCAAGAAGCTCTATGAACTGAGGCTCTCTGAGAACATGTTGACAGGTTCAATACCATCTGAGCTAGGAACCCTTACTGAATTGCAGGTTATCTTAGACCTGAGCAGAAATCTCTTTTCTGGTGAGATTCCATCATCTCTTGGAAATCTTATGAAGTTAGAATCTTTGAACATCTCTTTCAATCAACTCCAAGGAGAAGTTCCTTCTTCACTGGGAAAGCTGACGAGCCTCCACTTGCTAGACCTGTCAAATAATCATCTCCGGGGCCAACTTCCTTCAACTTTTTCAGAATTCCCACTCAGCTCCTTCATGCTTAATGACAAGCTTTGCGGCCCACCATTGGAATCGTGTTCAGAATATGCGGGTCAGGAGAAAAGGAGATTGTCTAACACTGCTGTTGCAGGGATTATAGTTGCCATTGTCTTCACCTCTACACTAATATGCTTGGTGCTGCTTTACATCATGGTAAGAATCTGGTGTACTTGGAGAAAAGTGATGATTTTGAGCTCGGATGGTGGAGGAACTGAACATAATATAGAAGAGGAGAAATGGGACTATGGAGATGAAAAGAAAAGGAAAGGTGAGTACTGGAAAGTGAACACCATGGCACTGGTTCCTTCCCAAGAAAAACAAAATCTTTCTTCACCAACATGCATTTTCCAACTCAAAATGGATTCTGAAACCATGGAGACTACCATGGTCTGATGAGGAGATGTCTTTTGGTCTTTATCTTTTCCTAATTCTTTGTTGGAGTTTACAATTCTTTGTTTGTCTCTTCACTTCCTTACACTTGTACTGTTTTAGTAGATATGTTGCAAGGCTCTACACTTTGATTTCATCTGTCAAGATCAGTTCCGTTTGTACAGAGATCAGTTTATTATCATCCTAAGAGGCTGAAGAAGAAACATTCACTTGGAGTTGGATAGTCTTTTTTTGAAGATGTATCGTTCTTATTCTCCAATTCCAGTCTTTTCCTTTTGTTTGTTGTTTATGCTTACCAGTCACCACTACACCATGATCCCCAAATGGTTCACAAATTTATGAATTTACATCAAGTCCCATTGATTGCCATGAAAAGATTTATTTCCCTCAGTTTATTGAGTTCGCATTGCTGTATTATGTGACTCATATTTGAGTGAAAAGACATTGGAGAAAAAAGAGGCAAAATGCCGGAGTGAAGCGAAGTGGAACAAAACGGAGCAATGGGTATTTTTGGAATTTAATTCCTAAGGGTTAGTATAAATACTATTTTTTTTTTGGAGAATTATCTTTTGGGGGTAGATGGGCCCCAAATTAACAAAAGGTTCATATAACTCTTCAAATTGAGTTGAAGGATATAAAATAGTAACGGACAAATATACCCTTTAAGAACACATATAAAATATTTTATAAAATTAAGTTAAATAATTTTTTTTCAATAATTTTTTTTTTCAAAAATACTAAATTAAATAAAAGTAGTTTTCAAAAATATTAAATTAAATAATTCCTTTTTCAAAAATATTAAATTAATTTTTTTTCAAAAATATTAAATTAAATTAAAGTATTTAAAAAAAATTAAATATTAAATTAAATATTTTTTAAATATTAAATTAAATAAATTTATTTTTTAAAAATATTAAATTAAATAAAAGTATTTTAAAAAAATATTAAATTACATAAAAGTATTTTTTAAAAATATTAAATTAAATAAAAAATATTAAATTAAATAAAAGTATTTTTCAAAAATATTAATTTTTTTTCTCAAAATCAACAAAGGGTATTTTTGGAAATACTGAAGAATGATATCCTTCAACTCAATTTCCATACTTTCATTGGGTCTTGGGCTTAATTTGAAGAGTTATATGGACCTTTTATTAATTTGGGGGACATCTACCCCCAAAACATAATTCTCCTTTTTTTTTTTTTTTTATGTAAACCTAATTTTAACATAGTGAAAATCCCCTTTTCCCATAAGCAATTAATCCAACCACGTTAAATCTATGCATTCTTTCTCGTTTTTCTATTTTTCACCATTAATCATTGCACATATTCCAACACGCATGCATCCAAAAAGATGGTTGACTATGAAGCGGGTAGTCGAGACTTTAGCTAAAGCATAAGTTGACATTATATAGGTGAAGATTACTTAGGCGGGAGATATGATAGCAGTCGAAACAAGCCGTCTCTCTTAAGTTTTTAGGTCAATTGGTGGTTTGATATAATAATCTGAGACTCTTCAAGAAGTGTCATCTACCCTCTATTGCAATATATCACTTCCGTTTTCTGGATTTTAGGGTCTTTGAAAATCAATTTTTACCATTAAAATTCATGAACTGCAACCAATTTTAAGGATATGGTAGATGAGGATGATGTAAAATTTATTTTCTGGGATGAAAAGTCTAGATGCCACTCCACATACAGTGAACCCATATGGCGCCCACCACAACTGGGTGCAAAGAAACTGACCTGATAAACACCAGGCCATCACAATGTATCTTTGCCCTGTAAGGCATGTTACCATAGGGCCAGCTCGAGAGGGACAGGATGGACCACCAACCAGTTCCCACTCAAACAAGGCAGGCCATGCCTAAAGTTTTGGCTTCTGTTCAACTTTTTTAGGCCCATTCATAATTCATCCAGTGTCCATCCATTTTTCTAAAGGTATATTTTTAACATTCAATATTGTAACAAAGCATATTGCATTAGTCCATTTTCTCAATCAAAGCAGTTAACAATTTTGCTCATAAAATTCCTCTCACAACCACAGTTTGGGTTGGTCATATAAACTGTTGCAATGATCTGATCCATCTTTTCTAACAGTTTCTTATAATGGTGAATACCCCCGAATGATCAAAAGAAGAAAATGTATACAGGCAAATTTGTTACCAAAACCTGGAGTATATATTAATGGAAGGCAACTTCCAGTGACTCAAAAGCACAGATCTATACCAAAAGGTTGTGAAACTTGACCACTGTTTTAAAGAACTCTTTTTAGACTAATGAAGCATGTCAAATAATAGATTCAAAACAAAATTTCAGTGATAGAAATGTATGCTGGAAAGTCCTAAGGAGGGGAGTGCACTTTGGAGATCACGCAATACCCTCCTAGAAACAGCAAAAGCACTTTGATGCTACTTCACATTTGTCAATTTGTGCAAAATATGGCCGCCATGCTCACCACTTTTCACATGCGGATGGAAGTTTTTCGCACATAAATGGGCTTAAAACACTACACACACACATGTATATATTACACATCCATATATATATATAGATCTTCAGATTTATATATACATGCATGTAGATTTAGCTAAGCTTGATGATCTCTCTAACAACATACAGAAGCAATCAAGAGCTGAAAATACACACACACCCATCCCTCAGAGGTCAGCCCCATGCCCATTACCTAAAAGTTGTAAAAGGATAGCCTAAAACTTACCCAAAAAGAAGAGTATGCATGCATTGACTTACCCTAATAGGAAGAATGGATTGGGAAGAAGAGGAAGAGGAAGAGGAAGGATTTGAGGAGGGTGTGAAAAGAAGGTTTTATAGAGAGTTGTGGAGGCGGTTCTAGGGCAAACTTTGGTGGTAGGGTTTTGGGCAAGTTGGCATGGACAGTGTTGGTTGTAATAAACAAACATATTTATTGAACTAATAAAATATATAGGGGTCTGAACTTATATTTTAAATTTGTATAGTGGGTGTGATATTTATTGCAGATAATGCAGTTTCACCATTGATGATCTCTATAGAATTACATCAGTTGAATGCTAGAGATCATGCTTGTTTGCTTAGATCCCACAAGGTGGCACATTGATGGATTAGGGTCGTACTAATGAATAATCCATATCAATTTATATAAATTCAACCTAACTCTTATTAAATGGGTTAAACAGGTCGTGTTGTGTTATTTTTGTAATAAACAATTTATACTCATATTAGTTATTTTGACATGATTATTGAATAGTTCATTTTCAATCGAGTAATTTTTCAATATTTCTCACATCACCATGATAGGTGACATAGAGATCTTCCATGAAGAAACTTTTAAAATAGTAACTTGATCAAAGGCTTTGATGCTACATTAACTCATCACTTTACGTAATAGTGTTAATGATGTTGAGTGATGAAAAAGTTTTACCACTTACAAGGGATGAATCATTTAGGGACAATGGCCCAAAGTCAACTACATTGACATTGAATCATGAGAAAATTATTTAATAGCCAAAAAGTAAAAAAGAAAAAAAGAAAAAAAAAGGCGAGAAAAGACTTTACAAGCAAATTTCTCGGTGAAATTGAAAATTTATTAATTTTAGGAGTGAAGTTATATCTCTAATTTCTCTTAGTAGAAAGTCAACTTAAAATCTTGATTTGGTTTGGATCCATCTTAGGTTGGACTTTGATTTTGATATAAAATTATTATTAGTATCGTTATTTTATTTCTTTTAAAAAAACCAAGTTACACATCACTTTTGTCACGGTAGAAGATGACTAAATATAATAAAATTCTAGATTTAATAAGACCATTTTTATCACATTCCATCATTATTTACCCTATAATCATATATTAGGAACCATAAAAATGACATTTTTATCATAAGGAATAACATTTACTCAACAAGTAGAAATCAATCATAGAAAGTAATACAAACCTAATGAAAATGAGAGGCTAAAATAATAATTTTAACATATCTAATATCATTTCATGTTCAAAATCAATTAAAATCCCATTTATGAGCGAGATTTTATTTCCGTTAAAATCATTTTTCATTTTAATGAGTGAGATTCTACAGACATGATCAATATCCTCATCAATAAAATAAATATGCCTTTTCTGCATATCCTTGAACAAAAAGGTGAATGTGACATTTACAATTGTTGGTTGGGGTTTCCCTGTAAACAAAATGAAAAAACAGCCTTATGGAGTTTGAAAAAGCAAAAACATGGCAAAACCAGGATATCAAAGGCCCAAAAAGATGCAAAATCAGCAAAAACCAACTTCTTTCACAGGATTGATGCAGCATCCCCTGAGCTTCATAGAGCCAATTCAGCAAGACTGATGCTGGTAATGGTCTTCTATATGATGGTGATGCATCCGTCTTCTAATGGAGGGAAAACAGGGGATGGACTACCACAGCATGCCACTTCATCACCGGGTATGCCCGCCCAACCAGTCATTAAGATGGATGAATTACTCAAGTCAACCTGCAACTCCAACTACTTGAATTCTACATAATACATGGAAGCAGACCTCGCTTAGTGTTCAAGTCCTCTTTGGAATCTACAGGAAGTAAAAGTGAAAAAAAACAAAGGCTTCTAACAACTTCATTTCATTAATTTTTTTTTTTTTCCATTTTTCCTGATTTTCAGTCACAATGACCTCATACTCCTAAACCCCCTACAAGGATTAAGAACTTTACAGTGCACATGGGCTCCCAACCCTCCCAAGGTCAAGAACTTTATGGTGCACAGGGCTAAAAAAAAAAACATTTTTTTGCAGATGAAAAAAAAATTAACAACAAACACCTATGTATTTACATCATTTTTCATCCTTGATTGCGTCTAAATGTTGCAATTCAGCCAACAACCGGGCCTGCTCATTGTGAACCTCTCTTAGTTCATTTCGGAGCTGTATCATCTGCACAAGCAAAAGCATTAATTCTCATTGAAAGATTCAGAATAAGTGTGCAAGAAATAATTCATTCATCCAATTAAATGGAGCTTGTGATTTGGTCAATCATTTTTAATACTAATTACTTCTAAATGCCAGACTAAGCATCCCTTATTCACTCGGATACAGTAATTTAAGAGTGTTTGGGAACAAATGGAAATGGCATAGTTGCCATTTGCTTTGCCAACTATTTGAAATGAAACCACCATACTTCATGCTCTAGACTTTCTAGGAATTTCAAAATTTCCCATGTTATTTTATTTTTTGAAACAGCAGGTTTTTTCTCTTTCTCCCTCTCCTATTTCTTAATAATCCATCCGAAACAATGGAAATGCGCTTTCAAATACTTTACCAAACAAAATAAGAAATAGATTCACAATATGGTGTCCAAATACCCCAAGAATAAAAAGATATTTCCATTAACATCTGGCTATTGACTTGTTCAACGTGTAAGAAAAAGAACTAATAATTTTACCTTGACACTAAGTTCTTTCTCCCTCTTCTCATATTCCAAGCATCTGAAAAATAAAACAGATATAAATGGACCTTTCAGAAGTGCTGCTTAATCTGATACTAACTCCAGAAATTTGGGGCACAAATATCCATTAATTCATATCACAGTTTAGTTTTAGCCTTTGTGGTATATGCTCTTTCACAGCTTTATGCATTCAAACTAAACTTTTAGGATAGTTAAGCATCAGATCAGGTTCATGGTAAGCTTCTCTCCGGAGATGATCTCCAATTCCTCATCCAATTCATTTGAAATCTGAACTATGTGGACAAGGACATGCCTGGGTACTCATGAAAGACGAACATTCTAATATACTCACTGTGCATGGAGCTTCTTGTTTTCTTGCATCAAGGTCATGGCCTCTTGGTCTTTTGAATGATTTGCAAAAATATCAACAGGCTACAAACAGGTCATGAAAAAAGTTAGCAATAGAATTTTAGAAGAAGACACAAGATAACAAATAAATGACAGAGATACAAACGGAATATTCCAAGGTGTTCATAACTCCCCTAGAATAGGGAAATAATTCAAACTGAAAAATTAGGATATGTAATGGAAGTGACAAAGCAGGAAAACAAGAAAAAGGAATCAGAGAGATCAGTGCAAAGATATTCCATTCTCACACAAAAGGAATAGAAGTTGCCCAAATGTTTTTTTAACTTTTAAAAGACGGGTGGATGCAAATCTACTGGATTCAATCTATTCTTCGCTCTTGGATACCAAGATTGGAGTTGGATGTTCAAGTACTTGTTCTCCTACGGATTTTTCTAGAAAATTTGAATTTTGGAGGCACTGTTAGGGGATAGGAAATAGAGAAAGAGATCTCATTTGACCATATTACTCCAGTCAAAAAATACTATAACAGAGGTATACAACATGGAAAAGCTGACAGATCTTAAGAATTGAAGTTTTAAACTGGAATGAAAGAAATGGCATTCCAGCGATTTTATAATCAACAAATAAAAATTAATTATAGGGAAAATTTTATAAGAGATAGAAGAAGGGGATTGATTTATATCAAGGGGCAGTAAAAAACACAACTTGGCTGCCATTTGCTGGTGGCAGTTGGCAATACAAGATATGAAAGAACTGCAAAAACAATACGCTTGTTAGAAGTTCTTTGCTAAAGCAGCCTATCTGAAAGCTGTGCAGCTAAATAAATGTACAAGTGAGTCATACATACAGGAAACAAAATGGTCAAGCAAGATACTTGCTGGCATTTTAGAGTGTTAACCACTAGCTAAATATGTGTGAATAAAAAATTATGACCTTGCTTTGAAGACCTTACTGAGAAATCAGGCACCCCTCCTAAACAAGTGCACTGATGAGCCAAAAGCTCACTCCATAGCATATAAATAAACATGGTTTACCAGGGACAACCCTGTTTTTGCTCTAAGAAAGAATCTAGTGTCCTGTTTATCTAAAACGGAAATCCTCAAGTAGCTGCTTCTTTCGATATAGGCTTTCTGATTACTTTTGACAAAAGGAAATAATTAGTTTAACAAATGGACTATTGAATTAGAAAGATGCAATAAAAATGGATGCACGAGAAAGCGCCTACAGGTTAGAAGTCATAATCAATATAATCAAATGCCAACATTCATCTCTGCACCAAATGAAAGGCGAATGCTTGAGGTTAAGTATTGTGGTTTCATACAAGTTGGGTGCGAAATTAGGTCAATTTCAAATTGTATTTCAGATATGAGTTTTCTATACACACCTGTGTTTCCTGACTGTGAGTGTCAGTTACAATTTCCTTTATCCCAGCGTGCTTTTTCTTTTCAGGTTCTACAGGATGGTCATGCTCTGTCCTCTTCAGAGATGCTCCTGCATAGGCCATAAGCAGTGGCAGAGCGAGAAATTTTGGTTAGGGGGGGGGCGCAAATTTATCCATCTACATTACAATAAATCATTCATTAATTTTAAAAATATGATATCTTTCTTATCATTTAAGGAACTAAATAGTTTAGGCATTGATATTATACATATGCAAAAATATCAAATTAAATCAGCAACTTTCCAAAAATGTTGGTAAAAAAAAATATAGATTTTACAAAAAAAAAAAAAAAAAAAAAAAAAAAAAAATCTCAAAAGAGTTTAAAATGATTAGAAAATTTTCAAATTTTTTTCATAAAAAATCTTTTAAAAACTTTTTCAATAAATTTTATAATTTTTAATAAAATTTGAGATTTTTTTCCCCAAATAAGTATAAAATCAATTGAAAGTAATGAAATGTTTTACTTATAAATTATCTATTATATAATAATATTTCTAACATATTAAGTGCCTTTATATTTAAACTTTTACTGAATTCATATATCAAATTAAATAAAGTACAAGTAGTTACTAAGAATCTGATATTTATCATTGTCTAAGTTCAAAGTTCTTTATTAGTTATATTATCTTTAATGACTAAGACTAAATATAAATCCAATTAATGTGAATAAATTTAAAATTTTCAAATGATGGAAGAGAATATACCATGAAAAAAATTGTTTAATAAAATACAAAATACAAAATGATAAAAAAAAAAGACTTAATTTTATTAAAAAAAATTATAAGATGGAAAAAAATTCAGATAAAGTTAACATATGAGAAAAAAAATGATAAAAATCGAATAAAAGGAAACAATAAATAAAGGTATTAAGTAGATTTTATAAAATATTATATTTTCTTTTTAATCTTATTTAACTCGATAAAGTAAAGGTTAATTTCACTCATTTGGATTAAATATATTAAGTTCTCTAAGGTTTGGATTAAATATACTTAGTCATTATTACCTTGAAATTTCGGTAAATAACTTCTTTATTTTAAGCAGAAAGGAAAACAAATGAAATTAGCAAAAAAAATAGGATAAGGGGGAATATTTGATGAAATTTCAAATTAATGATGGATAGGTATATTCAATTAAAACCTTTAAGAGACGTGAATGAATTAACTCTACAAAGTAAATTTATTTTTTATTTTTATTTAAAATTTATAACATTATTTTTATTTAATTTTTTTATGCTATTTGAAATGTAATTATTTTTTATATTTAAAAATTCAAAATTATATTTATATTTATGGGGTTTCACTTTGATTTTTTAAAATCCCTAGCTATATATAGGAATTTTATTTTATTTTTTGGGAATTAATGGGGAATAATACATAAGATTTTTATTTTGGGGAAGGGGGGGCACATGCTCCCCCTTGTGGCCTTACTAGATCCGCCCCTGGGCAGAAGGCACAATCCACTGGCATGAGCTTGTAAGGCTAGTAATGAACACCCAAATTGATTGTTAATGAAGAATATACCTTGTTGGGATCTGCTTTGAGAATCAGTTATTGGTTCGCCTGGTCTTCCAGCTAAACAATGGGAAGCAGTAGCTGCTGGATGTTGGAAGGCTCCACCTGGAGGTGTTGCTTTTATATTACCAATAGCAGGGGAACTCTGATTCAACCCAATTGGCTTTTCCATAGCAATATGTGGTGAACCATGAGAAGAAATATGCGGAGATACAAGTGTTCGAGGCTTTTTCTTAACCTGATACCCAATTAGTCCACAGTGATAATCCCTGCCAAGATTCAACAATGTGCATCAAGTATGTAATACCAATGCTAGGGGAACATGAACTACCATAACTAATATGGTTATTAGTCAATGAGAAATGGAAAAAGTGAATTTGGTAGGACATATTACAGAGTATTAAGGCCAAAGTCCAATTTCAAAACATAACCTATAAAATTGAGGCATCACAAAAAATTTTAAATAGAGACTTGAAATGAAGTAATTTCTACATGTCCAATAAAAATACCCTCCATCAATAGAGTTAAAAACTCATATCAAATAATATATAGACTTTATCTAAATTCCAAGAAAAGCATAACAAAATTATCCCATTTCCTTGTAGTGACCAAGAACCTCCAGACTGTATTCAGATGAAACAAATGAAGATGAAAGGCCAACAGTTCCAAACTGATGTAACTATTATAAGATTTAGAGGTGGGAAAGCAACTGCAACTTTTGGGGCTTTAATGGAGTTAAGCGGTGGGCAAAAAGCAGGAATGAGAAGGAAACACAATCAGAACAGAACAAGAACCACAATTAGCAACCTTATCCCAACTATTGGAGACTCAAATTGTAAAATAGATGAATATTCAATGGGATCTGAGATTGGTCTTAATACTAGTCCTCAACCTCACATCAACCCTTTATGAATTGATTCCACATTCCAATTGGTGGCCAAAGAGGGTTTTTCTGTGAACCTTGTCTGAGACCAGTTGTTAGGCAGGAAAACTAACACAATACCTCAGAGGGGAAATTTCCAAAATTTGTGATAAATAAAATTACAATGTCTAATTTGAACGTTTCTTTAGTACAATTCCACTTGCTTTTATTACTGGCAATATGAAAAACAGTAATAGGATTGAGTTAAGGAAGCCAACACACAGGGATAGCTGCTAAGAGCTTTACAAGTAATTCCAATGTTAACAAGTTACTTCTTACCAGTATTCCCATGTCATTTCCTTCAAGCGGCCTTCAAGTTTTTGAAAAAGTGAAGTTCTTTCAAAATCTTGTTTATTGTGAATTGGCTCAATAAAGTTTGCTTCCAGAACACCTAAACAATATTAATAGATTATTGCCACCTATTCTCAGCAATTTTAAATAAAATTTGCCTAAACATTCAAATATGACACACACAGGGCTACAAGGGTTCTCACCAACAACTCCTCTGCCTCTACTGTCTGAGTAGTTTACAACCTGCCAAAATGGCTGCAATGGAAAAAAAGACCACAGATTAAGTGTGACACTTGAAAACATCATCGGAATATTACAAGTATAGGGCATGCAGGAGAGAGCAAAAGTAATCAAGAGAGAGCTCAAACATTAGTGTGCCAGATTATCACTTAAAAATATGATCAGGATACTACAATAAAAAGCCAGCTTGTGCCCTTGCAAGAGAGAAGAAGAAATGAGAGAGGAAAATCAACTAATAACAGGTTGAGCCCTCATGAAAACCACTAAATGAAAAATGTTGTGCAAAATTCAATTTCAAAAACATGCAAGTTCACACTACCTTGTTCAATTCCATCTTGACATTTTTTTTTATAGGAAACAACAATGAATTTTATTGAATTAGAAAATAGGAAATACAAATGAAGGATGAGGAATCCTCCCACAAATGAAAGCTAAACAAATTGAATACCAAGAGCAAAAAGCTATGCAGTAATTACAAAAAGCAACCTCTCCTTACTAACCCACACCCATGGAGCTACATGCCATCTTGACATTCACAAGGGGCATTTGGAAAAAAAAAAAATTGAGCAGAACCATTTGTGTTTTAATGGCATTCAAATGGGTCAATTTCCATTTTTCTTCACTTGTTTAGAATAAGGTTATTTTAGGATTATTTTTTTTCCTAATAACCTTATCATTGTTTCATTTGATGACCATTGTGATGGCTCCATTTTACACAACACTTGAATGTTCATATGCTATGTCTAATACAGCAAACTTAATCGATTTTATAAAATGCCCAAACACAACCTTAAAGATGTTTCTACTCAGTTATTTAGAAAGTTTTAGTACAAAAAACCTGCAGGGTATGTTCCCTGATAAATTAGGGCACAAAAATCCTCATATACATCATATAAAAAACATTTAAAATATATTCTTGATATATAATGTGACATATCAAACAGTTCAAACTGCCAAATTAAAATATATTACATAAAAAATATTTACCAGTATTAGACGGTTCTTATGGTAGACATTGAAGCCATGGATATTCACTTGTGGAGCTTCTTTAAGAAACCCTATGGTAGTTACAACTGTACCCTGCATAGTTAAAGAAAATGAGTTAAACCTCAGAAAATTGTCAAACTTAGTCATGCAACCAGCATGAATGAAATTGCTGCAGGGGGAAGTGGTCCCTGTAACAGCTTGCATTGAAAGATGAACAAAAATAACCCAATTCAGAGAAAGGAAGAGGGAGAAAAAAAGAGCACAAGAAACAGAGAATAAAGAAACCCCACCCCTGGACCTTTCCATGACCCAGAAAAAAGTTTCAATCTCAATCAACAAGCCTGACATCATAATATATCCTTCTAGGCTTCTCCTAAGGGGACGATGCTAAATGGGGTCCATACTTATCACAAAATTGCTTCTCAAGCCACTTAGCTTTTAAATTCACATAAACAATGTGACATGGGACTTTAGGTTCAAAAAATCCAGAATCTTCACTAGGCATAGGAGACAAGGATCAATAAAAGAAGAATCTATACAATAAATAAATACAACCTCCACAAGTCCACCAGTTTGAGGTCTGTACAAGATGAATTCTGGAAATTTGAGATCATTGGCGATATTATGATGCTCAACAACTTTCCCACGCAATATTATATTGAAATTTTGAGGTATTCGCAAGTACAAGATGGACAAGTATACCTGTGGAGCATGAGACAGCTGGTTTTAGAATTTCTTATAAATGGAATTATATCTTCTAGAAATATAAACTTACACGGAGGGAAATATGGAATCGGTTGGCAATGTGCTGTTCATTTATTGTTTTCCAAGCAGGAATTGTTGTAACCTGTTTGATATCCCCACCTATACGTATATCCTACAATACCAAGTCACAAGAAAATACCTCATTGGAATCTCTGCACAGTACATCTCAAAAAGAAAAAGGCACAACGAATAAAATTGAACCTCAGGATCTGAATCAAAATCCAGCTCCACATTCCCATCATCACTGAACCATAAATTGTAGATGACAACTTTTGTGCCATGATACCCAATGTCATCAAACTGCCATCAAATAGAAAGACATGTGAAATGAAGCTTTGAAAAGGAGGAGAGTTTTAAATGCTACAACAAGAAATATCTAGGAAGTTGAAATCTAATATATAGACATTGAAAGTTCTGAAACGTGCAGCAGAAAATATGGGGAGTTGCAGGGATCCTACTTGTGTTCAGAGTCACAAAACTGATAGATTCCTGACCTCAGGTTTAAAGGTTTTTGAAAATATAAATCCAATGATTTTTTTAACAAGACAAGAAAACCTCCAAAAGAAAAAAAATAAAATTATAGGCTTACTTGCTTTAGAAGCTCTTGCTCTGTTGAATATGGAGACCACCGCAAAAGAATGGAGAGATTAGACGTGAAATGTTTTTTACCATATCGATGCAAGGGTTCCATATTGCTAGTTGATGTGTTAAACTCATAATCCACCTGCAATTGACACAAGATCTCAAACTAGGTATTTGACATGAGATGAATCAGAGTATGAGGAAATCAGAAAAACCCGGAGTTTGAAAGTACACAGCTAACAAG
Source organism: Vitis vinifera (assembly GCF_030704535.1). Classification (NCBI taxonomy): domain Eukaryota; kingdom Viridiplantae; phylum Streptophyta; class Magnoliopsida; order Vitales; family Vitaceae; genus Vitis; species Vitis vinifera. Next base: position 10,555,566 of record NC_081821.1, on the reverse strand, counting down.
TTCATGATAATTGACACCTGCTGTGGTCCTTTTCTTGTTTTGTTTTGGACTCTTTTTTTTTTTTTTTTTTTGTTGTGATAGGTGGCCATGGTTACAGTACAACAGCTGTGGGTCTTTAACCTGTGATTCCTTCAACATGAGGGGCCATGTTGATAAGAAACTGAACTATAACAAACAAAAGAAGGGGCTGAAACAGAAGGACAAGGAATCCTTGAAAAGACAGGAACTGAGAAGAAAACAAAACAAATAATAGGATTACAACAAAAAATTGGACCCAACCAAACTATTCTAAAGACAAAGCTGGATGAGGATAAAAATCCCCTAAAGCTGCCAGGAATTTAGCTTCTCTCTCAAAAATCCAATCAACCACCTGATAGCCAGTCTGGTGCTCCAACTGAAGGACAAACTTGTGCTACCAGATCTGTCCAGGTTTTCTCTCATCCATAGTTCAAACACAAAGACCCTGTACTTGCAAAAGCAGCTAAAAACATAAAAAGCTATGAGTCTCCATTAATGTTAAGATCCAGAGCCTCCTTAGCATGGGGCTCTCAGAAACCTTTTGACAAACCAAAGGCCACAGCCTCAATCACCAACCCATGACCTGCTGGTCCAGAGAAGGGATGCATCATGTTCTTTCTTCCTCCCCACCCTACACCTCCAGTGCCTCCCACCACCATTCCCTAGTCTCAAAATACTCTTTCATACCTAGTGACCTAGGTTGCCAAAAGCGCCTATCAAAATCTTAGAGCAACAAACATTTTGGCGACTCGCAGTCCCTAAGAAGTTAAAAAACAGATTCTGTTGCACATGCCATCAATCATGCCTGGGACATAATTAATAATTATTAGATTTGTTTCTAACCAGATCAACCAGACAATGACTAGAATGGTAAAAGATGCAGCGCATCATGAGCACTCTCCAACCAAACCCCCTAAGGAAATAACCAACATGGCAGGAAAATAACAAATTTCCATCAAGGGAAAACAGCCTCTCCAAGGCATAGGCTCAAGGCCAAGCAAAACTTTCAAAACCAATCTTCATTATTTTGGGTGAAAATTTCAAAATACTTTGACCCTAGCAATTGATTAATTAGGTATCTCTTTATCCCAAGGAAGAAGCCTCCAAATGGCAATTTATAGCATGCACGTGATTATAGGCACATACAATCCATTAACAAATTGAAACGGCTATATGCAGGTACTTAAATGACACTGGCTATAGAGGAAGCTGGACTGGAGGCAGTAGAGATGAAGCTGAGAGCAGAGGCGGGTAACAGTAGGGTGCCTAGTTACAGTTGGCCCAAATCATGGCTTAGGCATAGGCAATCAGAAATCAAAATTATGGTCAATCTTTTTCAGGCTATCGAATCAGCAAGCCTGCAGTACTCAAACAACATTGGTTAGGTTACCATGCTACATTTTCTTACATTGAGAAAAATAGAGAAAATAGATGGCTAAGAATCAGCATAATCTACAATCCAACTAAAATAAGTGGAACAATGCGAACTCACCATAGGTACTACTATTCTGTCATGGCCTGTTTGTCTGAGAAATGAATAAGAAAGGAGACCAGCGCTTTGAGTCAACTTCCTGAACACAATATAAATTAATAAGGATAGTACAAGTTTGAAAACAAATAACGCTTGGATAGGCAAAATTGCAGTTGCACCTTATTTACATATATAGCTCAGTTTCTAAATTCTGATTGGCATGTTAATGACATTTCTATAACGTCTTTTTAAAGAGAACTTCTACAGTCATGAAGAATCATATTTCACTTTGAAAAAAACAACTGCAGTAAACATGAGTGCATGTGTGAGAAATGCATGTGCATGTGTGAGATAGTAAACATGAGTGCATGTGTGAGAGATGCATGTGCATGTTGTGTATGTGTGTGTGAGATTGAGAGATAGATAGAAAGATGCATGTGCATGTGTAAGATAGTAAACATGAGAGTGCATGTGTGAGAGATGCATGTGCATGTGCATGTTGTGTGTGTGAGAGATAGATAGATAGATAGATAGATAGATACATATGCATATACATGTGCATGTGTGAGATAGTAAACATGAGAGTGCATGTGTGAGTGAGATAGATAGATGCATGTGCATGTGTGAGATGGTAAACATGAGAGTGCATGTGTGAGTGAGATAGATAGATGGATGCATGTGTGCATGTGCATGTGTATGTTGTGTGTGATAGATAGATAGATAATAGAGAGAGAGAGAGAGAGATTTGAAGCACAAGAAGAAGAAAAGTAGGCATCAGGGAAGCCACATGGAGAGAAACAAGCCCAAACTGAAGCCTAATGCAAAAGCCAAACTGCTTCCACTTCACAAAGCGCTTTGCCTAGAGTTACATTTGTGGCTCGTTGGAGATTAAATCAATACCCAAGGGCTGGACCCAAAAGAGAGTAAGACATAGGAACCCCATATGGCCCACAAAACCAGGCGGCCCACTTTCAGTCTCAGTTGGGTGCCCCTGAACTTACACCATCTTTCTCAAATCACATAAGGGAGTGAACAAGGACTTAGCCATATTGCTTGCAAAGTGAGGTGGGTTATGTGTCATAGGGGGTGAGACAACTAAGCCAGATGAGACGATTACCTCAAGGAAGGCATGGCAAGATAGAATGCAAAAACACAATGCTAAGATTGAAGGTTCTGCTTGGTCAAAAGGGAAACTAGTTCAAGTGAGGAAAATGAGAGAAGGCTCATCATAAGTTGGAAGAACCAAAAGAAGGAAGTGACAACTCACTGGAGGCTCATTTTCTGGTTCAGATTCTTAGGATGATCCCATTCTACTCAGTCTCAAATAGGATACTACTCGGGTGGGCTGGGTCAGGTTGACAGTCAACACAAACTCAAGCCATACTTGAAACTCATTGTCATCTTCTAGTCAAAATTGACTTACAGACCACCTTATATGTACTTCTGAGGGTGAGTCCTTCGCTTCTAGATTTCTCTATCTCTTACTCTTTTGATTCAATTAGCTCCACCTTCCAAGTTTCTTTAGTGGGTTTACCAATAATAACAAAAAAAAATAGCAAGTTCTTTCTTATGGCTAGAGCTTGATATCTTCTCAAGAGGGTCTTGCCATTTCATTATCCACTTTTGATCCTAATGATTTAACATATTATGTCAATGTAAAATTGTAAATATACTTGCAATCAATAACTAATTGCTAATTTTGTGCCATATGGTTGAGTTTCATAGTTTTAAAAGGCACAAGACACAACTAAAGCACAAAAGTCTCCTATAGTTTAGGCGCAAGAGGCAACACAAGGTGCGCTTTTGTGTGAAGTGAAATGCAACCTAGGATGTATATCAATTTTATAAAATAAGATTCAAAATCTAATCCAATTAATAAAAACATTTAAGATTCCAAACATTTAAAAGAAACATTCAATAAAAAGTAATGGAATTATATAAATTTCAATATATAATTAGAAATTTTAAGAATAAAAGTATTTAAAAAGGAAGAGTAAAATCAACAAGGTATATTGCTTCAATAAGGCGCATGTCTTGGCAAGCGAGGCACCATAACTAAGGAGTGGTTCCACTTTGAGCCTAGGTGCACTTAAAGCACGCCTTTTAAAACTTTGCCGAGTTTCTTAATCACACTTTTTCTCTTTTAACATGACCTTCATTTACTAATCAATTCCACACTAAAGATTTGGAAATACTTGAGATTGACATTTTTTGTTCTTATCAAGACATTTTCTTTCAAAGTATATTCTTGATCTTCATTTTGAGACATATCTCTCAGGTGCTTTATTTTTTAATGTGTCCATGAATTCTACCATTAAACTTGACGAAGAAGAAGGGGAATTACTTGAAAACTTTTCACACTATCATCATAGTGTCAGGAAATTGATTTAATTATTATTTGAAAAGATAATATTGTTAGAATATGTGGTTGATTTTGTAGATTTGATTTCATTTTTTCTTTATTTATTATATTATGCACTTTAGGCAAGTCTTAGATTTTAGAGTAATTTTAGGGAGTGTATATTTTTAGGATCTGATTTTGTTTCCTAATTTTTTTTCTTTTTGTATAGTTTGTTTATATATTTCCTTGTAATCTCATTATTTTTTGGAATACGAATAATTTTAGAATTTTTTTTTTCAAGATATTAGAGCCTGAAAAGAATTTTTGATAATTTTCTCTCTTTGAAGAAAAAAAAATCTTCTTTCTTGGCTTTCATTACCAAGATTAAATTTCTTGCTTTTAGCCTTTGTTGGCCCCAATTTTTCATATTTTTTTTGTCTGTTATCTTCCTTGACCATGTCAAAATCCTCCAAAAATACCCTTACTGATGTCTCTTCATTTTAAACTAAAGCTATCACCCATTTAGACAATCCAATGTTGCAGATTACAATAGAAAAAATGAATGGAGAAAATTTCTTTAAGTAGTCCCAATTAGCGAAACTTTTTCTCACAAGTAGAGAAAAGATGAAATATTTATGTGATACTATTAAGAAACCAAAAAATTATCATTTATCTTATGAATCATGGGAAGCTGAAAATTCCATGATTATGTCATGGTTGTTGAATTCTATGTTACCAGAAATTGGAAAACCATTCTTATATCTCTCCTCAGCCAAAGAAGTTTGGATGTTGTCTCGCAAACCTATTTAAAGAAAGGAAAAACTACTCGGATTTATGAGTTGAAGACTATGATTCACAACACAAAGCAGAAAGATCTCACTGTAACAACCTACTACAACACCTTGAAAATCTTATGGCAAGAGTTGGATCTTTGTCAACACTTTGAGATGGAATCTACAACAAATGCATCAATGTTGGTTGAGCTCTAGGAACGAGATTGTGTCTTTGACTTTCTTGTCGATCTTAAGCTTGAATTGGATGAGTTAAGAAGTAGAGTACTTGGAAAAGAACCCCTTCCATGCTTAAGTGAAGTTCATTCTTATGTATGTAGTGAAGAAAGTAGGAGAAGTGTCATGTTAGCACCAAGTTCTCAAGAAAATTCTGCCCTTAAAGTTGCTCAGGACAGTACCCCTATTGGTCCTATGGTTCCTTCAAACTATGGCAAAAAAGGTCTAGAGAAAAAGATAATAGACGGTGTGATTATTGCCATAAACCAAGACACATGAAGGAGACATGCCGAAAGTTGAATGGAAAGCCCTCGGTTGGTAATAAAGGAGACAACTAGCCTTTTAAGAAGGTTTATCAGAGCGATTACTGATAATTCAGAACCAGAAAGTGCTACTCAATCTTTAGAGAAGGCTCCTTCCACTAAGGATCAATTAGAGCTCTTGTATAAGATGATGGAACATGTTGGGAATTCCGCCAACTCATCCTCCCTCTTTGCATAATCAGGTAATATCCATGCAACCCTTAATATTCTTGAAAAATCTCCATCTAAATCCCGGATCATTGATTCAGGGGCTTCAAATCACATGACTAATGAAACACATCATTTTCTAACCTACAATCCATGCCCGAAAAAAGGTAAAGCCACTATTGCAAATGGATCTTCTATCCACATTAATGGCAAAGGTTCAGTTTCTATTTCTCCTTCATTGCCTTTAAACCCTATTCTTCATGTACCTAAGATTGCATGCAATTTATTATCCATTAGCAAAGTGACCAAGTCCCTTAATTGTTGTGTAACTTCCTATCCCACTCATTGCATTTTTCAGGACCTAGCTACGGGGAAGAAGATTGGTAATGTTGAAGAGAGAGAGGGGTTGTATTACTTGACTCCCGAAGCTAAGAAAACTACATAGGTTATCTTTCAAAGATTGTTGATAATAAAAAAAATAAAAAAAAAGGAAATTTGGTTGCTACATCATAGATTTGGTCATCCAAACTTTGTCTCACTATTTCCTCAATTATTTGTTGATTTTGAACTTTCCAAATTTCAATGTCAAGTTTGTGAGTTGTCTAAGAGACATCGTGTTCTTTTTCCTTCAAGCAACAAAAAATCTGAAATTCCTTTCTCTGTGATCCATAGTGATGTATGGGGGCCATCTCGAGTTACTTCTTATTTAGGCTATAAATGGTTTGTTAGCTTTATTGATGATTGCACTAGAACAACATGGATTTACCTTCTACAGGAAAAATCAGAAGTTGCTAACTCCTTCAAAACATTTCATAAGATGATCCAAACCCAATTCCATACCAAAATCCAAGTGTTAAGGACCAATAATGGCAAAGAGTATTTCAATACCATTTTGAAAGAGTATTTCAAAATTAGAAGTTGTTCTGAAGTAGGGGGGTGGCGTCCTTGTATTGAGAGGTTGTCTTTCATGCAGTTAGCGAGCAGTGAGGCCGAGGGGCTGGAAATTCATTTTTCAAAAGAAGGGGTGTTTGTAGCACTCATAGATCCAGGCAAGGACAAAGCCCGGGGGCTTTACCATGACTTTTTGGTTGTTTTGTTGGGATGTGGTGAAGATTGGGATTATGGGTTTATTTAGAGAATTTCATGAGAGGAGCAGATTTGTAAAGTCACTGAATGCTACTTTCCTGGTTTTAGTTCCAAAGAAGGGAGGTGCAGAAGATCTGAAAGACTTCAGGCCGATTAGCCTTGTAGGCAGCCTCTATAAGTTGTTGGCCAACGTGTTGGCTAATAGAATTAAAAAGGTGATGGGGAAAGTGATTTCGGAGTCCCAAAATGCCTTTGTGGAGGGTAGACAGATTTTGGATGCAGTTTTAATTGCAAATGAGGTTGTGGACTCAAGGTTGAAAGACAATGTAGGGGGGGGGGGGTGTTATGTAAGTTGGATATGGAGAAGGCTTATAATCATGTTAGTTTGAGTTTTTTTATGGCAGTACTTAAAAAAATGGGTTTTGGGGAGAGATGGCTAAAGTGGATAGAATGGTGCATCTCTACTGTGAAATTTTCTGTTTTAATAAATGGTTCTCCTTCCGGTTTTTTCCAAAGGTCGAAGGAGTTGAGACAAGGAGATCCCCTCTCCCCTTATTTGTTTGTGATAGCCATGGAGGTGTTTAGTTGCTTATTGAGAAGGGCTATTAGTGGGGGCTTCTTATATGGGTGGAGGGTGAGAGGTAGGAGTGGTCAGGGGACTCCAATCTCGCATTTGTTATTTGCGGATGATACATTGGTATTTTGTGAGGAGTCTTTAGACCAGATGACTTATCTAAGCTGGCTTCTCATGTGGTTTGAGGCGTGTTCAGGGTTGAAGATCAATCTAGAGAAGAGTGAGTTAATCTTGGTGGGTAAGGTGCATGATATAGAGGACTTGGCCTTGGAGTTGGGTTGTAAAGTGGGTGGGCTCCTTTCCTGTTATCTGGGTTTGCCTTTGGGGGCCCCCTTCAAATCAATGGCTGTGTGGGATGGTGTTGAAGAGCGTTTTCATAGAAGGCTTGCAATGTGGAAGAGGCAGTATATTTCAAAAGGAGGGAGACTCACTCTAATCCAAAGCACTCTATCTAACATGTCTATCTACTTTATGTCTCTTTTCTACTTGCCAAGAAAAGTGAGGCTACATTTGGAGAAGATTCAAAGGGATTTTCTATGGGGTGGGGGAGCTCTCGTACAAAAGCCACATCTTGTTAGGGGGAACTTGGTTTGCTTGGATAAAAAAGAATGGTGGGTTAGGTGTGAGAAATTTAGCTCTGATGAATAACACTCTCTTAAGTAAGTGGAATTGGCGGTTTGCCAACGAAAGAGAGGCTTTTTGGAGGCGAGTCATCAGTCACAAGTATGGTGAAGAGGAGGGGGGATGGCGCACTCGAGCAGTAAGTGGGAGATACGGTATTGGGCTTTGGAAAGCAATAAGGAGGAGTGGTTGATTTTAAATGGTAGGTTGGCCTACTAAGTGGGTAGTGGGTAGAGAGTGAGATTCTGGACGGACAAGTGGTGTGAAGATGAGCCACTTTGTGAGTCATTCCCTTCTTTATTTTCCATCTCTTTGTCTAAGAATGCTTGGGTATCAGATGTTTGGAATCCCATTGGTAATGGGGATGATTGGACCCCTTTTTTCTCAAGGGCGTTTAATAATTGGGAGATTGAGTTGGTGGAGCATTTTTTGCATAGGATCCAAGCCTTCCAGGTGCAAAGGGAGGAGGAAGATAGAGTGTTCTGGACAGAATCAAAGTGTGGCGCTTTCTCAATCAAGTCTCTTTATTCTATTTTGGAGCCCAGAGGTTCTTCTGTGTTCCCTAGTGATAATATTTGGAAGGTGAGAGTGCCTCCTAAGATAACATTCTTCGCTTGGGAGGCTTCTTGCGGTAAAGTCTTAACTCTGAATCAACTTCAAAGGAGGGGGTTCTCTTTGGCAAACAAGTGTTTTCTTTGCCTTTCTGAAGTAGAAACAGTGGATCACCTTTTACTTCATTGTGTTAAGACGCAGGTCCTGTGGAATCTCTTCTTTTCTCCCTTTTTGGTGTGACTTAGACTCTATCATGTACAGTGAAGGAAACTCTTCTTGGGTGGCATGGAGCGTTTGTGGGGAAAGTTCGAAAGAAGGCTTGGCAAATGGCCCCTATATGTATATTTTGGTCAGTCTGGAAGGAAATGAATTTATCAGCCTTTGGGAATGAGGAACTTTCACTTCAAAGATAAAAATATTCTTTTGTATGTAATCTTTGGTCTTGGGTTAGGGTTTCTTTAGTTTTGAGCCCTTCTTCTCTTGTAAGTTTTTTAGATTGGTTAGGCTCTAAGTGAGGGAAGGTGGTGTGCTGCTTTCCTTTCCCCTTAGGAGTGTGTCTTTGGGCTTGTTTGTATACTCCCTATATACTTTGAGGGCACTGTTTTTGGTGCTTCCTCTTCTTGTTTAATATACATCCTTTTATCTATCAAAAAAAAAAAAAAAAAAAATACCATTCTAGGTTCATATCTTCTTGAAAATGGGATTTTACATCATTCTTCACACAATGATACACCCCAGCAAAATGAAGTGGCTGAGAGGAAAAATAGGTATTTACTTGAGGTAGCTAGAGCTTTGATGTTCACAAGAAATGTACCCAAAATTTACTTCACTAATGTTGTGCTAATTGTTGCCTATCTTATTAATCATATGTCATCCAAAGCCATAAACATGAAAAATCCTATTAATGTTCTTAAGTGTCATTTTCCTAGCGTTAATGTCTTTGGTTCTCTTCCTCTTATAATATGTGGGTGTGTTGCCTTTATTCATATTCATAGTAGAGAAAGGTCTAAACTTGATCCTAGAGCTCTTAAATGTATATTCTTAGGTTACTCTCCCACACAAAAAGGGTACAAGTGTTTCCATCTTCCAACAAAAAAAATTTTGTGACCATGGATGTCAAATTTTTTGAAGATCTCTCATACTTTCCTAGGACAGATCTTTAAGAGAAGAAAATTGGAGTTGAAGATCTGCCCTATTCCTTGAGTCAACCCTCTTCATTTGTATATCTAGCTATAAATGACCTTTCCCTTCTCAAATTTGACCAACCTAGCAGCCAAAGAGAGGCTAGCAGTGAGCTGGAACAGCAACAAAATGAAGGGAATGAAAATGGGCAGCAACAACAACAACAACTTGAGTCAACCTTAGGGTTTGGCTCTTTAGATCTAGAACCTGAAAAAAATGACAAAGTGGTGGAGAATGACACTGAAACTGGAAAAACACCATTGGCTTACTCTAGAAGGAAATGGGATAATGTGATAGATCCCATCTCTCTCTCACATAGTCAATCTTCAACTCCAGAAACAGATACGCACATCCCTTGCCTCCTTCAAGTTCTTTCTTTGAATTTGACTTAGATATTCCAATTGCAATTAGGAAAGGGGTTAGAACTTGTACTAAACACCCTTTGTCTAATTTTGTGTCTTATCATCAACTTAGTCCTAGCTACAAAGCCTTCACCCCACTAATTTGATCTCAAAATCTATCCCCAACAATATACAAGAAGCTTTAAAAGACCCTAAATGGAGGGAAGCTATATTTGAGGAGATGAGAGCCTCACATAAGAATGGGACTTGAGAAGTGGTAGAGTTGCTGAATGGAAAAAAAAACAATTGGCTGCAAATGGGTATTTGCCATTAAACACAAGGCAGAAGGTTCAATAGAGAAACATAAAGCTAGATTGGTGGCTAAAGGGTATACATAAACTCTTGGACTTGAGTATTAAAAGACATTCATTCCTGTAGAAAAAATGAATTCTATTAGAATCCTTTTATCTCTAGTTGTTAATCTAGATTGGTCTCTTTACCAATTTCATGTGAAAAATGCATTTTTGCATAGAAATGTAGAGGAAGAAGTATACATGGACCTTCCACCAGGATTTGAGAATTTGTTTAATTATAAGGTGTGTAGGTTAAAGAAGTCTTTATATGGGCTCTAGCAATCACCTAGAGCATGATTTGACAGATTCAAAAAATTCTTGAAAACATAGGGCTTTAGTCAAAGTCAAGGGGATCATACTTATTTGCTAAACACTCATCATTAAAGAAAATCACTATTCTTATTGTCTATGTAGATGATATCATTGTTACAAGTGATGATGTAAAACAAATTAAAAGATCTTTTAGCAAAGGAGTTTGAGATAAAGGACTTAGGAAATTTGAGATATTTTTTTGGTATGGAGGTAGCAAGACAAAGCATGGTATAGCCATCTCTCCAAGGAAATGTGTGTTGGATTTGCTTAAAGAGACCGGGATGATAGTTTGTAAACTTGCAAATACTCCTATCGACCCTAATCTGATCTTGATGGAAGTCTATTTGATAAAAGGAGATACCAAAGGCTAGTGGAAAAGTTGATTTATTTATCGCATATTAGACCCGATATAGCATACGCAGTAAGTGTGGTGAGCCAATTTATGCATTCACCGAGGGAATGCCACATGGATGATGTTCAAGGGATTCTTAGATACTTAAAGGCTACTCCTAGAAAAGGATTGTTGTTTAAAAACAATGGTCATCTTCTTGTTGAAGCATACACAGATGCAAATTGGGTAGGTTTTAAAAAGGACCAAAGATTAACATCGGGTTATTGCACTTTTTTGGGAGGAAATCTTGTGACATGGAGGAGTAAAAAACAGCCTATTGTAGCTAGATCAAGCACTGAAGCTGAATTTCAAGCTTTAGCACAAGGCATATGCAAAGTAATGTGAATTAAGATCCTACTCAAAGAATTGCATATGGAACCTAAAGACCCAATGAAGATTTATTGTGATAATAAAGCAACTATCAACTTTGCACATAATCCAATTCAATATGATCAGACTAAACATATTGAGGTGGATAGACATTTCATAAAGGAGAAAATTGAAAGTGGAATTATTTCTACACCTTTTGTGACTACCAGACAATAGTTAGCAAATATTTTCACAAAAGGAATCCCAAGTATCACGTTTGATTATATTGTTGGCAAGCTAGGAATGCATGATATCTATGCCCCAACTTGAGGGGTAGTGTTAGAATATGTGGTTGATTTTGTAGATTTTATTTTATTATTTATTTATTTATTATATTATGTGCTTTAGCCAAGTCTTAGATTTTAGAATAATTTTAGGGATTGTATATTTTTAGGATTTTATTTAGTTTCCTAATTTTTTTTGTACAACTTGTTATATATATTTCCTTGTAATCTCTTTATTTTTTGGAATACAAATAATTTCAGAAATTTTGTTTTCTTTTTCAAATACTTTTGTCATTAGTATAGTTACTTAGTGTTGAAATAATGCCAAAGTTAGGACTTTAATTTAGGAATAAAAAAGGAGAGATCATTTAGGATATTTCCTTATGATTTAGTTTCCTAATTTTAGGAGAGAATTAAGCTAGATTGATTGTTTCTTATTCAGTCATTTGTGTATATATATGTGTATGGTGTGTACCGATTCATTATCAATAAAGGAGTTCAGAAATTCTTCATGGTATCAGAGCCAGTTTTCTGAAACCCTAATCCCTTCTGGCCACCTCTTATTCAGGCCATCACTCATTCCGGCCAAATCTTTCTGGCCATATCTCAATCCGATCATCTCTCTCTCTCTCTCTCATTCCGGCCATCAGTCCCTGTTCTCAGAGCCAAGGGAGAAAACACTTTCCAGTCAGTCGAATAGTCGTCAGAAAACACTCACCGCCGGCAACTTTTCCGGCGAATTTTTCCGGCGAACTTTCCGGCGACGGTTTTTTTCTACACCACAAGGAGCGCCTGGAGGAGATCTCCAATTTGTCCCAAAGCACCGGAACCAGAAACCCATCCACGCGCCGCCCACGCGCGTTTTTCCGGCCGGCGACTGCATCTCACGCGCCGGCGCGTGAGGGCACGTGAGCCACTTTCCGGCGACGCGCTTCCTCCTCCAGGCTCGCCTGACGCCGACCAGCCACCCTTCCTACCTGTTTGTGCAATCCGAGCCCTGCACGTGCCTCTTTTGGGGTTCTTTTGCTTCCGCGGGCCCTCTGATCAGATTCTCCGGCGTCCTTCGGCTATTTTTTCTCAACTCCAGTCCCTGCACGTGCCTTGAAAAGTGTTCTTCTACCTTTCCGGTCCATGACAAAATACGGAATGGCATCATCACAAGTATCCAACGTCACGTCACCAGAATCAGGGGGCAGATCTGAAATTCCAAACCTTGGTGGCAATGATTCCTCTCCTATTCTCATCACAGGACACAAATTAAATGGCCATAACTATTTACAGTGGTCACAATCTGTGTTGCTGTTCATTTGCGGTAAAGGAAAGGATGAGTACCTCACTGGAGAAGCAGTCATGCCAGAAACTACAGAACCGGGTTTCAGGAAGTGGAAGATTGAAAACAGCATGATCATGTCATGGCTTATCAATTCCATGAACAATGACATAGGCGAAAATTTCTTGCTGTTTGGGACTGCAAAGGACATATGGGATGCAGCCAAAGAAACTTACTCAAGTTCTGAAAATACTTCAGAACTGTTTCAGGTTGAATCAGCTCTACATGACTTCCGCCAAGGAGAGCAGTCAGTTACTCAGTATTACAACACACTCACAAGGTATTGGCAGCAACTTGACTTATTTGAGACTCACTCATGGAAATGTTCGGATGATGCAGCAACATACAGGCAAATTGTGGAACAAAAGAGACTGTTCAAGTTCTTCCTAGGACTAAACAGGGAATTGGATGATGTTAGAGGCCGAATCATGGGCATTAAACCCCTGCCAAGTCTCAGGGAGGCTTTTTCAGAGGTTAGACGTGAAGAAAGTAGAAAGAAAGTGATGATGGGATCAAAAGAGCAACCTGCCCCAACATTGGATGCCTCTGCCCTTGCGGCTCGGTCATTTAATAGTAGTGGTGGAGATCGTCAGAAACGGGATAGGCCTTGGTGTGATTATTGTAAGAAACCAGGCCATTATAAGGAGACTTGCTGGAAACTTCATGGCAAACCTGCTGATTGGAAACCAAAGCCACGGTTTGACAGAGATGGCAGAGCACACGTGGCTGCCAACTCTGAGAGCACCTCTGTTCCCGAGCCGAGTCCATTCAACAAAGAGCAGATGGAGATGCTACAGAAATTATTAAGCCAAGTTGGCAGTGGCAGTACTACCGGTGTAGCCTTCACTGCTAATCGAGGAGGAATGAGGCCGTGGATAGTAGACACAGGTGCTTCTGATCACATGACAGGAGATGCTGCCATTCTTCAAAATTACAAGCCAAGTAATGGTCATTCATCCGTCCATATTGCTGATGGTTCAAAGTCAAAAATTGCCGGGACAGGTTCTATAAAACTTACTAAAGACTTATATCTTGACTCTGTCCTCCATGTTCCAAACTTGGATTGCAATCTTTTGTCCATTAGCAAATTGGCTCATGATCTCCAATGTGTTACTAAATTCTATCCAAACTTGTGTGTTTTTCAGGACTTGAAATCGGGGAAGATGATTGGCAGTGCTGAACTGTGTTCTGGGCTCTACCTCCTTTCATGTGGCCAATTCTCCAACCAAGTCTCTCAAGCAAGTTGCGTACAGTCTCAGAGTATGTCAGAGTCTTTCAATTCTGTGTCAAATTCTAAGGTCAATAAAGATAGTGAGATTATAATGTTACACTATCGCCTTGGTCATCCTAGCTTTGTTTACCTTGCAAAATTGTTTCCCAGATTATTTATCAATAAAAATCCAGCATCTTATCACTGTGAAATTTGTCAGTTTGCAAAGCATACTCGAACAGTATATCCTCAAATCCCATACAAACCTTCGACTGTTTTCTCTCTAGTACATAGTGATGTGTGGGGTCCCTCCCGGATAAAAAATATTTCTGGCACTCGATGGTTTGTGACATTCGTTGATGATCATACTCGGGTAACATGGGTTTTCCTTATGAAAGAAAAGTCAGAGGTCGGGCACATTTTTCAAACCTTCAATCGTATGGTTCAAAATCAATTCAATTCCAAAATACAAGTCCTCAAGTCAGATAATGCAAAGGAATACTTTACTAGTAGTCTCAGTACTTATCTTCAAAATCATGGCATTATCCACATAAGTTCTTGCGTTGACACCCCACAACAAAATGGGGTGGCCGAACGCAAGAATAGACATCTCTTGGAGGTTGCCCGGTGCCTTATGTTTTCCTCTAATGTTCCAAACTATTTCTGGGGGGAAGCTATTCTCACAGCTACCTATTTGATTAACCGTATGCCATCCAGAGTGCTTACCTTTCAATCCCCACGTCAACTTTTCTTAAAACAGTTTCCTCACACCCATGCCGCCTCTTCTGATTTACCACTCAAAGTATTTGGTTGTACGGCATTCGTTCATGTGTATCCTCAAAATCGTAGCAAATTTGCTCCTCGAGCAAATAAGTGCATTTTTCTAGGGTATTCTCCAACCCAAAAAGGGTACAAATGCTATTCTCCAACCAACAAAAGATTTTACACCACCATGGACGTCTCTTTCTTTGAACATGTCTTCTTCTATCCCAAATCTCATGTTCAGGGGGAGAGCATGAATGAACATCAAGTTTGGGAGTCTTTTCTTGATGGTGTACCTTCTTTTCACTCAGAGTCACCAAATCCTTCCCAATTCGCGCCCACTGAGTTGTCCACACCCATGCCGCCATCAGTTCAGCCAGCCCAGCACACAAATGTTCCTTCTCCCGTGACCATCCAGTCTCCCATGCCTATTCAACCTATAGCCCCACAACTTGCTAATGAGAACTTACAAGTTTACATCAGGAGGAGGAAAAGACAGGAATTAGAGCACGGATCACAGTCAACATGTGGCCAATATATTGACTCCAATTCAAGTCTTCCTGAAGAGAACATAGGTGAGGATAGGGCTGGAGAGGTGTTAATTCCCAGCATTGATGATTCTACTTTGCCAATTGCATTGAGGAAGGGTGTTAGGAGATGTACAGATCATCCAATTGGGAATTATGTTACGTATGAAGGGTTATCACCATCTTACAGAGCATTTGCTACTTCTCTTGATGATACTCAGGTTCCCAACACAATACAAGAGGCATTAAAAATTTCAGAATGGAAGAAGGCAGTACAAGATGAGATTGATGCACTTGAGAAGAATGGGACGTGGACTATCACAGATTTGCCGGTTGGGAAGAGGCCTGTGGGATGCAAGTGGATTTTCACCATAAAATACAAAGCAGATGGATCAGTCGAAAGATTCAAGGCTCGTTTGGTAGCTAGAGGGTTTACACAATCCTATGGGATAGACTATCAGGAGACTTTTGCTCCTGTTGCAAAACTGAACACTATCAGGATCCTTCTCTCATTGGCTGTCAATCAAGATTGGTGCTTGCAACAACTGGACATAAAAAATGCGTTTCTAAATGGGGACCTAGAAGAGGAAGTCTACATGGAAATACCACCTGGTTTCGAAGAAAGTATGGCAAAGAATCAGGTTTGCAAACTCCAAAAATCATTGTACGGCCTTAAACAATCTCCTCGAGCCTGGTTTGATAGATTCACAAAAGCAGTCCTGAAGCTGGGCTACAAGCAAGGTCAGGCTGATCATACTCTATTTGTCAAGAAATCTCATGCCGGGAAATTGGCCATATTGATAGTCTATGTCGATGATATTATTCTATCTGGAAATGATATGGGGGAGTTACAGAATTTGAAGAAGTATTTGTCAGAAGAGTTTGAAGTTAAAGACCTTGGAAATCTGAAATATTTCCTTGGTATGGAAGTGGCTAGATCAAGGAAAGGAATCGTAGTCTCTCAAAGAAAATACATACTCGATCTTCTTAAGGAGACCGGTATGCTTGGATGCAAACCAATTGATACTCCTATGGATAGTCAGAAGAAACTTGGTATCGAGAAAGAAAGTACACCGGTAGACAGGGGGAGATATCAGCGGCTTGTCGGGCGCTTGATTTATCTCTCACACACTCGGCCAGATATTGGCTTTGCAGTGAGTGCTGTAAGTCAATTCATGCACAGCCCCACTGAGGAACACATGGAAGCAGTCTACAGGATTCTTAGATATTTAAAAATGACACCAGGGAAAGGCCTATTCTTCAGAAAGACAGAGAACCGTGACACTGAAGTATACTCAGATGCGGATTGGGCAGGAAACATCATTGACAGGTGGTCCACTTCCGGATATTGTTCTTTTGTCTGGGGAAATCTTGTTACCTGGAGGAGTAAGAAGCAATCAGTTGTAGCCAGAAGTAGTGCAGAAGCTGAGTACAGAGCTCTTGCACAGGGAATCTGTGAAGGGATTTGGATAAAAAGGGTTCTTAGTGAACTGGGACAAACGAGTTCATCTCCAATTCTGATGATGTGTGATAATCAGGCAGCTATAAGCATAGCAAAGAACCCCGTGCATCATGACAGGACCAAGCATGTTGAGATTGACAGACACTTTATCACAGAGAAGGTGACTAGTGAGACGGTCAAATTAAACTATGTTCCTACCAAGCACCAAACCGCAGACATCCTCACCAAAGCTTTACCTAGGCCTAACTTCGAAGACTTAACTTGCAAGCTGGGATTATATGATATATATTCTCCAGCTTGAGGGGGAGTGTTGAAATAATGCCAAAGTTAGGACTTTAATTTAGGAATAAAAAAGGAGAGATCATTTAGGATATTTCCTTATGATTTAGTTTCCTAATTTTAGGAGAGAATTAAGCTAGATTGATTGTTTCTTATTCAGTCATTTGTGTATATATATGTGTATGGTGTGTACCGATTCATTATCAATAAAGGAGTTCAGAAATTCTTCACTTAGTATATACATACTCCTCGTCAGCCTAATTTTGAGGTTGTTGGTCATATTTTACATCATTTAAATTGTAACATCTAGAAAGGATTCTTGTATAAGCTCTCTTCCTTATAGCAATAGGCCTTAAAAATGTTGATCAGACCAATAGTCAATAGGTGATTTACATCTGCCTAATGCACATTTGTGGGGTTGATCTTGTTAATCGATGCAACAAGAAACAAACTATTGTAACAGATCCAAGTTTTGAGGTTGAGTATTATGCTATGGTCCACATAGCTTTTGAGATGTCATAGGTTCAGGCTCCCCTTCAAGGTATGGTATTGTTGTTCTGACTCCTGTTTTGATGCATTGTGACAATAACAAGCACACAAAGCATATAAAGGTTGTTGCTATCTCATTTGAAATTTGCTACTTTGGAGATATAGTAGTACACTCTACATTCAATCTAATGAACAGTTGTGCTACATTCTGACAGGTTGTCTTATGGTACCTTAAAACAATTTTTTTTTTCCAAGTTGGGCATGTTTAAACTATATTCTCCAACTTCAAGGGGATAATATGTTGTGTTACCAACAATTATTCTAATCTTATTTATTAGATGCAAGAATATAAATAGACAGGAAAGTTAGGACAAATAAGATAAAGGTTCCATATTGCCCTCTTTTTTCCTCCTTCCTACTCACAATATCATAGGTTCATACTTCCAACTCCAGCAAATGTGGCATCCATCTAAAGATAGAACAGGAATGCCCAAGAGTGCTATCATGGGGCCTCGACACGTTGTGTTTTAAGGAATTCTCAGTAAGACAGCACATGTAAGACACCATAGATAGAAAAGCCACCATGTTCTACCATGAGTGGGCAGCCTCAGTGAGTGTCTTAGATAGAACGGCCATTATTCAGATACCCATGCACAACACCAAGTGGAACCAGTTCAGCAGCTATTGCTCCTTAAATTTTTAGGGCACTTCTGTTCATGCCCTGTTCAACTTGCCACATTTTTTCATTCAGTCATTGCCATGTTTAGTTCTGAACCAGGGTGTATCTAAGCCAAATTTCTCCCTAATATTAGAATATCCAAAATATCTGTACTAGACCCTCCATCCTCTAATGGAAATCGCATCTTAGAATTGTTTATAAACAGTGAACATATAAATTCAACAGCACAAGAGAATAGAAGATATCATTCAAGTCATACCCATTGTCCAGGTGGCGGCTGAAGACAATAACATCTGCTCCAAGTCTCATAGAGCTGGTCTTGAAGCCATTTCCATCTGTAATGCTACACATCAGCCAACTCATATGGAAGGAGAAAAAAAATGCAGAATGAAAAACATAACATCCTTACATTGTCCAATTGCCGATTTTGATTTCTTATCTGAGAATCCAAAACTCATACAGCACCGCATTGCTTCTGGGCCCATTCCACCACCGTCATCTAATTGGGGAAGATAGGTCATGAAGAACACGAGTTGGATAAAATTTCTTTTGATTAAGAAATTTACAATGAGAAAGACACCAAAATAATATTTAAAAACCCTCTTCCTGTTGTTAATAAGGTTAAATATAAAAATATATATATATAAAAATAAATAAATAAATGAATACCTTGAATTAACAATGCTGGACTTCCATCTCTTGGATTTGAGGTTTTATCTACAATTACAAAGGTGGCCCCATTTTGAATCTGTTCAAATGGACACATGAAATGCAATAAAACTAGGTTTTGTCAGGTTTTTACCTAAGTGCTGAATTTGTAGAAGAAGAAAAAAACTAAGAGCAAAATTTCATGGAATTAAACAATTTTAGAACCCAGAGTTCCAGTGTTCAGTGTTCAAATAAACATATTAGAAATTCAAGTCCTCTCCCTATCTATTTATCTATCTAATTATCTATGACCACAAACATGTAGTTTGTCCACAAGTACTATTATTTGTGCCTCCCATGGCAAGTGAAAGTCTTAGAGCATAATATACATTATGGATCCAAATACTAACAGCTTAAACTTACAGGAAAATTGATAACTCGATACTTTCTACTTGAGGCATTAGGTTGCAGAAGTGATAGTTTGGCATCATAGGCTCTAGAAGTCACTAGCTGCCAAAATTTAAAGATAAGATAACCTTAGACACTATGACTAAGAGGCCCAAAAGGAATGACCTAGCAAAAAACAATATATTTCAAAAGGTGGTAGACTAAGAGTATGTTGTCGAGTTTTCTAATTTATTACATCCTCATCATCTCAAATGTAGTCCAAATTGATCTAAAAGGATGATAAGGGGCTTGGTGAAGTGGAAATCACCTATCAAAATAATAATAATAATAATAATGATAAGGGACTTGGTGAAATGAAAATTAATTTGCTTCCCTAAAATGGGAGTGGTGTTAAGAATGAGGAAGTATAGCTCAATAGGGCTTTGCTTAGAAAATGAAGAGAAGGAAGACTCATAGATGAGGGTGGTGACAAGTAATGCATGGAGTAGAAAAGGGTGATACAAATAATAAAGGAAAGATATATCTCATTGAAGCAGGTTATGGAAGTTGTCTTGAGACTAAATATCCCTCCATAACTTTTTGCCTCATGTGGTGCTAAGTATGCCAACACCCATTAATGGATATAGCAATTTACCTAGCCACAAACATGCACATAGACAACAAGCACCCCAATCACCCCTTGATTGAGAGTTGGCCTTTTTTCCATCTTGCTGCACTAACAACCACTTGTCATTGCTATCCATGACACTAAAGCCTTTTCTAACTGATAACTTGGTCCATGCTAATATCATTTCATGTCACCTAAGCTTCTAGTCCTTGGCCTATGTCAAGACCATCCATATGCTTACACACTCTCATTTACCTAACTAAACATTGGTTTTCACCAACTCAAACCATACCTAACCCATGAATTCATGCTTGTCATAGCATTGCCTTGATTTTGCTTGTACTTGGAAGGCTTTCCCATGTCTTGCATGTGACATGGGAACATGCTACTTGAATAAGCCTTTTTTTGGTCCAAATGGCACCCATGAATTAGGATGATAATCTTAATAAGACCCATGAGCATGACTTGAGAAATACATGAAATTTGTCAGCATGGACTGAGTTTAATCATAGTTGTGTCATAGCCATATCAAATTGCTTAACCCATTTGTTAAATGGGTCTTGTTTTGATTAGCGGTTTCAACTTGTTCAACCCATTTTAACCCATTTCATTATCATGACAAGTTGATATAATTGCGCTCCACTATCATGTTTTGTTGACACGATTACAACTCAACCCGTACAAGACATAACATGTGGATTTTTATGATTTTCCTTAAAATAAGGGTTTTCATAATATTTTACATTGATTCTACTTTTTTTCCAATAAATAATTTAAGAAAACAACTTAAATATAATTAAATAAACTTTAGAGAAATGTTACTTCATGCCTTTTTTAGACCATATGGAAGGAAAGGAATAGGCAAGCATTTGAGAATACCGAAAACGAGCATCAAGCACTCAAACAATCCTTTTTGTTTGATTCCTTGTAGTTGTTGGACTTTATTGACTGATTGAGCTTCATGTAGTGGATGGGGATTGTATTTTCTGTACCCTCCACTTGGTTATGTGGTGCCTTTGTTAGGTGCTATTAATTCAATGAATATTTTACCTATCAAAAAATTATGTATCAATTTAAACATCCAGTTGAGTCATAAGCTTCAAATGAGTCATAACCACCCTCAACTCTTAAGATAACTCCATGATTAGGAGTTAGAGGTGGTAAAGCCTTTTTTAGGCAATTGCAATCACGGTCTATTGACAAGGAAATTGAGGATAAAATGGTATGACAGATCCAAAAGAGTGCCTTCGATTCAATTAAATCTCTTGTCCAATGGAAGCACCAAGACCTTCCTTTCTAGCATTGTTTAGAATTCTTGGCATTGGTGAGAGTTAGATTCTTTGTTTAGGAAGCCACTTAGGATAGAATAATGACTTTAGACTATCTTAAAGGGAGGAAGCATACAATTCCGAATAGATGCTATATGTGCAAAGAAGAAGAAACAAGAGAAAGAGAAAAAACCAAGGGAAGGATGAGAGGTCCTTCCTACACAAATTGAATAAAGGAGAAAACTCCCAACAATAGAACTCTAAAAACAAAGAGAAACCCCATCAATCTTCAAACTTTTGAAACGCAAACCCCAATCCAATTGAGTTGTAGAACATTTAGAGGAACTCCTCTAAAAGCTTCAGTACAAGAAGCCCATAGAGAAGAATAAAACCGAATCAAATCTCATACCATCTCTTCTGTTCTCCCTTTATCCTCAAAGATCCTATCGTTTCTCTCTTGCCACACCATCCAAATCAAAGTAAGGCAAGCAATTTGCCAAAGTGTCTTGCCTCTTAATGAGTTCCCCAAGCTTTTAAAAGTAATAACAACAATGTCCTCAAGACTCCTTGGAGGGACCTAAACCAACCCTACTAAATTGAACAACCTGTGCCAAAGTCCAATGGTAACGGAACAATGAAGAAAAATGTGGTCAATCAACTCTCCATTTCCTTTATAAAGAATGCACCATTGAGGACAGAGGGCTTTGTAGGGTCTTCTCAATTGCAACTTGTCATTAGTGTTTACCTTCCCATGTGCTACTAACCAAGCGAAAGCCGTAACCTTTGAAGGGACTTTTGAGCTCCATAAGAACTTGGCCGGAAGGAACAATAAAGGATTTGAGACTTTTGACAAGGCCAAGAAAAAAGATTTCACTGAAAACAAACCTGACGAAGACAAAGACCACGCTCTTGAATCTGATGAAGAAGGAGAGAAAAGCACAAAACCAAGGGAGGACATTAATCTCTGAAGGAGATCAATTTCTGAATCCGTTAGATTGCAGCGAAAGTTAAAATTCCAAGACAATGGTAAGGAATTGCCAAGGACATTTGAGACAGTGAGGTTTTTCACAGAAATAACTTTGTAAAGATCAGCAAATTGAGAGCACAAAGTTTGGTTACCCCACCAAAGATCTTCCCAAAACCGAATTCTCTCCCCATTGCTCACCACTAGGTGGACAAAAGGGGAAAACTCCTGGAAAAGTTGAGCAATAGCCTTCCAAGGACATCTGTGTGACCATCTAACCACCATGTTGGCGTCCCATCCATTAGGATGTGTCCCATATATACTCGCAATAACCTTATGCCAAAGACCACTCCTTTCTCTAGGGAACCTCCAAAGCCATTTCCCTAAGAGAGCAATATTTCTCCTAGAAGTCTTCCCAAAGCCCAAACCTCCCAACTCCTTTGGTCTACTAACAACCTCCCATTTGATAAGATGATCTTTCTTCCCTTCCCCCACCCCAGACCAAAGAAAATCCTTTTGCATCTTTTCAATCTTTGAAGCTACTGATATTGGGATTTTAAAGAGGGAGAGGAAGTACCTAGGGATGTGAAACAGACAAGACTGAATTAAAGTAATCCTCCCTCCCAAAGACAAAAAGGTCTTTTCCACCCATCCAGCCTCCTTGAGATTCTCTCAACCACCGGATCCCAAAAGCCTATTGTCTTTGGGTTCCCTCCCAAAGGAAGGCCTAAATAAGACAAAGGCCACTTTGACACTCTGCAATCCAAAACCGAAACCAAACTAGACAACAGCTCCTATCTAGTGTTAATACCTGAGATGATGTTTTTTTCTAAGTTGATTTTTAAACCAGATACTTGCCCAAAAACCAAAAGGATAACACTCTTTCTCTTGTTTCTTTTATCTCTCCTGTATCTGTTCTTATATTAATATATTATTCTTCGTTTCTGATATAAAAAAAAAAAAAAAGATATAGTGGATAATATCCTGCTTCACTACTTGAAAGAGTTAATGCCGTGGTAGCTAATTTTTGCTCTATTTGGAATAAAGTAGATATTACACTCTTTAGAAAAGAAGTTCCTTCTAAGTTAGCATGAAACTCTTGTAAGGAAAACATCAAATAAAAAGTGAGTGACTATCAGGACAACCTAGTTTTTTTTTTTTTTTTTTTTTTACAGGTTAGCAAATATATTAAAAGTGGAATGGAAATACACACCAAGTACACACGAAGTGCCAAAACAAGCAAAATGAGAAAATAAAAAACCACTTCCCAAACCGACATCGCCTTAAGGAAAAAAAAGAAACGATATCACCCTAAGAAACAAAGAAACAACGAAACAGAGGGCTCTCAATTTGATAAAACCAAGCCCTAAATTGCTAAGAGTACAAGACTAACAAACCAACCATGAAAATGAGCAACAAGAACTTGCCTCACCAAAAACCACACATCATCCTACTATTTGGCTCACAAACCCACAATCCTAAGAAAAACAAGGAACCCAACAACTTTGAAAAACTATCACAAAAAGAAAAGACTTCCTTTTCCTCTCCACCTCCCCTTCTCATACCTTAATCGTATCCTAGGCACTCAAAAACCAAATCTAACCTGCACTTATTGTTTCTTCTCCCTTTACCACTTGAGAGATTGTAGTCATCAGAGCAACCCAACCTTTGAAGCTCCCTTTCAAACCGAGAAGCATGGGAAGGCTTCCTCTTTAAACTTGAACCTACCACTCTCTAACCTTTTTGGGCTTTCAATTTTCTCAATGGGGATCTTTCCATGTGCAATCCTTTCTTAAGAAAACCTCATTGTCGCACAAGGTCGGGTCCGCACTCTTTTCAACAGAAGAAAGAGTCAGTCGGAAATCCAATTCCAAACCCTTACTAAAAGGCAAAAGCACAAGCCCGCAACCCTCATCCTTGCTCTGAACCGGGGACCCCTCATTTTGCTCCCTCCAATGAAAAAGGCAATTATTCCTCATCAATGGAACACCCCCAACTTTGAGAAAAGAAGAAGAAAGAGATGAAGCGAGAGCCTTAACCCCAAGAAAAAAGTAGATGACAAACCCAAACTCACCAAACCTTCTACTTCAACTAAGAAGGTGACATGAACAGAAGGCAACCCAACCTCAAGACAAAGCTAATGAGAAAAAGTAAGGATTGGGAGTAAGCTTTAGAACCCCAAACCTTCACTAGAGAGCACGAGAGGCCTCTTAAGACTGTTGGGTCCATAAGAGGAAGGGCCCTCAGTAGAACAAGCCTAGCCCAAAATAGGGAACTTAGAAGCCAAAGCAAATCAACCCAAAGAACATTGGGCCAAAGCAATAGAAGGAAGCCTAGGCCCAATGCGCTTAAGGCCTTCGTCTTCCTAGCTTGAAGGAAAAGTAGGGCTTAAGTCACTGCCCACTAACCCAACCCTTTCAACTACTAAAACACTACTACAAGCAAAAGGCCTTGTAACCTTCAAAGCTAGGTCAAAATGCAAAGCCCTTGTTAACGCTACTTGACAAAATGCATGATTCTTGATGTCTACTCTCACTCTCCTTGCTGTGCATGGTCACCCCTCACAATCATCCCTAACCTTCAACACTTTGCAATCCTTTTTTGCTGAAACCGCCGACAACCTTGGTGAAGACTCCTAATAACTGAACAGCATAAGCTAAAGACCCTACCATCATGTGAAGGTTTCTAGGCATCCTTTCCTCGTTGGAGAAAACTAGAACTCTAGCCCACTGTAGATGTCGTTTCTCCACTGCCTTCACATCTACAACCACAAAACCTCCACAAGCATCACCCACTCTTTTAAAGAACTCCATTCCCCACAAGTGCATAGGAAGCTCAAAAACCCCTTATCCAAGTTTCTTTAGCAAGACCCCCTTCCTTGAGACACCCCGCTTCTAAGCTCCACCAATCCATCCTTAAACTCTTTCCTTCTACAGAGCAACACCCCAATCTCCACACCCCTTGAGCGTCTTTAGCATTATTGAAAACTAACAAAATCAGTGCGCTACCCAACCACTTTAGATGAAGACTTCCAACCAAATCCTAGTTGTTTCTAACCTACGAACTTAGTGAATCCAAATCTGGATCCTCATTCGCAAAAACATCCTAGTTACCCCACAAGACAATGCTTCAACCGCTCCAGATTACCCTCTATAACCTCTTGTCTGCCCTAAATCCAAACAACCTCTCCCACTGCCTTCTTACCACTAGTAACTTCATTTGCATAAGAAACATTTTTACATGATGCTTCTTATGCACTTGCCCTCCTTTGATAGACAATCCCCTATGGCAACTGAGAAGGGTTGTTTGTTGGTACAACACCAATGCTCCTCAACTTGCTTACTAGTCGTCTTCCAAGCCCTTCCAACACCCTTTCCTTCTGGAAAAATCAGGGAAAATTTCTTCCCCTTGAATGACAAGACTAAACACTATAAGAATCTTCCCGCGTTATTGCTTCTTCAAAGTTCCAACTTTAAACCCTTCTTCTTTCCGTCAACTCTAAACTAATAGGCTTACTATTATAACTATCACAACTAAATTCAACCCCCTTCAATATCCAAGCAGGGCCTCTTTCACCAAATCTGATCCAAGACGAAAAACCCCGACCCCTCTCCATAATCAAACTAACTACCCTTCCTTTAACCATCTCCTTTAAGATCTCAAAGGATTTCGAATCCACCCAAACCAAAACTTTCCCCCCATTTCTCTTAAAGAGCTACATATTTGAATGACACCACACCAAAGCCTCATGTGGTGGTACCTTGAACCCATAAATGCCTATGGCATGCAGGAAGACATGTTATTGAGCAAAACAAGGTCATGACTAAAACTTATGAGGCATCATGTCAAGGTTTCATGGTGGTTTGAGGTGCAACACATGTAGCTAGCATAAAGGCAACACACAACATAAGAGCTAGCACAATTAGGCAACATGTGGGGGGCTCAACATGGCCAAAATTCAAGCGTGTGATTTTCCCCATTTTTATGAATCATTTTGCCTCATTTAGTTCCCCATGTTGACTCCCTCCAAAGCTTATGGCATTTCTAATATATCCTTTCATTCATAAAAAGAAAAAACATTTTAATTAGAATATCACCTCATCAACTGCATTGTCTAGAAGCTCTGCAATGGCTGCAAAAAGAAGGCAACAAATAGGGCATATAAGAGATTATAGAAATTGCAAACTCTAATAAACATCATTTAATGTACAAAAAAGTGTAATACATGAGGCCACTAAAATAAAAAAATAAAAAATTAAATAAATAAAACAAAAAGGTAGATGTACCACCAAAAGCCCACTTATGTGAAGTGGCATTTGAATGAAGGAACATGGGGTGCACATGTAAATAATTTTTACCATCTGCAAACCAAAAGGAAAAATGTCAAAGAATGATGAAGCAAGTATCAATAGATACTCTTGGATGGAGATGTTTGTTTTTATTGCTTATAAAGGTAGATCAAGACCATGCAAGTAAAATGTCAATAGCATGAAATCAATATGGCCTAATAATAACTTTGAGTTTTTCAGTGGCTCTAATGAACACTTGCCCTTGCTTATTAATCAAAGGAGAATAAACTGCAATCATTAAGATTATTAAATGACCACATGCATGTTTTTCAAGAATCAAAACATACAAGGTGTCAGAAACATACTTTGGAGTGTAACCTTAGAACCAAGCTCATCATCATAGTTCCCAGCTTTCCAAAATTGACGACATAGTGGTGCAGGACATATAGGTGATGTAGAAGAAAGGCTCGTATCATCCATTGGAGATTGCCCTTGATCCAATATACTAGTGCTACTTTGAGCAGTACTTAAAGCATTTGAATCTCTATTTTCTTCAGACTCCTGTGTTCTACAATGGGTTTTAGACAATTGATATTGAGCTTGTAGGATTTCATGGCACTTAAATAGTTGTATTTCTCTCTCAATGATATTAGGCTCCAATTTAACTGGTTTGACATCAACTTCCACATGCTCATCATCACTACACAAGTCCACAATGTCCGGAAAGCTCATCTTAAACACTATGGAAGAAGCATAGTATGGAAAATTTAGTATACATATCGCACAAAGAAATGTAATATAAAGTATTAAAGATCATAATGCACTAACATACAAGAAACATTAAGATTAAAGAAAAAAAATTAAATAAATGACTAGTGATACCAAAAATAAAAAATTGGTTTCTCCATATAGTTACGGTCACTAAGCTAACTTAAGTGAAATGTTGCGAGCTTTAAAACATGATCAAAATGTAAACCATGCCTCTCAAAAAGAGTGTAGCAATCATCAAACAAACACAACACGTTTAGTAAGTGACAACATATAGCCTAGAATCTAAAATTAATCATTAGATCAATATTCAAAAAAATAAACAAGATGGGCTAGTTAGATTGGTTTCAATGAAACTAGTTTCGCCCCTTTTTCCAATGCATACTAAAAATAATATAATGAGCAAAGTCAACACAAAATGGATTCATAAGGTAAACAATAACCAATTTTAAAAGAGCTAATGCCTTGCATGAAATAAAAATTAAAATATCATCATCATCATCATCATCATTATAATAATAATAAAAAAAAACGTAACTTTAATTAGAAATATTGAAATATTTATGAAACTTTAGAAATTATTGAAATATTTTCTCATAATTAGCAATTTTTACTGTCCTATGAGTTGAATTCAAGATCTTATAGGTTGCTATGTCACTCAATATTAGTCTCGAAAACCTTTTACTCATTTTTTAGGTCCAACGAGCCTAATATAGGCTTGAACCATATTGAAGTCATATTCAAATGAGGGATTATGAACTGCTTAAGAGTTTCTAAACAAGTAGTCATATTGTGATGGTGATGACTGTGACTAAATAATGCGGTTGTGATGGTGGCAACAATCTTAATGGAGGTTAAGCATAATGGTGGTTAGGTAGTCGTGACAATTACATAATAGTGTGGTTGTCTTGTTTGTGGTGTTAATCCCAATGCTAGTGAGACAATAATATTGGTGCAATTATGATAGTGGGGATGGTCAAATCTCCCATTTTAAACACCCATCTCCAAGTATACAAAATCACACTTTGAACCCTTATGAAATTTCTTCATAATTTGACAAATAGGGAAATTGATGATCTTCCTTCTTGCTTCCTTGACTTATAGAGAATGGTTCTTAATCCATTCTAGATTATTTTCCAGTAAGTCTCTTTTTGTCACCTTCTCTAAGGATATTAATCCTATCATATTTCCTTAATTTAGGTGAAAGTCTAAAGAACTAGCTAAAGTCAAGGATTTTGTGGCTAATGATTTAATAAAAAAATACCAATGGCTAGTTAGATACCTAGAAAACTTATGAGGCCATTTTTTTGCCTAACCATAGTGTCCTTCTAAATTACTATAGCCTTTAAAAATTTGGATATGATAATGGAAGTAAAATGCCTTGGCGGTGGTCATCTTATGACTAGAAAGAAATGTCAAGTTCATCAAAGAGAGCTTAGGACAAGGATTGGAAATCACGTACCTTTATTTGTCTTAAGATTATTGTCAATTAGTTGTTCAATTGTGAATTCAAGACTGTTGAAGATTATTACATTTGTAATATACAGTTATAGAAGATATACAATTGTGTATGCAATTGTAATATATAGTTGTGTGTGTGTACAACTATGTGAAAATCTAGCTGTGTAGATTTGTTTATATTTATGTATATAATCCCTGATTTGTAAGGATCTTTAATAGGATAGTTTCTAATTCTTTCCTTATTTTTTGTTTTTTACTATTGTATATATTTCTAGGGTTGTATACTTTTAAAATATAAATGAGAAATACAATGTTGTTCCACATGGTATCAAAACCAAATTAGACTCCTTAGGATTTTTTCTTTTCAACCTTCATTGTTGAGTCGTAGTACCTTTTTTTCTTTGTTTTTTTAACCTAGTTTAGCGACCTTCATTGCCATTTCAAAGGCACTGCTATATTTTTCTCTAAAATTATTTCCAAATTCTACCCACCATGTCAAAGATTGTTAATGACACCAACATTGCCCAAACTCAAGTAACCAACAACGTGAATCCTCTATCAATGGTTGATTGGTCCAAAATAACGAACAAAGACACTATTTAGTGTACTTACTACAAGAAGTCGAGACACATAAGGGACCAGTGCTAGAAACTCCATGGAAAGCCTCAAACTTAAATATTAGGGTTTCAAAGGTGAACATCAAGTTTTCAAAGGTGGACAATAGAGAACTCGGGCACACTTTACTAACTTTTAGATTAATAAAAACCCTTTATAAGACGGTGAATTTGGGTGACAATGAACATACTGAGCTTAACAAGGAAAAGATTGAAAATTTGAAGAATCTCCTAGGAACCCTTAAGAGTCCTAGTAGTGTTTGCTCTCTTGCTTAGTCTAATAAGTATTCCCCTTCTCTTGCTTTTAGTGTCTCAGATGTCTTTCCTAGGCTCTTCGTCTATCGACTCAAGAACTAAGATCATATGACTCATTCCTCACAAAGTTTAGTACTTATAGCCTATGTCTTAGTGATAAGAAAATAGCCACCACTAATGGCTCTCTAGCCATCGTGGTTGGTCAAGGAGAAGTTCACTTGAATAAATCCATAATTTTGAAAATATGCTACATGTACCTAAGCTTTCCACCAATCTTGTTTTCATTCATTTAACTTACCAAAAAGTTGAATTGTTATGTGATTTTTTATCCCTCAAACTGTGTATTTCAGGAACATAGTACGAGGAAGACGATTGAACATGCTAGGGAAAAAGATGAACTTTACTATCTTGAGTTGCTTTTTGGTCTAAATAGGATTGCGAATCAAGTACCCTTATCATTCCTTTTCGAAATCCCATCCATGATAAAAGATAAGATTTAGCTTCATCGTCGTCGTCTTCAACATCCGTTGTTTGACTTTTTTAAAATCATGTTTCCTTTATTGTTCAAAGGAAATGATGTAGAAAATTTACATTGTGATGTTTGTGGACTTGCAAAGCACTGTCGTGCTTCTTTTCTAATAAGTAATAAAAGAGTTTTAATTCCTTTTGTGCTAGTTCATAATGATATTTGAGGTCCTTTCACAATTCCTAATATTTCAAGCTCTAGATAGTTTGTCTAATTTATAAATGATAGCACTTGAATATCTTAAATCTTTCTTCTCAAACAAAACTCGAATATGAGTACTATATTTCCCAATTTTCACAAAATGATCAAAACTCAATTTGAAGTGGAAATCAATAAGTTTAGGTCCGATAATGCAAAAAATTACTTCAATTAAGTCCTCTATCCTTATTTTCAAAAAGAAGGTATTATCCATGAATCTGTGTTGGTACTCCTAACAAAATGAGGTTGCTAAAAGAAAAACCGGTCATCTTCTTGTTGTTGAAAAAAAAATTTTTGTTCAAGAAAAAATGTTTCTAAATCATATTAAGGGGAAACAGTACTTATTGGTGCTCATCTTATAAATTGATTGTCATCTAGAGTTTTAGGTTTCAAAAGTCCAATGAAAATTTTTTCAAAATACTTTCCAAACTTTACAACGCCTACTGGTCTTGTTACAAAAGTTTTTTATTGTGTTTCTTTTGTCCATGTCCACACTTATAACAAATTGAAACTAGATCCAAGAGCAATTAATTGCATTTTCCTAAAGTATTCATCTACTCAATAAGGTCACCAATATTATTATCCACCCACTCGAAATTTTATGTCTCTTCCAATGTATCCTTTATTGAACATGAAAGCTACTTCA
This sequence comes from Vitis vinifera, assembly GCF_030704535.1. NCBI lineage: Eukaryota > Viridiplantae > Streptophyta > Magnoliopsida > Vitales > Vitaceae > Vitis > Vitis vinifera. Next base: position 10,524,864 of record NC_081821.1, on the reverse strand, counting down.
ATCATCTTTATTTTCAAAGGGAGTCATCATTCATGGAAGATATAGATAAAAGAGACGTCTTCTTACTTGACTTGCTCCCATCTATGTCTAAACCCTCACGATCACAATCATCTATGTCTGAGCACTCACAAATTCCTGAACCTACAAGTCTTAACCCTAGAAGTCTACCTTCAAAGAAACAAGTTCCCATTTCTACAAGGCCAACTTTGGTTTACTCAAGGAAGAACACAACCATCATTGTATCTGTTAGATAGTGTATAGTTATTTAGGTTATTTACTTTTCCTTTTCCTTTTCTTTCCTTATTGTATTGTGGGTCCCACAAACATGTATATATATACCCAAGTCCAATGTGTATTCTTTATAGTTTTTCAATAACAATAATCAAGGATTCTCCCTTTTCTCTCTCTCTCTCTCTTCACATGATATTAGAGCCTAGGGAGAAAAAAACTCTAATTATTTCCGGTTTATTCGTGAATCCATTATGGGAAATCTTTCAATGACCGTGTTTCATTCCGGTCACCCTTCCCATCTCCTAAAGCTTCCGATCAACCGTATCGCCGTCAGAAAACCCTCACCGTCGGCGACTTTTCCAGCGACCTTTTCCGGCGACTTTTCAAGCAAAGTCCTTTTCTGACTCCGACCATGCCATCAAGTGCGCAAGGAGGAGATCTTCAACTTTTCTCAAAGCACCAGAGGAAGAATCCTAGCCACGGGCCGGCCACGCGCGTCTCTTCTTCGGCGGCTTGAATCTCACGCGTCGGCGCATGAGGGCGCGTGGGGAACTTTCCAACCTCGCCTAACGCCGTCTAGCCACCCTCCATCTGCGCTTGTGTCATCTGAGCCCTAAAAGTGCATTTTTTGGGGTTTTTTCGTCTCCGCCGGCCCTCTAAACCGCCTTTCCGGCGACCTCCGGTGACTTCCTCTCCACCCCGAGCCATGCACGTGTCTTAGGAAGTCCGTGATAAGCCGTATTAGGGCTCTCTTCGATCCAAACGTATTTCATTCACCAGATAAGTAGATATGGCTACTAAAAGTTTCACTTTTTCCTCTGTCATATCTGGATCTCCTATGATTACTTCGGAGAAATTGATTGGGAGTGAAAATTATTTGTCCTAGTCTACCTCTGTGGAGCTTTGGTTTATGGGTCAAGGTTATGAGGATCACCTTGTTACGCAGGAGGCGGATATCCCTAAGGTTGACAGAGTACAATGGAGGAAGATAGATGCACGGTTATGTAGTGTGTTATGGCAATCAGTTGATCCTAAGATTCTACTTCATCTTCGGGCCTACAAAACATGCTTTAAATTTTGGAATCAGGCGAAAGGGCTATACACGAATGATATCCAACGTCTTTATAAGGTGGCTTCTTCTATTGTCAATGTCAGACAACAAGACATGGATTTATCTACTTATATTGGCCAGATTGTCTCTCTTAAGGAGGAATTCTTGACCGTGATGCCTCTTACTACTAATGTTGGGGATCAACGAACACAGATTGACAAGTTCTTCATGGTTCTTACGCTTATTGGCCTCCGTCCAGATCTTAAGACCGTCCGCGATCAGATTCTTGGCAGTTCCTCCGTTCCATCCTTGGATGATGTGTTTGCTCGCCTCCTCCGTATCTCCTCCACTCAGACTTTGCCATCTGATAACACTTCAGATTTTTCTGTGTTAGTTTCTCAAACTAGCTCTCGAGGAGGACGCGGTGGTAACCGAGGTAGAGGTCAACGTCCTCATTGCACCTATTGCAATAAGCTTGGCCACACTCGTGATCGGTGTTATCAGTTACATGGGTGGCCTCCCCGCACTGCCCACCTGGCCTAGTCAGATCCTCAGTCGCCTCAGTCTCCCAGTTCCTCCACATCTCAGGGTATTTCCCTCACTGACAGTGAGTATGATGACTATCTCTGCTATCAGGCCACCAAGTTAGCTTCTGTTGCCCAGACTGGTAATGCTTCTGCTTGTCTTACCCACACATCTTCTCTTGGACCTTGGATTCTAGATTCTGGCGCTTCTGATCACATATCTGGTAATAAGGATCTTTTCTCTTCTATTACTACTACCTCTACCTTACCTACTGTTACTTTAGCTAATGGTTCCCAAACTATGGCTAAAGGTTTTGGTTTTGCTCATCCTCTCCCTTCCTTACCTCTCCATTCTGTCCTTTATGCCCCTGAGTGTTCTTTTAATCTTATTTCCATCAGCAAAATAACTCGTACTCTTAACTGTTCTATCACTTTCTCTGATAAATTTGTGACTTTGCAGGACCGGGGTACAGGGAAGACGATTGGCATAGGACGTGAGTCTCAAGGCCTCTATCACCTCACCGCGCCTTCAACTCCTGCAGTTTGCATTTCCACTGATGCTCCCCTTCTCATCCACAGTCGCCTGGGCCACCCTAGTCTATCCAAGTTCCAGAAAATGGTCCCTAGTTTTTCATCTTTGTCGTCGCTTGCATGTGAGTCCTATCAGCTTGGGAAACATACTCGTGTCTTGTTCCCAAAGCGTTTGAATAATCGGGCAAAGTCTTCTTTTGAACTTGTCCACACTGATGTTTGGGGTCCTTGTCGGACCGCGTCTACTTTAGGATTTCAGTATTTTGTCACTTTCATTGATGGCTATTCTAGATGTACTTTAGTTATTCTCTATTTTTCAGAAATTTTATGCTGAAATCCAAACCTAGTTCAATATTTCTATTCGTCTATTGCGCAGTGACAATGCTAGGAAATATTTTTCTACACCATTTACTTCATTTATGTCCCAACATGGGATCATTCATCAGTCTTCTTGTGCTCATACTCCTCAACAAAATGGGGTAGCTGAACGTAAGAATCGACATCTTGTTGAGACAACTTGTACTATTCTTCTCCATAGTCATGTTCCTTTTCATTTTTGGGGGGACGCTATTCTTACAGCATGTTATTTGATTAATCGTATGCCATCATCTATATTACACGATCAAATTCCTCATTCCCTTCTTTTCCCTGACCAACCACTTTATTTCCTTCCTCCTCGTGTTTTTGGTTGTACTTGCTTTGTTCATATTCTCACTCTTGGACAGGACAAACTTGTGGACGACATCATCATTACAGGCAGTGATCAGAATGGTATTCAGAAACTAGTAACACCTTTTCACCCACTTTCAGACTAAAGACTTGGGGAAACTCAAGTATTTCTTAGGGATTGAGATAGCTCAATCCAATTCCGGTGTGGTTCTTTCCCAAAGGAAGTATGTTTTAGACATCTTGGAAGAAACTGGTATGTTAGACTGTAAACCGATAGACACTCCTATGGATCCAAATGTCAAACTTATACCAGGACAGGGGGAGCCTTTAGGAGATCCTGGGAGATATCGGCGACTTGTAGGTAAACTGAACTACCTCACCATTACTCGTCCAGACATTTCTTTTCCTGTAAGTGTGGTTAATCAATTCCTACAGTCACCATGTGATAGCCATTAGGATGCTGTAATTCGCATTCTTCGATATATCAAAAGCACACTAGGCTAAGGTGTGTTGTACGAGAACAGAGATCATACCCAAGTTGTTGGTTACACAGATGCAGATTAGGTTGGCTCACCCACAGATAAACGTTCCACTTCCGGGTATTGTGTTTTTATTGGAGGTAACCTAATATCTTGGAAGAGTAAGAAACAAGATGTAATAGCCAGATCTAGTGCTGAAGCCGAGTATCGAGCTATGGCTCTGGCAACATGTGAACTCATATGGTTGAAACATCTTCTTCGGGAGTTGAGATTTGGAAAGGATGAACAGATGAAACTCATTTGTGACAACCAAGCCGCTTTGCATATTGCATCCAATCCAGTCTTCCATGAAAGGACCAAACACATTGAAGTTGACTGTCACTTCATTAGAGAGAAGATCACATCAGGATGTGTGGAGACTAGTTTTGTCAATTCAAATGATCAACTAGCAGATATTTTTACTAAATCTCTCAGAGGTCCTAGAATTAAATACATTTGTAACAAGCTTGGTGCATATAACATATATGCTCCAACTTGAGGGGGAGTGTTAGATAGTGTATAGTTATTTAGGTTATTTACTTTTCCTTTTCCTTTTCTTTCCTTATTGTATTGTGGGTCCCACTAACATGTATATATATACCCAAATCCAATGTGTATTCTTTACAGTTTTTCAATAACAATAATTAGGGATTCTCCCTTTTCTCTCTCTCTCTCTCTCTCTCTCTCTTCACAGTATCTATGCAAGTCCAAGAGTTAGAACTGACCACTTCCCATGAGGTAAATGATCCATCTTCTCCTGAGATTTCTCCTGATTCTGATGATATTAGTAATCTAAATCTACTCATTGCAGTTAGAAAAGGCATAAGAATATGTACACAACATCTTTTATATTTGCTTTCCCATTTTGTATCGCATGACAGATTGTCACCATCTCATAGAAATTTTCTCACCAGCTTAAACACCATAGTCATACCTAAAACTTTATCCAAGACACTAAATTGTAAGGAGTGGAAACAAGCCACGAGGGCTAAGATTGAAGCACTTGAAAAGAATGGGATTTGGGATGTGGCTGAGTTACCAAGAGAGAAGAGTCCGGTAGGGTGCAAGTGGGTGTTCACATCAAAGTACAATTGCACTAGTAGTCAAGATGAATACTGTGAGTGTTTTACTCTCTTTAGTTGCCCAATTTGATCAGTACTTACAATAGTATGACGTGAAAAATATGTTCCTACATGGAGAGCTCGAAGAGGAAATTTATATGGATATTCCACCCGATTTTAATACGCACTCGAAAGGAAAAAAAGTATATAAATTGAAGAAAGCTTTGCTTGGGCTAAAACAATCTCCATGGGCATGGTCTAGAAGATTTGTTAGAGTTATGATAACTGTTGGCTACAAACAAAACCACGATGATCACACCTTATTTATTAAACACTCGACCTCAGGGGGAGTAACCACTCTACTGGTTTATGTGGATGATATAACATTGACTAGAAATGATCTTGAAGAAAGAGAAGCATTGAAGCGGTACTTAGCAAAAAAGTTTAAAATAACGAAGCTTGGAAGACGAAAGTATTTCTTAGGAATTGAAGTGGCTCACTTGAAAAATGAAATTTTTGTCTCCAAACAAAAGTATGTTCTTAACTTATTATAAGAGACAGGAAAAATAGAATGTAAACTAACTGACACACCTATTAATCTGAATCACAACCTTGGAGAAGCAAGCGAGGATGCAGCTATAAACAAGGGCATGTACCGGAGATTGGTTGGCAGACTAATCTACCTCTCACGTACGCAACCAGACATAACGTATGCAATCAGCCTAGTAAGTCAATTTATGCATAACCCGAAGGAAGTTCATCTACAGGCTATATACAAAATCCTACACTACCTGAAAGCAACTCTAAAGAAAAGAATTTTGTTTAAGAAAAGCGTTAGCCTATCATTGGAGGCCTATATTTTTGTTTTGATAGGAAACAACAATTATATATATTGATAGAAAAAGAATTACAGAAGAAGGATGAGGAATCCTTCCTCCAAAGATAAAACTAAACAACACAATAAAAGAACAAGAAACTACACTATGAAAACTACGAGCAAGCTCTCTTGGCTAGACCATCCCGTTGGAACTACACACTGCTAGCCAATCTAGTTGTAACACGTTAAGGGGAATGCCCTTAAAAACCACGGAACAAAAAGCCCGAAGAGAAGCAAGGAAATGAATGGAATCCCAAAGATTCTCTGAATTCCTAGCTATGTCCTCAAATATCCTAACATTTCTTTCCCGCCACACAACCCAAATTAAAGCAATGCACGCATTTTGCCACAAAACCATCCCTCTCTTGGAAGTGCCAAAACATTTATAATTGATGGACATCATGTCTGAAATGCTTCTCAGAGGAACCTAATCCATCTTGGCTAGCTGAAATAATCTATGCCACAACCCCATCGTCAAAGAACAATGTAGGAAAAGATGATCTGTTGATTCTCCTTGCTTCATGCACAACTTACAAATGTCAGGACTAAAAACTTTGTAGGGTCTTCTCAATTGTAGCAAGTCATTAGTATTTACCTTCTTGTGTGCCACTAACCAAACAAAAGACTTGACTTTGAAAGGGACTTGAGAATTTCATACAAACTTAGTAGGGAAAAGAGGAGATAAATCAGGTATTTAGGACAAGGCTATAAAGAAAGAGTTTACTGTAAACAATCCTGAAGAAGATAAAGACCAGGATCTCGCATTTGAAGCCGAAGTGGATAAATGCATATAATCAAGAGATCGCAAGAGACATTCTAGATCTTTTATCTCTGAATCGGAAAGGTTACGACGGAAATTAAAGTTCCAAGAGAAAGGGCGAGCAGAATCGAGAATTGAAGAAATAGGGATATTTTTATCCGTGATTACTCTAAATAGTCTTGGATAATGTGATCTCAAAGGCTGGTCCCCCCACCACAAATCATTGGAGGCCTATATTGATGCAAATTATGTAGGATCAGTTGTTGATCAAAGGTTTACTACATGATATTGCACTTTCTTATAAGGAACTTAGTAACTTGGAGGAGTAAGAAACAAAACATGGTTGCAAAATCTAGTGAAGAAGAAGAGTTTCGTGCAATGACCCAAGGAATTTATGAGTTTCTTTAACTCAAAATTATCTTAGAGGACTTGAAACTTAAGTGGGAGACACTGATAAGACTTCATTGCGACAATAAGTCGACCATAAATGGCTTCATAGGGATTTTATGCCCCTTTAAGGCAATTTCACTCCAAAGTCAACCAAAAGGGCTTTAAGCAACTTTACCATTGTTAGGCTTCATTTTCAATGCATGAATTCCCTTGTTCTTATTGAATGACCCTTTTTCATGAGCATAAAGAAATACGCATACGCCATTTACACAAAAATAACTTCATACTTTAAGCCACTTCTACACAATCAAGGAAGCAAAAAATGGATCCAAAATTACAACCGGAACTATATTAAACCCAAAAACCAATGTACCTACAAAGATATTCTTTAACAACATTTATAAGTTCTTCAAACCATTAAAACATCCTATATCTACTCCCCTTATATGGACCAAAAGTGAGAACCATCCTCCGAAACCTTATTTGCCTGTCCCTATAAACCAATCACGCAAATCTAAGAACAAGTAATTACCAAATGAGGAAATATCATGCACCTTAAGTAAAGAAAATACAAAAGACTACAAACTACAAGCCACTCGCCAATGAATGAAACTATGATTGACCAACTCTACATCCTTGCTAACAAAGAAAGTACCTAACTTGCTAACTACCACCCCATTTTCATAAGTGGATCTTGTGTAAGAACTTTCTCCAATACTACATCCCAAGCAAAGAAATTGACTTTAAAAGGCATTAAGTGGACCCAAACCTCCTTATCTTAAAAAAAAAAAAAACCTTGCTTAATCAAGCTCAAATGGTGAAAATTTAATTGAGAACTTTCCCATCTTAGGTAGCCTCCATTTTAGCTTATTCATGCAAACCAACCTAATAGTCATTGTTTAAATGCATTAGAGATAAGCTTCACCATCAACACCTTTATATCCAATATTTTTGCCTTAAATCAAGGAGCTAAGCTACATTGACCACCTGCACCCATCAAAAGTCAACTAATCAAGCATTTTCTTATCACTTTCAGTCTGACCCGGGTATTGTGAGTCTAAACTCTTTAAGTTGACTAACTAATAGATGGAGATGTAGCTCAATAAACATGAGAATCACTATCTCCTTCGGCTTAAACATGGCAATGCTTCACTCTTTATAACTATCACTAGTCTGTAGTTTGTGAAAGAAGATTGCAATTTCTAATCACTTTCAATCTAACCCGGATTTACTTAGTCGAGACTTGCTTCTTAGCATGTAGTGGATCAACTAGGCTAGCTTTCCTATAGTAAAGTGTGAGGAGAGTGGCCATCAAGGCCTTGAATAGGGTGTGCCTTTTTTTTTGTACATTTTTTTATGAGGAGTACTCTTGAAGGTATCATATAGTAGGTTCTCAATGCCCTAAGATCCCAAGCCCAAATCAAGTTCCAATCGCAAATTGTTCTCAAATGAATGGCTTTTACTCAACCTTAATTCATTTAGTTATGGCCTCCCTTTATGCCATTTCTTTCCTTGCCAATGTGAGGAGTCAGATTGGATTCTAGCACTTGCATGGAATCTAGGATAATGGCTATTGGCAACCTCTCTTGGCATAAGCACTAGCATATCTAAGTTATACACCTCCCTCATTGGGATTAACTCACTCTTTTCTAGGTTGATTTAGAGACTAGAAACTAGGTTGAAGCAAAAATAGATCTATCTTAAAAACAACAATTAGTGAACATCCACCTCATTATCATGCTCTGCAAAGGAAAATTCTTTATTTATATGGAATAGGAAATGGTAAAAAGATTATAAAAAATGACATTGTAAGGAAGAATAAGATATCCGTATTAAAAGGATAGCAAAACCTGAAGGAGAGAAAATGCTCATAAAAAACATAACATAGGAAGAAGCTCCTTTTTGTCAACCACCATTTTTCAAATTGGTGGGTCACCATCTAAAGGAGGAAATTGTGTCCTAGCTAAATCAAAGATTAGTCCATCCAATTATTAAATTCGAAAAGGCCTCCATATCTTGTAAGAAGTCAAGGAATTAGTCATTTTTCAATTATAAGAATCCTTATCCCCACTATACAAGAATTTTTTTAACTCTTAAGTAATGTAGAGAGCTTTGCTTCAATAAAGAACCTGTTACTAACTCAAAGAAAGTATTTTTTGATAGGTAATATCTTATTTTTTTCTTCTTTTTATTTTATTTTTTTTATAAATAAATTTTGTCTCCATTGGGAATTGAACTTCGAACCTCCCACAAACCTTCCCCATCGCTTTACCACGTGAGCCAGGCCTTAAGGGCTTTTCTTCTTTCTTTAGTTGTATCTTTTAGAACTCAAACTTGAAACCTACTGCATTCCCATCCAACCCCTTGTCACTTGAGTCAAACCTTAAGGGCCCATTAAGTTGAGAGAGTTGTAACCATCTTATCCCCATACGTGTTTAACAATGTACTAAATACCCATTAAGCTTAATATAGCCCCTTAAGATAGCCACACAAGGCAAGTACCAATTATACTTGCTACAGTATTTTATTCTTAGCCTCAAAATTACCAATATTGTCAACCCTGAGGGGTAGCTCAGTTGGTCCGGCCTTGGATTTGCTCCCCAATGGTCACCAGTTCGAGTCCCCTCAGGGCCATTGGAGGTTTACCCGGTCGTTAACTTCAGCGCCCCGTGCAATTAGTCGAGGTGCACGTAAGCTGGCCCGGACATCCACGGTTATAAAAAAAAAAAATACCAATATTGTCAAAAAAGACACCACCTCTTACCATACCAGGTTTATAGTTGACTTTTGGAGTTCTACTTATAGGCTAGCAAGACAAGAACGACTTTCCAATGGAATAACAACCTTTCTCTCTTCATTAAAAGCCTAGGCCTAGTTAACAAAATGGTTTCAAACTATAGAAATTCAAAGTATGTTTAGGAAGTACTTTTAAGAGAGAAAGACCTAGAGAGAGAGTGAGCGAGAGTGATGGAGAAGAGCGATGGTTCCAGGACGCGAACAGGAACGCAACGGGCTTTATCCAGTCAGGGGCTTGGACAAGTAGTTTTGGGGTAAAGTCGAAGACCTTTAAGGTCGAGACAGAAAAGAAGAAGGGCAAGATGCAAATCTTCATTGTGGAAAGAAAGAGAGGTGTCTCTTCATGGATTAAGCTGGGGCCGGCGAGTTTAGGGCCGCTCATGGAAGGTCTGGTTTTCTGCACCAAGGACACGAGAACTGAACATTGGGAGAAACTTTGGCAAGAGAATGGGAGGACCTTCTCGTTGGTGCGCGGCGAAAACAAGGGGGGATGCTTCCTCCATTTGGGTGTTGTCGATCGAGAAAAGAAAAGATTTAGTATCTTCATACCCAAAGGCAAAGGAGCAAAAGGGGGTTGGGCCCTTTTGGTGGAGGCACTACGGGAGGTGGAGGTTGTTTCAGAAAGGCAAGTGAGATAGATGAGATAGAAGGATAAGGAAAAGCTATGGAAACCCCTGTTGGGAAAATCCTTCGCGGAGGTGGTTAATCAGCCTTGCAGCAATGGAGAAGAGGTGGTCAGGGTGAAAGTCGACAACAGGGTCTTAAGTCAAAGCTTGAAGAAGCTAGCCCACTGTCTTGTTGGCTGCTGGGACCCTAAGCCAAGAAGGGGGGACGACTTGAGAAGCTGGGGGACCCAAATGGCAAAGTTGTGGGGACTGAAGGGTGATTTAGGTTTGGCTAAATTGGAAAATGGCAAGGCGTTATTGGAATTTGAGGTGATGACAGAAGCTGAGAAAGCCTTAAAAGTTGGGGAAGTCTCGGTCGGAGGTTTCGTCATGCGCTTGGAAAAGTGGAGCCAAATGACGGGATGTCTGATGGAGGGAGAGAGAGAGAGAGAGAGAGAGGCCTGGGTGAGAATAGTTGGATTACCCATTTCTTTATGGGATCAGGATATCCTGAGCAAGATAGGGGAGGAGTGTGGGGGGTTTTTGGACATCGACGCTAAAACGGAGAGGATGGAGGAGCTGCAGTGGGCCAGAATTCTGGTGAAGATTAATGATGAGAAAATCCCTAATATGGTGGAAATTTGGGCCGAAAATATGCGCTATTCTTTAGCCTTGTGGTGGGAGACTAGGTCGACGCTAAGATCGCTGCCGACTGAAGAAAGGGGGAAACCCTTCGAAGCAATTGGAGAGGTAGAGGGTGAGGTTTTACCACGCGAGGGCAAGCGCGTGATGGAGGCTGAAGGGGGCCCAAGGCTCGAGGACCAAACGCAGTCTGCCGATGGGACGTAGGGGCAGACAAGCGGGTTGGGGCGACCCATGGACTGTTCTGGAGGGCTTGTTGGGTCGCCTTTCGGGCCCCAGGGAGTGGTGAGAGCGCTGGGCAGGCCCATCAAGTTGGGCCTCTTGGAGGAGCCTCGAAACTCCATGATGGGCTTTGGGCCTGAGGGTTTAAACCCATCCCCATGTTCTTAAGAAAAAAAAAACTATTTTCTAAATTCAAAAACATGTTTGACAACTTTTTGATAGAAAACAAAATTTTCAAAACTTGTCTAAAAATAAGATATTTTATGATAACACATTTTAACTTCTTTAATTTATTTTCACTTTTTTGGGAATTATTTTCAAAAACAGTTGTGCATATATGAAGAATGATTGAAAATAAAGCACTACAAGTAAAAATTATTTTTAGCAAACATTAAGAAATTTAGAAAATAGGCTAAAAACATTCCCTATTCAATCTATTTAAAAAATATATATATATTGATAACTATTTTCAAAAAAAATTCAAGCATACTCATAATTTATAAAGCAAAAAGAACCACCTTAAAGGGTGATCATATGCTCAATGCTTGCTCTAAACCAAAAACCCTTGTTCAGATACCTTAAAAGAGCTAGAAATGGCCACTAAAAAGTTAAAAGTAAATGTTGAGCCTAAACATATAGAATTAAAAAGGAGAAAATTTATATTAAGTGCCATAACATGACAGTTTCATTAACATAACTACAAGAAAACAACTACACATTGATTCCTATTTGATGAGGATGACACACATTAGTGATTGAACTCATAATGACAACCAAGAAGAAGAAGAGAAAATGGAAAACACACTCATATCAACCATGCTTATGCATGAAAACAACTATGCAGAAAATGTAAGACAATCAAGAATAAGACATGATAGATGTAAAAGATAACAGAAACATATTACCTTGGAACCAAAGGGCAATATCTTTTTATTGAAAGTTTTAGGTTTCCAACATACCAAACTCAACCTAAAAATTCAAAACCAAGATTTTGAAATATTCTTAAATCAGTGTTAGCTCTTTGTTACCACTCCTTAAAAGAGGTAAAGTTATAGAGCTATAATAATAAAGGAAGAGTCCTACATAAACCCTAAAATTGGATAAAGGCAAAAAAGGAGTAGGGCTCTTTTCTTAGGAGGACTCCATACCTAAAAAGTAAATAAATAAATAATAATAATAAAAGAGGTTGAAAATGAGGGATTTTAGAACCAAAGTGACGTGTCATAACAAGAATTGACAGCTGTAGACAGTTGGGCATCATATATTTCCAAACTTGTGATAAGTTGGTTGCGTGGCTCAAGGCTAGGATTTCGTACTAAACACGCATCTTAAATAGCTGAAATTACCTTGCTATCCTTGCGCAAATTTTTATTGCAAAGTTATATGTAAATTTTGAATGACGAAAATGCCCTTCTTCCTTTCATCTTCCCCTCGCCGCCTCTTGACTCATATTCCTGCAACATTCTCACCGTCGAATCCACATCATCACCACAGCGCTGCAATTTTCTCTGCAGTTTTATCCTGTGGTCAACGGCTTCTCGGCTTAGATTGATCGTTCTAGGGCTCCGTCGCTAGCAACATTGCCACATCAGAGTCACGCCACTCGCACTCATCAGTTCCTCGACCTCGCCGGCGACAGGCGCCGGAGATGATTTCGGAAGGTTGGGCCGAGGAAAGGACAAGGAGATGAGGTGGGTTGGCCACCAATCGAAAAGAAAAGGCTAGATTCCAAAGGAGGGTGAGAAAGGTAACTATTAATAAGGGTCTTTCTTGGTAATTTATATGCTATTTTATTAAATAGAATAAAATAATAACATAATAAATAAAAACTTCAATTTAAAAACATATAACAAGATTCAAATTTTTAAATTGAATTTAAAATATGCTTAAATTTAATAATTAATTAATAATTTTAGTGGTTTTGTTGATCATTTGTGGCATAATTGAAAATAAATTAAAAATGTGCATACCTACAAATAACATAAAAAATGAAAACAAAAATGACCGATAAGAATATATATATATACTTGTAAGAAATTTTTATAAATCAATATTTAACATTAATTAATTCATTGAAAAATGATAAAATAGTCATTAATTTATAAATCTAACATCTTCTATATTTGAACTTAAAAAATAATATTTTTATATTGATGCTTTTTTACATTTGGGGAATATTTTTATAAAAAAACAATAGATTTTATAGGTTGAAAATGATGAAAGATTGTATCTATGGATAGTTATTTCGTCTCTTTTAATTAAATAATTCTATTATAATTTAGATATTCCTAAATCAGTATAAATTTTTTTGCATCATATATTATGGCTTTTCTAAGGTTTTTTTTTTTTTTCTTCTTCTTCTATGTATGCTTTTTGTTTTTGTTTACCTTGCAAGGAATTCTCCATGGCAAGAAGCATTTTCCCCATAAAAAACCTCAAACATTCTTTTTTTAATAATTAAAAAGTTTTTGAAAAAAAGTATTTTCACAATCAATAAAAACTTTTATTTTTTTAAATGGTTAAAAACTCTTATTTATTTGTAATTTCATGGAAATTCGAATGAAAGTCTGTGAGAATTGTTTTTAAAAATAGTGTTTTGTTATGTTAAAATAAAAAGACAGTTTTTAACTTAAAAAACTCTTAGAAATTTTTATTAAAAGTAGATTTTTTTTTTTAGAGTGTTTTGAAAGTATATTACTTCTTAGGACAAAATATGTTTTCTAAGTTTTTTTATAAGATGTTTTAACAGAAAATTGAAATTTTCATTCGGACTTCTTATGAGTGGAGTAAGTTGTTTTAATAAAATAATATAAAATATGTTGTAAATGTTCGAACATGTTGTGTTTCCTTATTCAACACTTGAACTTACAAGTGGTACTAGACCAAGTTAAATTTTTAAAGTTATATAAAATTAAAACTTTTGATTCCTACTTATTAAGTCTTGAGAAGATTTTTGAAGCAAAATCTTTAAGAATAATTTTATGGAAGGAAATATAATTTTTAAGGATTTTAAAATTTCTTTTTCATAAAATTACTTTCCTTATACTTTCTAATTCAAAATTATATTCTTAATTAGAATCCAATTTACCATAATAATTTATTTGACTCGAATGGTACGATCTCTCCATCACCTTAGAATGAAATGGGTGATCTCGTAGTTCTTAGTATATGAAGATGTGTTGTTAAGTGCTTTATTTTATTTTCCCATTGAGGTCGAACCTAAACTTGTGCTCGAGAGATAGTTGTCCATACATTGATAAGGTATGTATGGATTCTTGAGAAGAAAGAAATCGTGGTGATCCTCCTCAAATTGCCTAGATCCTACGAGTGAATAGAAAATTGGGTTTACATTGGATTAAGGATTTATTCTTCAATTAAATAAAAGACATTCATTACAAATATAGTATATGTGTGTATGTGCGCATATATATAAAGATACATTCATAAAAGGAAATTGATAAAATGCCATGATTAAAAGATTTTATTGCAAATTAAATATGATAATTTCTTTTAGGATCAAAACCTTCTAAAAATTGCCTAAACCTAGAACACAATATTAATAAAAAAAATAAAAATAAAAATAAAAAGAGACCCCAAAATCTCATATCAAATTCATGTAAGAAAAGGAATTAATCAAAATTAGGCATATCATATAAGGTCACTCGAGTTCTTTAAAGGGTTACTTGACTATCCAAGTTGTTTCAGCGCTACTTGGCTCAATCTTGAAGAATGACCTCCAAGACTTCCTTTTTCTCATATTGGGTCTCTATAGATAAATTACAATCGAATTTTTACATCCAATAGAAAACTTAGGCTCCTTTGAGGGAGCTTACAACACATCTATGAAACAAAAATGGATTTTACACAATTAATAAAAAGTCCTATGCTCCTTTAAGGGTGCTTACATCTAATCTAAGGAAAATAATCAGTTAACCATTCATTCATGGCAATCAACAAGAATGAATCAATACAACTATGTTAAAATGGGATCATGGTACATACATCTAAGACCCTATCACTACTAAATAAGTGGAAGCAAAGAGATTTTACATTAAAAAATTAAATGTAAGTGTTAAAAGAAAATACCTTTTGATCTAGATGTTCCCAAATTAAATTCCAATTGATGTAAGGATTTCAATAACCAAGTGTCTTCTACTCGATAACCCTATCCTTAAGCCATGCCACAAGTATAAAATGGCTACATTGTCCTTGAGAGAGAGAGAAAGAAAGAGAAAGGGTGGCTAAGGTTTTCTTTAAAATATGCGAAGTAGTTTGAAATGATGACTAACCTTAAACCCTAAGAAGGTGTATGTAACATCTTTTGTAGGATTAAGTAATTAGACTTACTTTGAGCTTAAGTCATTTAATCTAACTCATTAAAGCCTTGTTAGAAAAATTGACCAATCCAACCTAAGGTAATCACCCTAGTGGGGAGGAGGAGTGAGTAGGATGATGGTTTCTTTTTGCAAATTTAAATTATGTGAATGCAAAAGACAATTATATGCAAATATATAATAAAACAATATAAGGAAAATTGCATATAAAGTAAAAGAGTATGAATAGAGAATGCAAATACAAGATTTTTGTAGTGGTTCGACATAATCCGGCCTACGTTCACTCTCCTTTAACTTCAATCCCAAGCTTGAGGTTTCACTAATTTAAGGCTTCCAAACCAAGCTTTCAAGCAGCATAATTAGATTATGATTCTAATCTACTCTTTTGGACGTTTGGCTCTAAGCACCATTTACAATCTTCAAGAGATACCTTACTCTTGAATAACTCCTCAAATGATACCCCACATTTGAGAATCCCTAAGTAACACCTCACACTTAAACTTTTCTTCTCAAATATTTACAAATGAAGATAAAATCCTAGTACAAAACTTTAGGCTCAAATGTATAAGAAAATTAGGATTGGATAGTGTACTAATGATATACAAATTTTAGAATAATGGTGCACTAAAAAACACTCTCCCAATGCTCAAATATTTTCAAGAGATGTTTAGGAAGGTTAAGTTTTTTAAACAATGAAAATTGAAACCTTTTTATAGAAGAAAAATACCATTTGTTCAATCGAGCTTCGGTTCGCTAGCCATTAGCATTTAATGAATGATAGGTGACCATTGGACATCGATCGTTTGAACAAGTGTTCTAGAAGAGAGAGAAGATTTTTGCATCCCTCGATTGGTTAAGATGAATAGGTCGACTAGTTCCTCATCTAGTTCAATCGATTAAGTCATTTTTAGCTCAACAACCATTTTTTTCAACTTAAAACCTTCTAAATAAGTTTGTAAAGCATTTGACACAAGGTTTTAATTGAAAACATGAAATCATCCAATTTTAAAAGATTTAAAACAATTGGATGATTTTGGTGTATAAATAAAGAATGTAATACATGAAAAACCTAGTGCACCAACAATCTTATAAAGAGATCTTATGAAATTTATGTCTTGAAAAATACTTCTCTTTGAGGTCTTCTTCTTCTTAGATATTTTCCTTTCACTTGATTTTGTCTTTATGATTGTTACTTTGAAAATCTTCTTGTCTAATCACACTTGAAATATAATCATTAGTTCCAAACATTGTTTTGTTATCATCAAAACTGAGATTAATCAAATCTTGGTTTCACAATCCTAACTAATTTAATCTTAATAAACTCTAATTAATTAATTAATTTACATAATTCCAAAAAAAAATATCTCAAATCCTTGTGCCAACAAAGATTGTGAGTTCAAGCAACGATCATTGGGACCCATAGCAAAATATTAGCTCTCTTATAATTTAATTTTGAAGTTGACATAACACATCGCTAAAGAAAGTCAACTATATTCTAGTAATAATATTATAGTGAAACAAAACTGATTAAATCCAATTCAATCAATTTTTCAGATTCATGACTTACTATCCACAATATTTAGACTCCCCATTAACTAGTGTTCATAATTTAATGAGGTAATAATTATTAACATCTTAAGATTACCTCTACAATTCTTATATCTTAGATCTTCTTATTTGTGATCAACTAATATACTCTAATCTCTAATAACATATGTCAAATATCATTTAAGGAATTACTAGAACTACAAATTTCATGACCATAAGTTCTCAAATTACTTAAAGGAGCACACTGTTTCAATTATACAAAATATCATGGTGATTATCTTGATAATACTTGTTGCTACTTGCCAATAGTAACTTAATCCATAGGAAATATATGATCACTTTAGGAACCTACAAGTCAAAGCTATTGAAGATCCTAATACCATCTTAATATTCTCTCAAGGTTGAGAGTCCATTTAGTATAGTAGCTTAGTGAAGTCATAACTATCTGATAACTAATATCATTACTAACCATAGGTCTTGTACAATGTCTAACCATACACATTAGTGTACTTAACATGAGAAACTTATTTCGATGACTAAGAAAAGTCATTATCCCAATTAGGATATATTATATTACAACCTCAAATAGATTACCTAAGTCCATAAGCTGACTATGAATGATTCATCAGCTTATATAAACTCATAATTTGAGTCTTTTGTGTAACTCCTAACACACTCAAGTTATATATAATGTAAAATTTAAGCTCAAATGCTTATATAAGTAATAATGCAATCATAATTTTTTTTTTAACAACGTCAAATTAAAAAACACAGAATAATAAGTTATTGAATTATTATTTTTGTTATGTCATGTCATTCTTTTAAGGGTTCTATCCCAACAATCCCCTTACTGATCCTCAAAGCATGTTGGGTATACGTCTAACAACTCTACTATCCCTATGATTATCAAAGATTGTTTGGTAAAGTCTTGGTGAAGGGATCCATTAGGTTCTTTGCAAAAGGTATTTTCTATGCAATAATCACTTTTTTGAACTATCTTATAAATCAAGTCGTATTTTCTCTCAATTTGTTTACCTTTCTAATGATTCCTTAGTTTTATAGATTGTGTCATCAATCCACTATTACCACAAATTAGAATCATAGATGGTACAACTAAGGGAACTATTGTTAAGATGAAAGCCTTTAGAAGTATAACGTGATATAACAAATTCGAAATTTATTATTTATTTAGTGGAGTTCTAGTTGTACTTTAATATATCCTTGTTCTATGCATTATATCATATGAGCCTTTTGTCATGCATCTTTTGTATTGTAAATGACTTGGATGCATTAAGAGTTATACAAAATATCTAAGTTATAAGTTCCTTGCAAGTTTATTTTTTACTCATAACCAGTTCGTGGACTTGAGCTATTTGAGGTTATAGTGCACTACCTCCTAATTAGAGAGATGATTGGTCTTAACCATTGGGATGAAATTCTCATGGCAAGTGCACTAGTGTGTACAGTTAGACATTGGACATGATCTACAATGAGTCATGACATAAGGTTATTAGATAGTTATAACTTCACCAAACTACTATGTCGTATTGTCTCTTAATCTTGAGAAAACACTAAGCTTGTGCTAAAATTAGTAGTGACTTTGACCTATGAGTGAAATCCTAAAGTGATCATATATTCCTTATAGATTGGGTCACTTTTGATGGAAGTTAGTAGCAATAGGTATTCTTAATAGAAGCACTATGATATTTTATGAGATTGAGACAATATATCCCATTGGGTGATCTTAGGGATGTATGTTTAGGTAAATTATGACTATAATAGTTCCTTAAGTGGAACTTGGCATAAACTCTTTGTGATATATATGATATGTTAGTTGATCACACTATTAGAGGACTTGAAATTTAAGGATAATAGAAGTAATCTTAAGAGGCTAATAACTTTCACCTTGTTAAATTACAAACACCGATTCATAAGGAAACTGTATATAATAGATAGCAGGTAACATACGCAAGTACTTAGTGTCACATTATTATTTACATAAGGTATTAAAGTTCAATTGATTCTCTATAGTAGGATATTGAATCAACTTTAGAATTGGATTTTGAGAGAGCTAGTACTATCCTATGGATCCAAGTTACCCCTACTCGAGCTCATATACTTTGATGACATGATTTATAAGCGTTGGATCAACTCTTAGTTTACTTATGTACATAAGGGCATTTTGGTAATTATTTAAGATTGTAAAAGGATTAGTGAAATGTATCTTTGGAGTGAGCTAATTGATTAATAATGTAGCATTATTATGTTAATTAATCAATTATGACCATTTTTGAGTTAGATTAAGTGATTGAAGCCCATGATGAGCTCAAGTCACTTAAGCCTAATATGAACCCTATAAATACCCCCTTAGGAGCTAGTGTTTTTCATTCCATTCTCTATGTTCCATAGAGAGAGCTCTAGCCTCCGCCCTCCAAACTTCCATTGTTTAAGTGCTTAGGATCAAAGAAGAGTCATTAGGAAAAATATCATGCGTTTATGAGATCTCTAGCAACATCATATTTGTTTTTATGAACATCCAAATCATTGGTAAGCACTCTGATCTCATTGTTTAGATCCTAGAATTGTTTTTAAATGCATGTATTCTATTGTGCAAAGGATCTAGATGAGCATAAGGAGAATTGCATGCACCTCACCTGATTTTAGGATAGAGACCGAAGTAATCTAGAATTCCTTACAATTGGTATTAGAGTCGTAGGTTAGGACAAAACATATTAGATCCCATTTAGGATGTGCTAATCCTTGTTTTGCAGGGTTTGTTACTTATCTCATGACCTAAAGAGTGAATATATGTGCATGAGATTTCTTTTATCTTTAATGATGATGATGATGATGATGATGTTAGATCCTATTTAAGATGTGCTAATCCTTGTTTTGTAGGGTTTGCTATTTGTCTCATGACCTAAGAAATGAATATATGTGCATGATATTTCTTTTATCTTTAATAATGATGATGAGTATTATTAGTATTATAAAACTAAGAGTTCTCATAAAAAGTTTAAGGAGATAAGGACCACTAGACCTTTAGATCTTCTTCGCATGAATCTTACAGATCTAATGCGAATTGAAAGTAAAGGTGGCAAGAGATATGCTCTTGTGGTAATAGATTATTTTTTTTAGATATTCCTTTGTGAGTCTTCTTATGGAGAAATCTAAGGCCATAAAACATTTGAAGTCTTTATTTAATAGAATACAAGTGGAAATTGACCATCCAATTATAACGAATAGGAGTGATAGGGAAAGAGAGTTTGAAAATATGGATGTTGACCCTTTTGTGAGTCACAAGGAATTAAACATGAATTTTCAGCCCTTAGAACTTCTCAACAGAATGAAGTAGCTAAAATAAAGAATAAAGTGCTATAAGATATGGCTAGAGTGATGATTCACATGCATAATACCCCTATGTAATTTTGGGCATAAGCCATTAATACTGCTTATTATACTGCTAATAGGATTTTTCTTAGAACATGAACAAATATGACATCTTATGAATTATGGACTCGGAGAAAACCTAACCTTAACTATTTTAGGACTCTTGGAAATGAGTGCTATATATACTCAAGAATGGGGAGAACCTCAGAAAGTTTAATGCTAAATCTAATTTAGGTATCTTCCTAGACTATTCTACTATGAGTAAAGCCTATATGGTTTATAATTAAAATTCACAAGTCATCCAGGAATCTTCTAATGTAGTTATTAATGATACTGGGCATGATCATGGTATAATTGATAATCAAATTTTAACCCAGAAATTAATTGGGGATAACCCTAAAGACTCGGAGACTATAAAAGATAACCCTAATGATATCCCTAAAAGAGACATTGATCCTAACAATGATGAAATTGTATCTCTAAATGACACTCTTAAAGAATAAGAGATAAACATAGATCTAGAATACCTAAGAACCACCCAATCTCAAATGTCATACATAATGTGAATGAAGGTGTGGTTACTAGGAGACAGTCAATATTAAATAAAACGAATCTTGTATGCCATACCTCCCAATTGGAGCCAAAGAATATGGAGGAAGCTTTAGGAGATGAATCTTGGACTATTGCACTCTACAAAGAGCTAAATCAATTCATTAGGAATGATGTGTGACATTTAGTTCCTAGGCCTAATGATAAACATGTCATAGGTACAAAATGGATATTAAAAAACAAACAAGATGAAAATGGGGTCATTGTGAGAAATAAAGTAAGATTAATTGCCCAAGGATATTCATAGATAGAGGGGGTTAACTATAAAGAGAAATTTACACCCATAGCTAGATTATAATCAATTAGGATAATTTTAGTAATAGAATGCTTCTTAAGGATTAAGCTTTCCCAAATGGATGTTAAGAGTGTTTTTCTTAATGGTATTTTGAGTGAAGAGGTTTATGTTGAGCAACCTAAGGGTTTTTAGGATCTTAAATTCCTCAATTATGTTTATAGGTTAAAGAGAACCCTTTATGTATTAAAGCGGACTCTTAGAGCTTGGTATGAGAGACTCACAACCTACCTTTTGGAGAAAAAGTTAGAAAAATGGGGAGTTGACAGAACCTTGTTTATAAATAGGTTCAATAATGAGTTGGTACTAGCTTAAATTTATGTTGATGATATTGTTTCTGGAGTTACCTTTAGTGATTTTGCCCTTAGTTTTGCAGAATAGATGAAAACTAAATTCAAGATGAGCATGATAGGTGAATTAACTTTCTTCCTAAGATTGCAGATAAGACAACTAAAAAAGAAATTTTTTTTTTCTCAATCCAAATATGGTAGGGTTGTTAAGAAATTCAGTCTAAAATCTTTTAAACACTTTAAGACACCTATGAGAACTACCACTAAGCTTACCAAGGATGCATTTAGAAAATATGTTGAGGAAAAGCTTTATAGAAGTATGATAGGAAACTTACTTTACCTCATTGTGAATCGTCCTAACATATTTTTTAATGTTGGAGTTTGTGTTAGATATCCAGGAAACCTCAAAGTGTCATACTTAATGTTTGTTAAAAGAATTATCCATTATATAAATGGGGCTCTTGATTATGATTTATAGTATCCCTATGACTCTTCTCTTTTGATTGTTAGATATTCCGATGCTAATTGGGTTGAAAATGTTGAAAATAAAAAAATATGCATTTGGTGTCTGTTATTTTATTGGTGATTGTCTTGTGGTTTGGCTTAGTAAGAAACAAAATTTCATATATTTATCTACTGTTGACGTTGAGTATATTGCTGCTAGGAGCTGTTGTACGCGACTCTTGTGGATAAAGTAAATGCTTAAAGACTATGGAATTGAACAAGGAACAATGAAGATATATTGTGACAACTCTAGTGCTATAAATATCTCAAGGAATCCTGTTCTTCATTCTTATACTAAGCACATTGAAATTTGTTATCATTTTATTAGAGATTTTGTTGAAGAAAATGTCGTTTCTCTAGAGTATGTACCCATTAAACTTCAACAAGTAGATATTCTTATCAAACCCTTGGATTCTCTTAGGTTTAAGTACCTTAGGAAATCCCTAGGCATATGCCTAATTGATTGATCATCATAGGTATAGGATTCAAAGGTGTTAAGCTTGGTGTTTATATCTCTTTGTTTCTTTTGGGCTTATTTTGTTTTGGGCATATGATTTTTGTTTCTTCATTTGATATATTAGCATAATTTGTAATGTTTTGAGTTTGTGATTAGGAGAAAAATATCATATCTACAGGATTTGACGTGAATGAAATCATAGATATTTGTTAATTACTATTGATGTATTTGATTCCTGATAATTAAATGTCTTTGTATGTGAGAAATTCAATATTGGTTACATCTTATACTTGATCAAGAGGGAGACTTCTTAAGTGGAACTCAATAAAGTAGACTTTGATTTCTTTGGAAGGATCCGTTGTCATGCTCAAATCTTATTATCCACATATCTTGTTTGATTGTGATCATTATTTGTTTCTCGAGGTGAGTCAATACAAAATATTGAGTCTTTGGTTAAGCATAACTCTTATACTTGTGTCCAAGATTCATGCTCTTAAACGTATACTTCTCACTTGCAACATTTGGAAACACCCCCAAAGTGAACACAAAGGCAACCATAAATGAAAACAAAAAGAAAAATTAATTGATCATGGTGTACAATGCCTCCATTTAAAAAAAAAAAAAAAGAATAGAAAGATGATATCATATTAAAAAGGAGTCAAGTTGTGCTATATCTAGATTAATGAGGTCGTGTTAAACAAAAATCCGACAATCTTAGTTCAAATTGATTGGATATGTTCTTTAATTTGACCAAAGGCACAACTAGATCCTTTCTAAGTAATCAATTTCAAAATATTGAACTAAATAGTAAGTTATATTTCCTTAAAAATCAATATTTATGTTTCTATGTTGGTTCTCTTATACATTGATGGTTATGCCTTGGGTTTTCGAAACTAAGATTATTATTAACTTTGACCTTTGATCTTGAAACTTCATTCTTGATGGATTTATGTATATTATCTAAAGTAACATACTTTATCTATTATTGATTGAGCTAACGTTGAAAGTTTGTGGACTTAATTATTTGCTTTTTATCATTAAAATTTGTTTCATTTGGTGTCAATCCTTGTTTATATGTTAGTTAGTTGAGTATTCTATCATTTGTTAAAGTTCAATTTAGGCTCTAGTCACTTGAGTGTTGCATTCAACATCCTTAACGCTCAAGCGGTCAAGCCTCATCCAACATCTATACTGCTCAAGCACTCTTAGTTACATCCAGCAACGCATCCATTAGGCGTCTTGTTGAAGCGCTAATCTACATCCAACGAAACATTTGAGTATAAAAACCTTTCCAACACACCTTTTATCATTTCAAACATTTTTCTATTCTCTCAAGCACTTTGGGACTTCGTCTATTTGATATTAGAGGTTAGTTTTCTTCGTTTTTCGCATTTTTGACTTTATAGTATTGTTCTATGCATCGTTTAAGACATTTCTAATGGTTTAGATTTTTTCTAAAATTTTTGTGTTATTTGGTATTCTCTTAGATATGGCTAAGGTGACCCCATTTGAGACATCTAAAACCTCTCAAGGTTTTTTGCTTTAGTTACCTTTCAAGCCTATGGCTTTACTAATGGATTGTTTACTTTATCTAAAGCCTCTATTTTGATATTATTTGTTTTTCCAATGTCATCACATTGAGTTTGTGGGTTCCTTTCCTTCTTTAACCCTAGAACCTCATAGAATCATATTCTATAGAGATAGTGTCAATGAAAGTCAACTCAGTCAAGTTTTGATGCATGAGATGGATTTTATGAGAAAAACTTGTGCATAATTGGATGATGGGTGTTGCTAGCTCTTTTCGTGCATATACTTCAGCATCGCCTTATCTTAAGTATTTCCCGTCTTCACATGCAGAAGATTTATGTTGATCTTATAATGGTTATGTGCTTCAAGTTCTGCTCTACCGCCATTAGATGTTTAGTGATTCTATTTGTTTTTTATTTAGATGTTTATTCATTACTTATATTATGTGTCCAAAATCATATTTTTTGTTGTTTGGTTTTTTCCTTATCTTTTGTGTGCTTTCTTATCTTTATATTTATATTGCTTTATCATTTTTATGGCAAAAGAGAGAAATAATTGCATATTTAACTTTCTTAAATTAAGATAAAAAAATGGAAAACATTGAATATTTATTTCACCTAAAAATGGGAAGTTAAAAGGATGAAAATAGAAACTCATTAATTTAGGAGAAGTTAGTTTTTAAATTTTTTGAATTCTTTGATTCATTAATTAAAGGAATTTAATTAAAAAATTGGAGGAAACTAAACATGAGACATTGGAGTAAACCTAATCAACCTTAGGAAACATGACTTTAAGGTTCAAAAGATATACCTAACATGAATGTTTCTTGCAAATTACTACTATTAGAATTGCCTCTCTCTAAAACAAATCCTAGTTGTAGAAGCTTCTTCTCATGGTTATCATTACTTTTTTTCTAGTTAAAGTAAAACATCATAGTTGATATATTGATCTTATCAAGCTTCTATTATGTTTGGTTGATTTGCATACATTCAAATTCCTCTTAAGCTTTTCTGTGTACCTTGGTGTCATTAAAGGACTCTGTTCATTTTTCATGTTTTCACAATGCATCAAGCAAAGTCTCTAACTATCCTGTTTTTCTTTCACGATATTATTTTATCTTTCACATTGTTTTACCTTTGGTATAGTTTTTTGTATGTGTGTTGGTTATAGGGTTGGAAGTTAAGTACTACAAAGCGTTGCAAAGCTTTCCCTTAGTTTAGTTTTAAGCAAACACTAATGTGTGTTATGTAAACTCCATTATGAGAGTATAGGTAGGCTTATGTAATGATGTTTTGTCACAAAATTACCAAAAAGGGAGAAGATTGTTAGGACATTAAGTCTTATTTATATGTTGGTCATTTTGTTCCAATTTATGTTTGGTCATAGAAGTCTTTTTAGATAGTGACTTGCTCTTCATTGAAGATCAAGAGTTGTTGTTCGTCTAACTAGGAAGTCACATGTACATCTAAAAGGTTTGGCTCATGGCATATAAAGGCTTATTTGAGGTATATAATGTTTTTAATTTTTTTTTTCAAAAAACAGGAACTGTTCAAGCAATTCAATCTACTCAAGCGGTTGGAGTGCTCAAGTGGCATAAGTTCACTCAAGAGATCATAACATCCATGCCAAGTTTAGAACTATATTTTGAATAAATTTCAATCCAACTCTAATTTGGAAACTTATGATACTGAAATCCTTATAACTTTTGCCTATAAATAACTCCCTTGTAACCCTTTAAGGGTTAGAGATTTAGGCTTAAAGATCATTGAGATCTTGGAGATTGTTAGAGACTTCTCATTCTTTAAAGGTGCTCTTTGGTGAGAAAAACCTTATTTACTCACCATTCTTGTTCTCTCATTCAAAGATTTGATTATTTGAATTGTTGGTTAAAGACAGTAATCCTTTCAGAAAGACCGAATGATCAACTAGGGAATAACAAGTAGTTGTTGCGTCGTGGACGTGGATCAAGTTGTAGGTACTAAAGAGTAAGTCTAGAGGGTAAAACAACTAGGTAAATCTGTGTGAGTTGATTTCGAATAGTAGATTTCGATTGATAGGTCTTGGACCTCATGGTTTTTTATCTCCATAGTTACGAGGGTTTTCCACATAAAAAACTTGTATCTCATTATCTATCTTTTTATATTTGATATTATGTTTGAATTTTCTAGAATATGTCAATTTGTTTTAAACTAATATCTTGTAGAGATAGTCTAAAAAG
This sequence comes from Vitis vinifera, assembly GCF_030704535.1. Taxonomy (NCBI): domain Eukaryota; kingdom Viridiplantae; phylum Streptophyta; class Magnoliopsida; order Vitales; family Vitaceae; genus Vitis; species Vitis vinifera. The sequence goes on along the minus strand of NC_081821.1, from coordinate 10,498,818 downwards.
TCTATATTTATTCTTGCATATATTCTGATTGAAGATATTTAATATATTTGATTGGTTGGTTAATTGGTTATCTTGTGATGGTTATAATTATAACAAATTATTGATTTGTTAGAAATTTTGTTGAGTTTGTTAGGTTGGTTATTCTTGTGGTTATTATTATCCCTAACATACTTCAACATATATTATTAATATTTGGATATCAATTAACCATAAAATCATATTTTTATTGGAGTGAAATCCTATTTGAATATCCAAGTTATCTTTATAATATCTTGGAATAAGAAAGTAATTATTATTCACAAATATGTACTTGAAATTTTAAAATCACTCATTGACCCCTCTTCTAGGTGTTCTCTATTGGACTTTCAGTTATTCGAGTGATATTCAGAGCAATACCCATTTTTTTAGATTTTCTTTAAAGTGTAATTGAATATTTTCAATTTTCTTAATTACTGCAATTTCATATTTGATTTAAGATTCTAATGTTCAATTTCTTGTTATTCATTTCAATCTTTCAAGTTAATTTCCATTCAATGTCTAAGGCATCCCCTTCTACTATTGGAAACACCATATGCTCATAATGCATTCATAATTCAAAATAACTTGTTATTAGATCCCTTTATTTTAATTAAAGGCATTATATCTTGATATTTGTTGATTAGAGTTTAGAAGCCCTTTTAAGGTATTCCAAGCACTTAATGGCAAAGCCATTTTGACTTAGAACAACCACTATTGAGTTCTTAATGCTGCAATTAAGCGAATAGATGAGGTATAGGGGTCATGAAATTACCAATTTTTTATTTTTTATTTTTATTTTTTATTTTTTTGGAAATTAGAGTCCAAGGGCTCTATAGGGTATTTTCCAAGCACTTAATGGGAAGGACATATTGACTTGGAACAACCTTATTCCAACCCTTAAAATTACAATTTATCAAATCAATAATATTTTGGGAAGAATTGAATGTCATGTTTGGGAATCCAATTGACAGGTTAATACCTCTAAAATCAATTTAAATGCCTTTATTGAATTTTTTCTAACAAATGGAACATTTAGGTGTCTTGGTTAAGATAATAGTAGCAAAGGTTATTCCATGGTGAGAAGTGCAACTTAAAGGATCTTTTTTCTCCTCAAAAGTTAATTATATTTAGTTAAGAGATTTTAACTAATTTTGTTTTTCCTATAACAACTTTTCAACAACCTTCTTGCTCAAAGTAAGATTTTAAGAACGAGTTTTCCACCAAATCCATCTTTCACTTTTTTAATTTATACATTTTTCCTACATTCCAAGATCACTTCCTTGAGGTTTAACATTGACTCGTTGAGTTTCTAAAGCTACAATTGTAGCCCTACACTTAGGGAACCACTAGATTATTTACACATACTTTGTTGTGATCATACATTTAAGTTCATTAGAAATCTAAGAATGAATCTAAGCAAAATTGAATGCAAATATGAATATAGGAGGTGTAATTAAGTCGGTTTTAGTAGACAATCCTACCCTATCTTATTTGGATTTATTTAATTGTTGTTTTTCGAAATATAACTCATTAAATACTTGTTCTTTATTTTGTAACAATTGTTGTGCTTAGTTACTAAACGAAAACCATCACTTTTAATTCAAAAATTGAGATATATCATATTAGAGTGACATTGACCTAAGATAAAATCAATTAATGGAGATATATTAAGGTGGTGTTTGTTTTTTTGGCTTAATTCTAAATAGAACTTATTTTTGGCTTAATACTAAATAATGCTTAATAGTATTAAGTATTAAGTTGTTTGTTTTTTAATATTTTATTTCTATTAAGTATTAAGCTGTTTGTTTTTTTATATACTAAAAACCAATATCTTAATATTTTAATGTATTAAAAAAATATAATTTAACTTATTTCTAAAAAGTTCAAAATAATAAAATTGTTATAATAAATAATTTATCATTATCATTCTTACAAAAAATAATTAATATACTATTTTTTATATAATTAAAATAAAATATTTAAACTTAATAATATGAAAAATAATGGATTGATAAAACCTAAATCAAATTAAAGAAAAAACATAACAATTCAAATACATATTTTCAAATATCCGAAGACATCACATTTTATGCTAATATCTAAACACTGCATTTCTTACAATGGTAAAAAGCTAAAAATGACAAGTTAACTAAACACTTGAAAGAATTCATTTGCGATTTGGTCTCGGAACCGTTGCATGAATTCTTGATCAGATGCTGCAAAAAAACTGTTTGTATTTGAGTTTTGATTTTGATTTGCATTGTCACTTTCCAATTCCACTTCATTGTCATATTTAGAAAATAATCTATCCGCAACTGAGATTTGTCGAAGAAAATTGTGAATGGAGAAGCATGTCATGGCAATTTTTGTTTGAGTAGTAAACGAATAAGGTGCCATTCTCTTCAATATTGGGAAACGCGCCTTAACAACACCAAAAGCACGTTCAATGACATTTCTTAATCTTGCATGACATTGGTTGAATATCTCCTCTTTTCCTACAACTTTACCACCACTACGAAAATCACTCAACCAATAGTGCACATTACGATATGGTGCCATAAAACCTTAAGTGTGTGTGTATGCTGCATCTACCAAATAATATTTTTTTGAAAAAAAAAAGGATTGAGTTGATTATTATAATGAATAAATACAAATTATATTAAATAAAATGAAAATAAAATATTTACCTGATGGGGGCATTGGAAAATTATGTTGCGGGTTACGGATAGTTTCTGTCAAGACCCTTGAATCATGAGTTGTTCCTTCCCATCCAACAACAAAAAACCTAAATATCATGTCAAAATCACAAACTGCCATGACATTTTGAAAACATTCTCCTTTCCCACGACCTCGATAAGGTACTTGTTGATTAGTAGGAATACATGCATGGATAAGAGTTCCATCAATTGCACCAACAACATCCTACATGGTAATAATTCTTTAAAATATAAATAATTATTTTTATATGAGAATAATACAAATATGATATGAATAATTAGAAATAAAAAATAATGTACCTTAAAAATTTGTCTTAGCTGATGATTGGAGATACCGTTTGAACTATCATTGAATGATGGAGGAGTAATCATCTCTTTTGAGAAATTCACCATGGCCACTAAAACCTCATGGAAGTATTTATGAATTGTTTGACTTGAGTGTTGGAATCTATCCTTAATCAATCGATTCCGAAGATTATGACTAATAGTCATAAGAAACATGGCCATTTTCTCTTCAACATTCAAATGTTTACTGTCAACAAGCCATCCTTTTTCACGAAACATGTGACATAGAGAAATAAATCCATATTTTTCCATCCACATTAGTTCATAACATATGCTAGATGAACCATTTAAAAGCTCTTGAATGAAAAGTGAACCTGTAAATGATGAAGTAGAGACTCGTTCCTTATTAATGGATGAGTCACTTAATAATTTGAGCAACAACACAACCGATCTTTTTTTTTAAAACTCTTGTCACTTCTAACTTTGTATCTTCATCTTCACTTGATGATGATGAACTTGAACTATTTGAGTGATGTGAAGGATTTTCCATAAGAATATCTATTATAAAAAAAACAATAGTTATGAAATAAAAACATAATAATATAATCAAATAGTTATAACAATGTATGAGTAATAAATATCCAAAACAAATATCCATAAAATGTAGAGAGAAAGTCTTATAATTGGAAAAGTTTAAATGTATCAAATATCCAAAACAAACAAACCAAATGTACCAAATTAAAATCATCATATAAGTCGTATACCCTATGCATTCCACAAATCTAAAACAAATATTTAAAAAGTTATTTTCGCAAGCTTTGAATCCATCCCATTCGCTCTTCGTCACTTTCCATCTCCATCCACACCTCTCTGTACTCTTTCTTCTTGCAAAATGCATTAATTGCTACATAGTATAATGGATCCTCATAAGTCAAAAGCCTCTTCAAAATCTTCATGCATTCTTTGACTGAGGGTCCTTCAAAATTCTCCAACACATTCACTATTCTATTCATTTCTTCTTGAGTTTGCTCTTTCTTTCCTTTCTTCTGTTTTTTCTTAGAACCTTCTGCTTCATCATTAGTATTTCTTGGCAAATCCTCATCTTCTTCTAAACTAATTGAAGTTTCGCTAGGCATAGATGTAGAATGTGTTGATGATTCCTCAGCCCCAGAAGCTATCACTCCCCCAGAGCTCCAATTTTTAGACCCAGTAGCTAACACTCCTCCAAACAATGCCTCTAATTCTTCCACATTTGCTAATGGTTTAAAACGGAATTGTTTAGCTTCTGGATATTTTTATTTTACAAGATAAACAACAAATTAGTCATATATACATATATATAAGACAATTATTTTTAAAATTCACTCAAATCCATAAAAAAAACTACCTGTAGATATTCTTCCCATTTTTCAGCTGGCCAATCAAAAGTTTTGGTTACAGAGTTGTAACCATGTCCTGTCATAGTCATCATTTTACTCCAAATGAGATATTGTCTTTTCATGTAATCCCACCCATTCTTAAGTTGTTTTGAAGTATAACGTTTTCCAAGTAACTTCTCCAACTCTTCAGCAATTCGAGGCCAAGCACTAGACTTTAAACCTCCACCTGATCTAAAGCCTTTGTTTGCCTCTTGAAGACAAAGATCAATAAAGTGCTTTCTTTGGATGGGTTCAGTCCAATTTGCCCTACTAATCTCAACATTTTAACTCATTACTGTACAAAAAACCAACCAACATTAATGATTAATTTTCAATTTTCAATTAAAGACAATAAAATAAAATAAAATAAAAATCTTCATGAATGTAAAGTTTGAGTATGGCTTGCTTTATACTTAGTGTAACCTTCTTATGTGAATTTGAGCCTAAACTCTATTTACATTTCATTGATTATATCTCATTGGCTCTTATTTCTTAATTCACTAGGATTAAAATGTAAAAATGGCTTCAAATTAACATCAACTACAACTAAAATTTATCTGTAAAAATGTTTAAGGATTGCATAGTCTGAAGTCATTTGTACGTCAACCCCATGTGCCTATTTCAACCAAAACCCAAATCAACAATCAATTGTTTCATGGCCACCAATGGATGGAGAAAGAAAAGAAAGAAAAAGAAAAATAATATTAATTCTCAATGTGCCCTGTTGTATTAAATACTATATTATATGCAAAAATTCCTAACTTGTCAGCAGTTAAATGGAAACTTCAGTTGGTTTGGTATGTCTAAATAGAAAAAGAAAATAATTTTTTCTAACAATATTAAAAAGGATTATATGTAAAATGGGAGAAAGTGAAGGAGTGCTTTTAAGGGAGGTAGCGGCTCATAAATGGTGGAAAGGGAGAGCAAATGGTGGGGGCTGTGATTCTGTGATTCTGTAGGAAAGGAGAACACAAATACAAAGAGGTGAGAAAAGGGTCTACTCTGTATTCATAGTTGACTGTACCCAAAAGTAAGAAAACTTTGGATTTTGCTACTGCACATTAAATTCATCATATCCCTTTCAAGTTTCTGAGCATTTATATCATTTGATTATGTAATAATTCCACAAGATCTACACTCTCAAAATTTCAAAGCTTTATTGGGTCATAGCTAACAAGGTAGAGTTGTGTGTGTAGAGTGTAGAGAGGAGGCACAGACAAAGGCAAAAACATGGAGGTGGTTCAGATGCATAGAAGATTTGTGGAGTATGCAACATCCTTGTTTCGTGAGGTAAGGCACAGAAGGAAGTAGATACTTGAGCGAATCTCATATGGGTTTGTTTTGTTGTTTTCCTTGGTACCAATAAAATATAAAAAGCCAATCTGTTTTACTCTTTCATGTGATGTGAACAATCTTTTGAAAATAAATGTAGTGTAGTTATCAGTTATGATTCTAACATTTCTCAAGATTCCCTATAGCAAACGGGAGATTGATTATGTCAATATTCATTTTGGGAAAGATGGCAAAACCATAATTGTTCAACTTGTTAAACCATAATAGAATGAAGGATAAAATTCAGTTTAACATAGACTGGGAGATTGAAGTTTCAAGATTGCATTACGACAGTTTAACATGCATTTTATTTTACCCACATGTTTTTCATCTGGTAACGACTCTTGGAGTATTAGAATTGGCTCTGTTTGTTAATGATCGATCAATCTCTGCAGTGATCGATATAGACTTTGTTGGGACATTCACAATGTGCCATGAAGCACTTAAGTATCTGAAGAAAGGGGGACCAGGGAAGAGCCCATCTACTGGCGGAATAATCATAAACATCAGTGCAACCCTGCATTACACAGCAACTTGGTATCAAATCCATGTTTCTGCAACCAAGGTTTGTTACGATTATGAGCTACCATGTTTAGAATTTGTGCTTAAGCTTTGCTGGATTTCTTTAAATCCTCTCTTTTTACCAGGCAGTTGTTGATAGCATAACTAGGAGCTTGGCATTGGAGTGGGGAACAGATTATGATATAAGAGTGAATGGGATTGCACCCGGACCCATTGATGACACTGCTGGTCTAAGTAAACTTGCACCTGAGGACGTAGTGAGAAAGGCAAAAGAGCATGAGCCTCTATTTAAACTGAGGGAGAAATGGGATATTGTTATGGCTGCCGTGTACCTTGCATCTAAATCCTTGTCCATGTGAAATATATATAACTTCTCCTTATGAAAAGGAGATGATGATTCCTATAGAGAATGACCCTCACATTTAGCAGTCAAAATTGCCTCTAGAGATGGATTCTAATTGAATAGGTTACAAGGGTGACTATGTAAGCCTTGTTTAAGAGATTAAAAAATGATGGAGAAAGACAAAATCATAAATGCACTATAGAGAAAAGCTCATGCTGCTCGAGATGGGCTGATCCTTCTAAACTATTTCACATCAGGACAGGATGATGCACAAGTCCAATGCAGTAGGCAAGTGTAGGAGCCATTTTTGGATGATCCAAACCCCTGCAACCTTACAAAGAAGACTCAAAAAATCCTATAAACCCCCCAACATTCAGGGAAACCTTTCATCTCTTCAACAACTTTCAATGGCGTTCAATCATTTGGAGGGGGTATTCCACGTGATTTAAGAACTCTCATGGGCATTCTAACAAACGGTTTGAGTGCAAATGCTCTACCCAACAAACTATAATATGAAATCAATAAGATTAAACCCAAAATTTTTCTTCCTTAAAAAATAACCCAACAAACCACAAAAATCACAACAATCAAACAAACCCAAATTAACAATGAGACAACAACCATATCAAATAGGCTCTAAATAATAAGATATCACCAAACAAAGTGTTTCTTCCTTAAAAAATAAACGGACCTACAACACGTGAACCAGAATGCTCTATTGAAAATGAGAGTTTTAGAGAGAGAAGTACTGGAAAATGAAACTCGAATGCTCTATTGAAATCCTAAAACCTAAAATAAATTTGGGTCAGTTACCTTCGATCAGATCAACGATGCTGAATGAAAGAAGAGCTTCTTTCCAACTGTGTAGTCTCGGAAGGAGAGCGATGGAGGAGGAGAATGAAGAAATTATTGCTTTGGGGATGAGGTGAGGGTTGAGGATCGGGGTTGCAAAGAGCTACAAGGGATGGGTGGGTAGGTTTGGGCGTCGGGTTCGGGTTCAATCGCATTTGGTAAAAGGTTTAAAAAATTGGCTTTTTCTAAATAGAAAAAGCCAAATATTTTAGCTTTTTTTATTTAGTCAAAAATTTTAAAAATTCAGTAGTAAGTCATCAAAAATTAAAAAAACAAACAACCTAAATTCTGAAAGCAAATTGTTTTTGGCAAAAAGCCAAAAAAAAAAAATGCCACCTAAGACATTTTGTATTTCTTGTAGAGATAACCTAGTTGCCATGCTAGCTTTTTATGTTTTTTTTTTATTTGTTTTCATAAATCATTTTTAGTTTGAGAATAAAAGATTTTAAAGACAAATATGATTTAACTTTTCAAAATATTTTTATTGATTCATTTAAAAGACATAAGTAATTAAACAAAAAATTGACATACCAACTACTACCAAAGACCTTAAAATATTTAACATTAAGCTTTTTCTCATACTATAATTCATAAGTAGTTCGTTTAGTTCTTGACCTAAGGAAAACTTACTAGTAGTGAAATAGGAAATACTCATGGCCTAAGGGTATCATGAGCATGAAACATTACTCAAGCCATTTCTTGAAGTACATGATTTCTTCTTTTTGCCACTTTATTTTGTTAAGGAGTTTTAAGGATTCAAAATCATAAAAATGGTCAATATCCACATTATCAAACTTTCTCCGCATAGTATTCAATCTTCGCAATGACTAGACCTTTTTCTATTTGAATTTTAATGAATATGGCTTTCAAGTGTTTTAATGTTTTAGACTTCTTTCTTTAAAAGGCAAAAAAAGGTGAACCTTGAGAAGTCATTAACAATCACTAGAATGTACTTCATACCACTCTTACTTTTTGTTTGCAGAAGATCCAGAAGATCTATGTGGAAAATATCTAAAAATGTAGAGGTATTTATACCTCAATATTTTTAGGTGGCCCTTTCACTAGCTTCCCTTTCATGTAATCACCACAAATAGTGGTGCTAGGTGCACTTAACTTAGGGATCCTTCTAACTAGATTGTTGTTCATAATTTTGACAAGATCTTCATAGTTAATGTGTCTTAACCTCTTTTGCTAAAGTTTTACGGTGTCAAGCTTAACTCTACTACACACAAGAAAGTGTTGGGACTAAGATTAATTGTATAACAATCATCCACAATCCTATGCCCAATGTAAATTAATTCTCCATCCTTATACAAGCTTCACATATGTGTTAAGAGAATTTTAACATTGTGATTACTATCACAAGTTTGGTTAATACTTAAAAAGTTAGCCTTAATCCCACCACCAAAGAGAACATTATTTAGTTTAAGCCATCCAGAAATAGTCACAGTACCCTTGTGCCTCACTTGAGCTATACTTCCATCACCAAAACTAACATTACCACCACTGAAATCCTCAAAGGTAGTGAAGAAAGATTTGTTCCTAGTCTTGTGTCTAGAGTAACTAAAAAAGCCTTGAAGTTTAGTAGGGTAACACTTAAATGAGGGGTAAATGGGTGTATTAAAAAAAATTACAATATAAAGATTAAATATTATGCCCAATTTTAACCCTGTAAGTTGTTAGGAATTATCAACTCAAATGATGATAAGAAATTCAAACAAAATAATCAAAGGATATAAATAATGAGGCATTGAGATTTTTATGTGGAAAACCCTTATATTAATTGTGAAGATAAAAAACCACGAGGTCTAAGATAGCTAATCTAAATCCACTATTTGAGATCAAGTTACACATATTTACTTGACCACTTTACTCAAAAACTTACTCTTCAGTACCTACAACTTGATCCACATCCATGACATAACAACCTCTAATTGCTCCAATGAATACACTTTAACCTTACTGAAGGGTTAAAGGTTTTCAACCCAAGATTCAAAGATCAAATCCTTAAATGAGATATTAGGAATGGTGTGTCATGTTAGGCTTTCTCTCTAAGAAACCCTTTCTAAAGAACATGTGATCTCCTAATGATCCCTACACGATCTCTTATCCTCAAGGAGTTATAATGAGGTATTTATAAGAATAAATCTCGAAGAGGTTTGGTTTTAGAAGACTTTTAAATCAGATTTGGGTGAAAAAATATCTTGAAAATTCATGATAGCTTGAACCTACTAAGGTGGCTTAAGCGCTTCGGGTGCTCGAGTGGTGTGAGACGCTTGAGCGCTACTCTCCACTTGATTTTTCCTTCTTTTTCAAAAACTTTTAAAAAATTAATTTTAATTTCAAAACAATTACCAATTCTCTCTATACCTTAACAAAGCCTAACTTGCCACATGCCAAACCTTTTTAAACATACCTATGACTTCTTGGTTGGACAAATAACAACTCATGATCTTCAATAGAGAGTAAGTCACTATATAAAAACACTTATATGACCAAACATTAAAAGGAACAAAATTGTCAATATACAAACAAGACTCAATGTCTTAACAATCTCTCTCTTTATCATTTTCATGACAAAACATCGTTACACAAACCCACCCGAACTCTCAAAATGAAGTTTACAAAACACATATTAATGTTCAATTAAAAATAAACTAAGAGAATACTTTGCATCATCTTGTAGTACGTATCTTCCAATCCTATAACCTACACACATAAAAAAACTATACCAAAAGTAAAACATTGTGTAGGATAATATATGATCAAATGAACAAAATTGGACATTAGAAGATTTTGTTTGATGCATTATGAAAGCATGAATGGTGAAAAAAAATCCCTATAGTGACACAAAGGTACAAAGCTAAGCTCAAGAGAAATATAAATGTATGCAAATCAACCAAACATAATAGAAACTTGATAAGACACAATAGGTCAATAACAATGCTTAGAGGTTTATCATCAAACATGATATATGTAGTGAAAACTATGGGAAAAAACTTTTGTCACTCAGAATTGTTCTAGAAAGATAGAAGATTCAAAAGAAAATGTCTTGTAGGAAGCATCCGTGTTAGATATCTCTAGCACTACAACCATGTTTATAAACCCATAACACTCTCTCTAATGTCTTGCAAGAAAAAGTTTAATTTTCTCTAATATTTTAATTAATTTCCCTTAAAAATTAAATGAACAAACTAATAAATGAAATCATTTAAAAATAATATTAACTCCCCTGAAATAATATTTACTTTTTTTTTTGTCAAGGAAGTTTCTTAATTATCATTTTCCAATTAATTCTTATGCTCAATTAGTTCTCAAAAGTACTATGCTTATGCTCTTCCTATGCCTAAGCTCCTCCTATTTAGGCGAGTCAAATATGGTCAATGATCTCCCATTTTTTGTCACAAAAATGGCAAAGCATATGAAATATATAAACTGGAAAGCACACAAGAGAGAGAAAATAAGAGCATCTTATACATAGCAAAAATATGATTCTGAATACATAAGATATGTAGTAAAAAAACAAATCCAGATTAATAATATAAATAAAACATAAAAAATAAATATCTAAGCATTTGAAAGAGGTACAAAACTCAAGGAGCTTAGAGAGTGGATCCAGGATATGATGTAGTCAAGCTAACCTCGAATCTCACAAATTTGAATGTCCTATGAGTCCATCATCTAATGAAGATGGGCCATAAAATCTAATGTCTCTCGAGAAGTAGAGTCAACGGAAGAAGATGCCTTGTGTGTAGCTTAAGAAGAACTCGCATGACCTCAATTGAAGCACATCCTCAGAGTAGGCTCGGGAAAATTTGCCTCATGAACTATGCCTTACTCCATAGCTCAGAACTCATCTTCCTTAGCTAAAGCCTTTAGAGCTACTTGTTGTGCCGCATCCTGAGGACCATAGTAAGCTAGGAGTGTTATGGGTTTATAAACATGGTTGTAATGCTTGATCTAAGAGTTCCCATCTAAGAAGGCATGGATAGCCTGGACTACCAATGCTAGGTCTATCTCAAATCCCTCATCCTCCAAAAATACGTGGCATAAAGAAGACGAAGGGAAGGTTGCCTCTTTTATAAGATGGATTGTGAAGAAGAGTCTTTGCATTCAGAATCACCTAGCTAATATCAAACTACTAGCCAGAGAGTATGGCATGAATAAACCAAGAAAACGATTGATGAATTCGGGTACTATGAGTAGAAGGCTAGAAGAAGTAAGTGGAAAAAGTAGTAAGTAGCTATGTTGGCTTGGAAAAGCCAACAATTGAAATATATGATGGAAAAGGGCAATAAGCATTGTAAAGAGAGGTTGGAATGACATCAAGCTCCTCTTTTGTGAGAGCTTGTACCTTTAGAGAGAGACAAAACACGAGCCTCTAACCTAAACATGCCAAGTGCATGCCTAATGGAATAAAAAAAGACAAGAAACGACTAGTCATACATAGTCACCTAAAAGGTGAATCTGATGACAATGGAATGCATGTTTGCATAGAACATGCGAACAAGATGAGCATAGTAAGTCCCCTGAAGAGAGAATAACGTCTTCCACCCTTGCTTTCTAATGATAGTAGGGAGATGAGCGTCCTAAAAAGCTCTAAGATCAACCAGATACTCAATCTCAACTCGCTTATCATGAAAAGAGATATAGAAACAATCTTGTGCTTCTTGACAGTGGAAGCATTTTACTGGAAAATCTACTAGGTCAAAAGAACCCTATAGTGTGATGCCTTGAATGGGCTCAAGTGACCCAAGAGGGGTTACCTCTTGCAGATGTCTACAACTAGCCATACTATAAGCAATGGAATATGAAAGCACACGGAAAATCAAGAATAATAGATAAAAATCTAAAAGAAAACTAAAATATTAGGAATACTAAAAATGAAGTCTAAAACAATACGATATGAATGAAAATGCAAAAAAACTAAGTGAATTGACCTCAAATGACATAGAAGTGGAAACCCAGAGCTCTTGTTTGGAAAAGTGAAATGTTCTAAAAGGAAAATGAGGTGGCTTTAAATAGTCTACAGGAGCGCTAGATGAAATTTAGCACTCAAGGATCACAAATGCTAGAAACAACGTTGGATATGTCTTAGAGCGCTCAAGTGGTCTAATCGCTCTAAGTGGTATTGGAAACAACTTATAACGCTTGAGCGCATGGTGTGCTGGAATGAGCGCATGATGTGCTAGAAAGAGTACTTGAGCACTAATAACAATGCTCAAGTGTTGGTAATAATGTTTGAGAGCTAAGCATTAAGAAAAAAAAAATATAACATTGAAATTAATAGAAATTCATATGAATTGAAGTAAAGATATGGTAAACACCTTAAGGTAGAGTCATAGTGTCTTTAAACTCTCAGCATTAGATCAATCAATAATGTACCCAATTAAATTCCTATAAAGTATACTTCAATCCATCAAGAATGAGTTGTCAAGTTCAAAATTCAGAGTTAATCATAATTTCAGTTTTGAAACCCAATGCATAACCATCAATGTATAAAAAGTCAACATAGAAACATAAGTATTGATATTTAAGGGAATACGACTTACTGTTTAGTTCTATATTTCAAAATTGATCACTTAGAAAAAATCCAGTCATGACTTTGGTCAAATTAAAGTACACATCCAGTCAGTTTGTTATAATATCGTTGGAATTCTGTTTAGCACGACCACATTGATCTACATACAACATAACTTGACTTCTCCTTAATTTGATATCATATATTTCTTTTTCTTTTTGTATTTTTCTTTTCTTTTTTATTTTATTTTTCTTTTTCTTTTGAAAGTGGAGGCATTGTACACCACACCATGAACTCTTTTGGTTTTTCATTTTATTTTTTTATCATGGTTACTTTTGAATCCACTTTGGGGTGTTTCCAAACGTTGTAAGTGTAGCTTACAATTAAGAGCATGAATCTTGGAAAGAGTGTGAGAGTTATGTTTAACCAATTATTCAAGATTTTGTCACTGACTCACTTCGAGAAACAAATATAATGATCTTAGTCTAACAAAACATGTAAATAATAAGATTTAAGCATGACAAAGGATCTTTCCATAGAGAGCAAAGTATACTTTATGAATTAAGCTTAAGTAGTACCTTCTTGATCAAGCACAAGATGTAACTAAGGTTGAAATTCCACTATACAAAGATATTTAATTATCAGGAATCATATACGTCAATAATGATTAACAAGTATATAAGAATCAAACCACATTAACTCTTGTAGACAAAGTATATTTCTCTAGTTCACAAACTTGAGATATTAAAAATCATGCTAATATTTCAAGTAAATAAACAAAAATCATATGCCCAAAGCAAACCAAAAGAAGGTAAATAAAGATACAAAGAAGCTCAAAACCTATTAGGCCTCTTACTTTAGATAATTAGTTGATTCGACATATGCCCAACAATTTCCTAAGGAACTTAAATCGAAGAAAATCTAAGGGTTTGGTAAGAATATCTTTCAATTGATGTTTAATGGGGACAAATTCTAGAGAAACAACATTTTCATCCTTAATGAAATGATGACGAATTTCAATGAGTTTAGTACAAGAATGAAGAATAGGATTCTTTGAGGTAGTTACAGAACTAGAGTTGTCACAATGTATGTTCAAGGTTTTGCTCAATTCCATAGTCTTTAACATTTGCTTCATCCACAAGAGTTGTGTACAACAACTTCCAACAACAATATGTTTAGCTTCGACAGTAGATAAAGATACAAAATTTTGTTTCATACTAAACCAAGCCACAAGACAATCACCAATAATAATAAAAAAAACACCAAATATGTTTTTTCTATCCTCGACATTTTCGACCCAATCAACATCGAAATAACCAACAATCACAAGAGAAGAATCATAGGGATACCACAAACCACAATCAAGAGTCTCATTTATATAATTTATAATTCTTTTAGCAAAGGTTAAGTATGACTCTTTGAGGTTTGCTTGGTACCTAGCACAACTAAAATATATGTCAAGACGACTCTCTGTGAGGTATAGTAAGCTTCCTATCATACTTTTATAATTCTTGTGCTCAATATCCTTTCTAGATGTAGCTTAGTGGTAGTGCTCATAGGTGTCCTAGAGTGTTTGGAGGATTCTAAACCAAATTTCTTAACTAACTCCCTAGCATATTTAGATTGAGAAAAAAAGATTCCATCTTTTAGTTGTCTAATATGAAATCCTAGGAAGAAAGTTAATTCACCGACTATGCTCATTTTGAATTCAGTCTTCATTTTCTCAGCAAAACTAAGGGTAAAGTCACTAGAGGTGGCTCTAAAAACTATATCATCAACATAAATCTAAGCCACCAACAATTCACCCTTGGACTTATAAATAAATAAGGTTTTATCAATTCCTCATCTCTCAATCTTTTCTCCAAAAAATAGGTAATGAACCTCTTATACCAAGCTCTAGGAGCTTTCTTGAATCTATAAAGGGTTTTCTTTAACCTATAGACATGATTAAGGAATTTTGAATCCTTGAAACCATTAGATTGCTCAACATAAACCTCTTCACTCAAAATCTCATTAAGAAAAACATTATTGACATCAATTTGGTAAAGTTTTATCCTTAAGGAGCATGCTATTGCTAAAAACATCCTAATTGATTCTAATCTAGCTACTGGTGCAAATGTCTCTTCACTATCAATCCTTTCTATCTGTGAGTATCCTTGGGCAACTAATCTTGTTTTGTTCCTAACAACAACCCTGTTTACATCTTGTTTATTTTTTAAAATCCATTTTGTACCTATGACATGCTTATCTTTAAGCCTAGGGACTAAGTACCACACATCATTCCTAATGAATTGGTTTAACTATTCCTAGAGTGCGGTAGTCCAAGACTCATCTCCTAAAGCTTCATCCACATTCCTTAGCTCTAATTGGGAAGTATAGCATATAAAACCCATCTCATTTAGTCTTGATTGTCTCCTAGTAACCACATATTCATTCATGTTACCTATAACATTTGAGATAGGGTGGTTCTTGAGTACTTTAGATTTATACCTATTCCTCGCTTCTTTAGATGTGTCTTCTTGAAGAATAGATTCATCCTTATTGGGGCCAATGTCTCTTTCAATCATATCGTTAGGGTTATCTTTTTTTTTTATTTTTTATCTCCATATCTTTAAGGTTATCCCCAATTGATTCCTAGGTTAAAATTTGACTTTCTACTATATCCTTATCATACACAGTGTTATTTATAACCACATTTTAGGATTCCTGAATAATCTATGAATTTTGATTATACATCCTATAGGCTTTACTAGAAATAGAATAGCTTAGAAAGATACCTTGATCATATTTTACTTCAAACTTCCCTAGGTCCTCCCCATCCTTGAGTATATAGCATTCATTGCCAAAAGTCCTAAAATACTTAAGGTTAGGTTTTCTCCCAATCCATAATTCATAAGATGTCTTCTTTGTTCTAGGTTTAAGAAAATCCTATTAGTGGTATAGCATGCTATATTAATAACTTATGCCCAAAATTGCATAGGGGTATTATGCATATGAATTATCAACCTGACCATTTCTTGTAACACTATTTTTTCTTTTAGCCACTCTATTATTTTAAGAAGTTTTAGGGGCTAAAAATTCATGTTTAATATCTTTTGACTTGCAAAATAGGTCAACATCGACATTGTCAAACTCTCTCATCTTATCACTCATAATCCGTACAAATAGGGCCTATTTCCACTTGTATTCTATTGAATAATGACCTCAAGTGTTCTATGGTTTCTGACTTCTCTCTAAGAAACCTCATAAAGGAGTATCTTGAAAAATAATCTATAACCACAAGAACATATTTCTTACCTTCTCTACTTTCAATATGCATGGGACCCATGAGATCCATATGTATAATGTCTAAAGGTCTAGTGGTCCTAATTTCCTTAACCTTTTTTGTGTGAACTTTTAGTTTGTTTACCTTTCATGCACTCAATACAAATGGGTTTAGGTTCACCACTTAGTCTAAGGATACCTCTAACTTTTTCACTATTCACAAAGTGCACAAGGTCCCTATAGTTTATATGACCTAGCCTTCTATGCCATAGTTAAGTAAAATCTAGCTTTGTCTTATTGCACACAAGAAGTATTCTAGAGATAGGATTTATTGCATAACAATTATCAACTATCTTATGTCCTGTGATAATGACTTTTTGTTCTTTGTTAACTACCACACATAAGTCTTGGCAAAAATTCACCCTATGGTCATTGTCACATATTTAACTAATTCTTAATTAGCTTTTCGTGGTAAAAAACAAGATTATTCAAGAAAACAATTTTTTGTTCATTAGTGAATTCATTATCACTATCATTATCACAATCACTATCATGCACAGATTTCATAGATGCAATAAAAACTAAAAAGTCATTGGGATCATACCTCCTTACATTTTCAGAAGTTGTGGAATTACTTTCTTCATAGTTTGTGTCACTTCATATATCCTGCATAGACTTTTTGATATCTTTGGGGCTAGGACAATTAGTAGCAAAGTGTCATAAACCTCTATAGTTAAAACATTCAACTTTTTTACCTTTCGAAAAACCTTTATCCTTTTCTTTGGATGATTGTTCATTAGGTCTCTTTCCTTTTTCCAAATTCTTGATTTTTTTTTAAACTTTTTATTGAATTTCATGGCATTTTTAATTTTTTTTAGCCATATGAGCCAATTCATCCCTAGTTATGTTATATAGCATTTCAATATTTTTTTTCTTCATTCTCGGAAGCCTTTAAAATAGAGTCTTTAAGCTTTTGAGAACTAGGTAGGCCATGTCATATGTCTTAATGGAGCCAACAAGTTCATCAACTCTCATGGAATCAATGTCCTTACTCTTCTCTATGGAAATAACCTTAAGTTTAAATCTCTCTAATAGATATCAATATTTTTCTTACAACCTTTGAATCTGAAATAGGTTCTCCTAGGTTAAAAAAGAGTCTTAGTTCATAATAAAAGAAAGAAAAGTTTTGATTTTCATCATCCTAATATTTTCAAACTTAGTAATAAGCATTTGCAATTAAAGAATATCACATACTTCCTTAGCACACATAGTATTTGCAATAATGTGAAACTCATTTGGACAAACTCCATTTAAGATACTAAATAAATCCTTAGCATTGGCTTCACTCCCTTCATGAATGGGTGTATTTTAAATATTACAATATAAGGATTAAATATTATGCCCAATATTTTACCCTACGAGTAGTTAGGAATTATCAATTCAAACAATGATTGACAATTCAAACAAAATAATCAAAATATATAAACAATGAGGCATAAATACTTTTACGTGGAAAACCCCCACACTAATTGTGGAGATAAAAAAACCAAGCGGTCTAAGACAACTAATCTAAATCTACTGTATGAGATCAAGTTACACAAATTTACCTTGTTGTTTTACCCTAAGGACTTACTCTCCAGTACCTACAACTTAATCCATGTTCGCGATGCAACAACCTCTTATTGCTCCAATGAATACACTTCAGCCTCACTGAATGGATGAAGGTCTTCAACCCAAGATTCAAAGATCAAATGCTTGAATGAGATATTAGGAATAGTGTGACATGTTAGGCTTTCTTTTTAAGAAACCCTTTCTAAAAAATATGAGATCTCCTAATGAGCTTTATAGGATCTTTTACCCTCAAGGGGTTATAATGAGATATTTATAGGAATAAATTCCGAAGAGGTTTAAATTTAGAAGAGTTCTAAATCATATTTGAGTGAAAAAATCTCAGCTAAAATTCATGACCACTCAAGCCCATTTACGTGGCTTAAGCATGTTGATCGCTTGAGCAATCAATGCTTGAAGGCTATTCCCCACTTGAGTTTCCCCTATTTTTTAAAAATAATTATAAAAATTAATTATAAGTTTTAAAAAAAATACCAATCCTTTGTATACCTCAACAGAGCCTAACTTGCCCCAAGCCAAACCTTTTTAGACGTACTTGTAACTTCCTGATTGGACAAACAACAACTTGTGATCTTCAATGGAAAACAAATCACTATCTAAAAAGACTTTTATGGACAAACATTAAAAGGAACCAATTTGCTAAGATACAAACAAAACTCAATGTCCAAACAATAACTACTATCAAAGTATCATTTACTAGATGCCTTAGCTCCAAGTCTAGTGAACACCATTACATTTAGTTTTGTTTTTTCTCAGCTAAATTTGTTTAAACTTAAGTGTGTTTATACGACTTTTTTTTTTTTTTTTTATCCCTAGGCTTATTGGTAGTCTTCTTCCATTTCTTAATGTTCAAAATTTTATTTTTAAGAAAATTAGACTCATTAACTAGTTTATTCATGTGAGATTGAATCTATCAAAAAGTCTTCTAAAAGCCTACTTTGAGTATGTTTGAACTTTTTTCATATATTATATTAAGGTGATGAGCTAGAAAAGGCTATTGTTTGTGCTTAAAATCCTTTGGTTTAAGGTTTAAAAGAAATATTTTTGAAAAGGGAAAAAAAACAAATTTATCATTGAAACTTATAGTTTGTAAACCAAAAATGAAAAGAACTAACAATTATATAACAATTAGGGCATCTCCATAGGGAATTTTATATTAATCGTTCTAGAGTTAAGTTTCTGGGGTATAGGTATTGTTTGGAAGCTCTAAAAAATAATTTTTAAAATTGAGAGAGGAAAAAAACCTAAAAACTAGAAAATTAAAGGAAAACTAACAATAAGAGCAACAATTCACTAAAATTCTTTTTCTCAAGCTTAACTCACCAATAAGGCTTTGAACCTATGTTTGCAGCTTTAGGATTAAGTAGAGAATTTATACCAATAAGGTTCTAATTAACGTGAGCATTAACTATCTCAACAAAAGATCAACTCAATCTACTTGCTATTTTTTGCATCCTCGTAATAAGATGATTTAAGTGGATTCCTGCTCATATCAAAAGGCTTATGCTTGGTTTATAAGACTGACTACAGTGAAGCATAGGTATATGGCTAAGGTTGCTTGACTTGCGGCTTTTACAATTGAAGCGACATAGCCTTTTCTCCTAAGGTTATTCCTCTTAGTCTTTGTAACCATTGACCTAACTTAAGTTATTTTCAACTATTCATAGCTAAACCAATAGTAAATTGAACCAATATATAAATATCTTAGTTCCTCATGCCCCTTGGAATTGAAAACACGAAAAGAAAACATAAAACTATAAATAAAAAAAATGAAAAATGAAACTAAAAAAAAGTTCATTAAAGTTAAAACTAAAACAAGTTTCAAAAAAAGAAATAAAAGAAAATACAAGATTACAATTAAAACTAATATTCTTTTACTTCTAACAACAATCAAACTTATTTCCTTATCATCCCCATTTACTTGTTTGTTCATAGTTCCCATATTTATAGGTGAAATTTTCCTTTCTCCCCAACTGCTCCAAAGTTATTTCTATTTGTCTATACCTCTTACCAATACTAGTGACCTAAGTATGCCAGTGCAAACATCAGTCATGAGATGTTAGTAAGGGGTAGTTGACTGCGTTTCTCTTTTTTAGAGTGTTAGCGTGGTGATATGGATGGATCAATCAAAACTCAAAGGATGTTATTTCCTATGCAACCTTGATAAGTGTGTAATGATCAGAAGGTGTGGCATGAGTGCAAGGTGGAGTGATGAAGGCAATGTGTTGAGGTAGGTGTTATTTGGGGTGCATTTTATTGATGGAAAAGAGAACAACGCAATAATGAATTGGGCAGGTGCACTACATTATTAAAGGAAAATTATGCACGTAGGGTTGTTAAGGTGCACTTAGTTTATTGATGAAAAATAACTCACTTGTGGTTGTTAGGGTGCACTTTGTGAGTACTATGCAGGCTAGGGTAGTATGGTGCACTTCCTTTTTAACACACTTGAGAAGTACATAATGGTTGAAACGCGTAAGGAAAATGCGCTATTCACCTTAGCACACTTAAGAAGTATGTAAGCTAAGCGGAGTCCCTCAAATGTGCTCTATAAAGTACATAGTGTAGACCCAACCCTTAATTGCACAATCTAAACCACCACTTAAGGGTGTGTTATCTCAAGTGTGTTTCTCTAAGTGCACAATTTAGATTGGTGCTCCTAAGGTGGGATATCTACAATGAGTTATACCTAGTGCGCTATTAGGGGTCATGCTAACAATGGAGTTTGCTATCGATAATAACCTCCTCCACTTAGGTACTCTCTTTTTTGTGAAGTGATGGAAATGCACTAAACATGGCTTAATTCTATAAGAATCTCATAAAACACATCAAAAAGAATTTTCTAAGGTATAAATAACAAATCGAATCATTGGGCTTGTTATAAGTGCCTCAAACACACTAAAATAGGCTTTTTAAAGTTATCCAAGTATTGCATTTAAGTTCTCATCAACTACAATGTTTGGAGTTTTCTCTTTGGATTTAACAAATGTCAATTGTTTACTAGTGCGAATTTCAACTTTGTTCACATAGCCTAAGCTTTTCTTGTCTCTAGAAGACTTACATTTACTAATGATCTTATTTAAGATCTTAGTCCCTGGATTGAAGACCTAATTTTTTGAGGCCATATCTTTCTTCTATTATTCAATTTCTAAAGACAAAATGTTTTTTTTTTTCCCTCAAGTAAAGATTTCTCTAGAAAATCGAATTTTCTTTAAATATATATATATATATATATATCATCTTTTAACATGACATTCTCATTCTTTAAGGATGCAAGCTTATGAAACACTTTATCGCATTTATCATTCATAAACAAAATTCCTTTTTTTCAACTTAATTCAATCATTCAATACATTTTGATATGCTTCACCCAAATCCTAAAATATATGCGTATTCTCATCATAATCACTATCACTTAAAGCACTACTATCAGATATTATAGAAGTAATAAAAATTACATAATCATTTTGGTCATACCTAATGTCTCTATAACTTGAAGGCTCACTTGAGTGTGTCACTCCAAGTAACCTACATCGCTTTTTTAATATCTTCGGGACTCGATAGCTTTGAGTTTTGTTTTTTGGAAAAGCTTTTTCTAAAATCTCATTATATTTTTAACCCTTTTTGATAATAGAGCAACTTCATCCATGTTATCAAAGCAAGAATTTAAAATTTTTTTTTCATTCAAAGGAACATTTAAAACAATACCTTTAAACTTCTTTCAACTAGGAAGCAACACCTCATATGTTTGAAGAGATCCAACAACTTTATCCAACTCTTAAAGAGTTAATGTCCTTGGAGTTAAATCATGAAATTACATATGACTTATAAAGGATTTAAAAGGGATCCGGAGTGATATGGCTCTCAATGTCTGATTGAGCAATACCAATTTGATTGGGTAACCACTCTACCAATAGTGGTGTACCCGAGGCTAGTGCGACTAACCTATCAATCCATGCACCCCTATAACAGCATACCGTTTTGGATGATTGATGGGATTGATTACAACTTTTCAGCTAAAGAGATTGTGTCTACTCTTTGCCTTCATGATTCATGTCCACATGATAGAGGGCTCACTCACCACAAATTGTATGACCGCACCACTATCCTTGCCAACATGACACAAGGGGTCGGTTTGGTGCACAATGTAGCCCGTGCATCCCATCTCCCTTAAGCTTTACGGTTGTTGGAACACATCTTGAAAGTCAACATGTACCCTAATTGCCATGATCATGAATGAAGAGGCATCAACCTTCAAGCCCTTTATGCAATTTACAAGGGGAATGGTTCTCAATTCTATGTCTAATTGAGGCTACATTCAAGAGATTCATTGTTGATAATCATAATAAGAAATCCGAGAGCACTACAAGGCTAATGAGATCTTCGAGGTAGTAAGGTAGGCCGACTACTTAAGGGAACTCATTTTAGGCTACAACAATAATTTCCCCAAGTCATGCCTTCCTCCACCATTGCCTATGATTCGGATGATTAGGAGGAAGATGACAATAAGGGTGTGCATGTGGGGATGCATTCTCAAGGGCCCGCATAGCCTGGTACATCGAGTTTTCATGCTTCAATAGCCACACACTCCCGTGGTCGGCCTGTTTGGTCCATGCATTCTATTATGGAGGCTATTCAGGGTCTCCAAACTATTGTTAACGCAATGGACCCATGACATGTGGAATTTGAGAATCGGGTATATGATGAGTTCAACAGAATCCATTATGACCACCTTTTCCACGCATTCCAAGGAAACCAAGGCGGTGCAGCTGATCCTATGAATCAAGACCCCATGGGAGAAGCCAATTCCACTGCTTGGCTTCTTTTTTCTTTTTCTTAGGTCTTATTTTGAACTAATCAACTTTTCCTTTCCATCTTAGTGAACCACTCCTCATTTCCTATAATCTCATGAATGAAGGTCCTAACTTGTTTCCTTGTCTTTATTCAATATGTTTGCTTAAACTTACATTTTGTCATTCAAAAATTTATGTTCTTCATCAACTACTTGTTGTTCAACTCTGTTCCTCTTTTCTTTATTCCTCTAAACATTGAGGAAAATGTTGGTAATTGATTGGGGGAGGGGAAAATTTTGAAATGACTTTTGAATTTTGATGTCTGATATATAGTAGTGGAGTTAGGGAAAAAAAGATAGAATGTAAGATAATGCAAGTCTTATGAATGCACCCTTGTAAAGATAGCTAGGTGAGTTTTGGTCCTACTAAAATTCCAACCGAAAAATCAAGCATATTAAGACTTCATAACCAAAGTTAACCCAAAGCTCAATTGTCACTCAACCTAAGGATCATTCCTCAGTATCAATAGGATACACACAAAATATGTAACACTAGGTTATACGAGGAAGGCCAAGAAGTTTTAAGGTCATACCACAAGGGGAACAAAGAATGAAATCATTATAGGAAAGTCATGGTTATCTTGAAAATTTCAACCTAATCATGCTGAAAATTATTACATTAATAATGAATAGTAAATGATATTTGCTAATAATTTTTTTTTTTTTTTAAAAAAAGGTATAATATTTATGTTGAACAGTTAATAACATAACGTTTACCACTTTAGCACCCTTTTCTTTTTTCTTTTCTTTTTTGCATTTTATAACAATATCTACTTATAGGTGTCGTACATTAATGGGTCAAAATATGGGTAGGTACGAACAGGGGTACCAAATAACAACCTTTAATTAGATTAATAAACAAGAGCACAAACACAATTTTAAATTGAGACATCAACAGAACCCTCTAGATCATTGTTCTTTGAGGTTCTGTTCTAACCAAATTGTGCATGAGATCATGCATAAAAAGACGAGGTACCCTGTGGGAGCTAGGCATAATACATATACAAGCTATTCCCTGCAGCACAAGCAATGAACTTTGTTGTTGGATGCCATGCCAGATGTAGCAGCTTGGAGCTCAAGTTACAAGAAAGCTCATTACTACCTGAGCTCAAATTTTCATTTGCTGCAAAATGAGAAGAAAAAGAATCTAAATTGTTAACCCAGTATGGAAGTGAAAGCAAATGAGAAAGCCATAGAAAGAAGGGAAAAACATGTTTTGATGTGCTCATTTGAAAATATAAGCAAAATAGGGACATCTTTTCAGATTTCAAACCATATCATGCAATGCCAGAATATTTATTGTTTTATGCATTTTTGAGTCAAAGGTTAGACATTACCTTTTAATAATTTAGGTCCTATGTTTCACTTAAACGAGTACTATCGATTTCAGAGTGCATGAAACTCTAATTATTTTTAGAGGGTTTCTATTTTCTTTCTTTCTTTCTTTCTTTTTCTTTTTTTTTTTCCCCCCAAAGCACACTTTTCTCTAGAAAGAAGGCCATAAGAACTCCAACCTTGTCTGCTAAATCCCCGTGTTAGGTTGCTTATTGATGACCTTCTAGCTTTTGGAGCAGCTTGGAGATGTGACTTCCTGTTTCCAAGTTAAATTACAATTGAGTTGAATAAAAACAAGATGCATTAGAACACCTCACTGAAGTATAAAAATGTTGCAGGCGTTTACCAAATTATAAGTCTGAATTATACTAGTTAAAGGATTCCACCCTGAGGAGTGTTTCAGTTATAATTACTTGGTGAAGTAACACCAGTACCCCCACCATACCATTATATAGTGTGCTGTGTTTGGAGATTGACTGGCAACAGCAACAATTGTACAGATACAGAAAATCCATTTTAAGAGGGAAACACTACTAAGGAGAACTTCTAACAGTAACTAAAGCTTATAAGCCCAATTGCTTGACAACAATTGCTTGACAATAGATTATTTACTGGACTGCTTATTAGTCTCCCATTCCTGGACATATGAAACATGGGGTTGCTTTCACCATCTACATTAAGATGGGGGTAGGGAATGGGGTTTTCCAGAGGGCAGCCTGTACCTGGGAAAGATAGATGTGTGAGGACTGGCATTGTTGCCCAAAAGAGGGACAAGGGAACAAAGGATAAGCGAATAACAGAGTCCAAAAACATAGGTTATCAAAACAAAGGATTCTATCATTGGATGGTCTTAAGGAACCATTACTCAGATACATAAAATAAATAAATAAACTAAGGCCAAAAACAAAAATTGAGTAACAAGGTTTCCACCTTCATGGAAACATGGCTAATCCAGAAGTAGAGAGTATAACTTAAAAGGGGCATCCTTCCTTCGAGTTTTTGGGAAAATTCTACCCTAAAAGATGGTGGCTTGGGACTGGGTTTGAATTCTTGTTGAGGTTACTTTTTTTTCTGAGTTTTCTTTTGGTGGGGGCCTCTCAGTATTTTTCTTAAAAATAAAATGATAAAAAAAGTATGAAGAATCTCTCATCCTTCAGGGAATTTCCTCATCTTTCTTGTAAAAAAAAATTCTACTGCAGAAGGAGAACATCTAACCTGTTAGGATTTCTGCTAGCTTCCATTGTGATTCCTTCTTCGCTTCCAACTCCATAGGAGAAAATACGTAAAAGATTACTATATCAATTCAAATAAGAGGAAATCAAGTCAATGAGAACTACTAGGCTTAGGTCATGTAAGATAAAATCATTTCACAACAGTATCTCCTATGGGTTAGCATGTGTCAACAGTTACAATAAAAAAGAACAAACCTGTAAGATCCCGTAGCAAAATGAAGTCCATATCCACTTAAGCAGCACTCAAATTTATCGAAAATGGCATCATTATTGTACAAATCACATAACTGCATCAGATGGAAAGTCATCAGCTATCCAACACCTAACTATCAAAAAACCATAAAGGAAAGATTAACTAAATGCAACCTTGCACTTAGCCACAAGAACAAAATCTTTAGAAATAGATTTTCTCCAACCAACACGACCTCTCCTTTCCTTCAAAAATTATATGATCCTTCCAAATGGTCCACAGCAGATAAAAACAAATAAACTTTCCAGCTGCCTTTGCTCTAGACCACCCACAGAAGCACCTTGCTAGCTAAGCAGAACATCTCTAGGCAGATGAGAGAGAACCCATAATGATGCACCAAACTAGGAGAACACAAAGGACCATAATCTAGAAGCCCAGTTACAGAGCATGAGGATGTGGTCTATAAGACCAGCTTTGTTTGCAGAGGCAACATCAGTTGACCAAACTCTAGCCTCTCCTTATAATTTGGTCCATGGTAAGAATTTACCCCATCCCATGCAAAAAAACCAACCTTGGAGAGCACCCTGAGTTCCAAGGAAGGAGAATTTCTCAAGTTGAAAGACTTAGGGGTGGTTAATTTTTTTGACTTAAGTCTTAAAGCTTACAACATTTTTAGTCCTGTTTGTTTTTAACTTATCACTCTTTTAAGACAATTTTGTCTCCATGGAAAGAGTGAATTTTTTTAACTTCCATCTTAATGGAAAAAGTCACATGTCTCTTTGACTTAAACTTAATTTTTCATATAATAAACCAAATTTATTTTTAAAACTAAGGGATAATTTTTGTCTTAAAAACAAATTAAAATAACTTAATTTTGTACAATTTGAATAAAAAATTAATTTACTATAAATTAGCAAAGTTGTCATCAAGAAAAAATTGAATATGACTAAAAGATGTTATATTTTTGTCCAATTTTTCTCTTGTTTCTCATGAAAATTTAGATCTAAAATCTTCTTATGAGTTGTTCTTTAGAAAATGAAACCAATAACATAAAGATCACTTAATTTGGATAAGAAATTAATCTAAAATAAATCTACAAAATTCCAAAACTGAAACAAAAATTCTACCACATGCAGTCATTATTTTTGCCTCATACTTCACCAAATTCTTAACAAAATTAAATTCCATAAACTTTGGTAGATTTCTTATTCAAAAATGAAAATAACAACACTAAAATTATAAATTTTGGCTTAGAAATAAATTTACTATAAATTTTCAAAATTTAACCTCTTACTATACAACAAAACCAAAATTAATTAACTATCATAAATTCTAATAAGATTTTTTTAATTAAAACTCCAAAACATAAATCACACTCATCTAAATATCCACTAGAACCAACAATTCCAATTAATTTTGAAAATAAAAAGTTAGGATTTAATACTCTTTCCCAAATTAAAAATCTGAAAATTAATGAATTAATCTCAATAATGAAACCCATTTTCAATCACATATCCATAAATCTAATATACACATGAAAACTAGTACTAACTTAGAAAAGTTTCTAACATTTTCTTAGCAAATGTGCACAATTAAAAACCAAATTATTAGTCAATTACCAGTTTCTTAGTTAATTACATAATTAATAATTATAAAATTTTTATTATGATAACAAATTCTAATATTTTGGAATCTTTGAAATTGTATTAAATTACTATTCTTTTTCAAATTAAAATAATAAAAAATATAATAATTAACTATATAGATGTTAAAAAAAAATAAAATTAACACTTACTAGAATTCAAACGTTAATAAAAACAAACAACATTCAAACACCAATAAAATCAAATAGCCTAATAGCCTAAGTACTTAACAACATTCAGCTCTATTAAGATTTAAGTGAAATACATGTCTATTCAGATTTCAAACAAACAAAATAAACAAACAATACCTTAGAGTAGGACCGACTAACATAAAAAGCTCTCCTTGGCAATCTTCCCAGCAGACAATCATTAGACACACAAAAAGAACTCAACAGATGCATTAGAGAATCCCAAAGTCAACTCTCGGTCCAAAAAATTCCTCCTAAACTAGGAATTCTGACAAATCCTTCCCAATAATTTGACACTAAGGCCTTTTTAGAGAATTTAGGCAAGCTATCGCTGGAGGTATGCTTACAAATCACGGGGAAGGTTTTTTCTGCACATATTCAGAGCTCACAAAGCTACCAAATCTAAGGTTCTATGCCTCGTGAAGGGATTAGAGAAACTTACAGAGTCCATTGGCAAATTAAAAGTTGAAAAGGATTTTTCTCAACAATTATTAAATGAGCAATATCCAGCTTCCATAGCTCTAGGAGCAATATCCATGTGATATGGGAAATTGCCACTATGTTGTCTAGGATGGAGTTAGAATTTGTTTGATCTCTAATAGAGAGATGGATTTATTGACTTAAAAGGGGGTGAACATGATTTGAGTTTGGGAGGCATTTATCACCCTTGAAATGGATTTGCCCAGGCGTGGCCTGTACTTTTAGTTTCATTGCTCTTTGTTTTCCTCATTCTCTTCTTTTTCTTTTTCTTTTTGAGGGACTTCTTCCTGTATTGCTCACCCATTCTTTCTTCTGTTGATCAAATTTGTATTTACTATCAAAAGGGACAGAAGAGCAATTTTTTTAGATGAGAAATCTTGAGTTCCTAAAAGTTTGAACATTAGTTAAGGTGGTACAAGGTTCCATTAGAAGAGTAACACAGTTCTGTCAAAAGACAGATGAGACTCCCCCATTATCCTGAACAAAAGAGAGATGCCAATTTGCCTGAAGCTGTGAACCACCTAATGTAAGTTCCTTCAACTAAATGCAAGAAGCTGATCGAAAGATAACCAAGATCAGGGATTGGAGAATGTCTCAAAAGGGTTCAAAAATGAATATACTTCTGTGGAAACAAAAGGCTTGTTCATAGTAAACTAATCCTCAAAGAGTTTAAATGGGGTATTTCTATTTTATGGTTAAAAGACGCATCAAATTCATCAAGTACATCCCTTCTAATCAGATGTTTTTCATTTTAATCAGATTATAAAATAACATAACATTCATAAATAATAAACTTGAGCATTTATGTGGGGATTGAGAGCTATAGACTACTTTAAAAAAATAAGACTCGTGGGATAAGGCTAAAGCTTCAATCAAGAAATGAATTGCCCGACCTTCAGGAGTTGAACCAGCGACCTGGGGGATCTGTCCTCTGCTCTTTCCACTGAGCTAAGGTCAACTTTTGAGTAAAAGTCCCTAAACTTGAGAAATTTAAGCCAGTGAACAAGAA
The DNA here is from genome assembly GCF_030704535.1 of Vitis vinifera. Lineage (NCBI taxonomy): Eukaryota > Viridiplantae > Streptophyta > Magnoliopsida > Vitales > Vitaceae > Vitis > Vitis vinifera. Next base: position 10,469,988 of record NC_081821.1, on the reverse strand, counting down.
TAAGAAAAGAGGCAGCAAATCATAATAAGGAAGGCTTTTAACACCTTCAAGGGTGAAAAAGGTAGAGGCATTCCGTTAAGCTCATGTCACCTACAAGGAGCTAGCACTACTTCACTTGGCCTTAGCTTGTTTCTACAACCAATACTCCAAGGAAATTAAAAATGAACCTGAAGGATGAATGTGATAAGGTATTCTTGAACTAAAAAATTTCTTAAAAGCTTAAGTTTATAGGATTTGGATTTATAATATATATCATGCTCTTTAACAACCTCCCTCACATGTTGCCCTATACCTGCACATGGAGAGATACACAAACCCATAGGTAAACAACCACAACTAGCCTCTTTTAGGCTCACACAACAAATTGGGGAAATAATTATGCAATGAGACTCAAACACATGACCTCCTACCAAACGATGCTCTAATATCATGTTGAACAACCAATTTTCTTAAAAGCTTAATCCTGTAGGATTTGGGTCACAATGTATATCATGCTCTTTACTTGGTATCAATAGCATAAAATTTTGCATCGATTCAAATTGCAGTAACTGATGCATACTCAATGAGGGGAAATAAAGGTAAATTCAGAAACTCTAATACCATCAAACATGAGTATTTAAGTAAAAAAGTATTTATCTTTTTTCAATTGATCTTCATAATTATAATCTGACCTTAGGGCGAAGATGTTCATGAATCTTAAAAATTGCAACTGGTGAAGTCTCCATGCGTATATCCCATAGCTAAAACAAGGGATCAAAGTATCTATTAGTACAAGTATAATGATTGTTAACTTATGATCTCTCTCACTGATAATGACGCAAGAGACAGAAATATGATGTTAATGATGAACCAGAAATTAGAAGACACAATTGCTACCAAGATTAAACGTCAACGGGAACCTATTGTTGAAGTAAAATAAGCCCTTCCATCCTGATGCATGAGAAAATTTAAAAAGCACAAAACTAAAAAACGTACAAAGACAGAGCAAGGAATAATAAACTTCTGCAGTCCATAAAAAATCTAAGATGTGCTTGCTCTTTCCCAAAAAGAAAGTATGAAAAAACTAATAAATAATCTTTGTGGTATGAAGTCCCAAGACTACTCTAATGTCTAGACTTACCACATATTATTCTATTCTACAGAAAATAGATGAGAACTATATTATTATAACTAAAAGAAACATTTGCAGAATTATGAATAAAATGAATAACGTCAAAAGAAATTTAGTATCATGTATGAAGCAGAGAACCAAAATATAGAGGAGAAAATCTGGATAGAGAACATTTAAATTGAAAATTTTCATGCCAATTTGATAGCTAGATGACCTTTAGATTCATGTAATCACGACTTAAGAGATGCCTTCCATCAGATGCAAACTTAATGTCTGAGATAGATGAGACGATTTCTGTAAAAAACGATTTAAGCCCACTGGACTCTCCATGTTGTAATCTGTAGAAAGAAATTTCAAATGAAATAGTATCATGCATTGTGAATATTAAGCAATGCAGATACCAGAGAAGTGAAATAGAAAAATGAGCTAGAGCTCACATTCTTGCATTGTGATCACATATTGCTGACTGTCGCAAGTCAACTAGCCGAATAAAACCTCTTGAGCTGCTATATGCCAGCAGATTACAGTGAATTGGATGGAACTCAGCTGCTGTTATCACCTCTGAAAATTTTAACAAATAAAAAATAATAGCCAACTGAGATCATGCTTGGATGCGATTCAAATGCCCATCACCTTTAAAGTATCACAACTTCAAAAGTTTAGAGATCATCAAATCAAAGAAGTCAACTTTGTGAAGGGAATGGATTGTTTATTCAATGTTATATACAAGAGATTAAAAGCGGTTGCCGAGTCTGGCCAAAAATATTTTATTCATCTTCAATTGGTTCTTCCATCTATCCTAAAGGACATTTTATCATTGACAACAAACATGTATAAACCATTTCATTATGTGTGCCTTCGCATTGCTATCCTCCCATCTTAAAGCATCTCAGTTCTCATCACAGAAGGGAGGCATAGTACACAGAATTAAACGGAAGATAGAAGGGTGATGTCAAAGTCAAATCCAAGGTAAGAAATAAATTACATGATATTATAAAGATAAGAGAATGGACAGAATTACCAGTAAGATCTTCCATGTTTGATGGTTTCATGTCAATGATATTAAAACATTGATCACTGATCTCCAGGTTCCACAAGTTTATCCTAAGGTCGTCCGCAGAAACAAATGTCTCACCATCACTGTTCAGCAATTATGAAATTAGATAGTTATCTTAAAAGCTGCAAAATAACAAGCCATTTTTACCCTACCAAGTATAAGTAAAAGCTAACAGATTAAAACAAAAGTCAAAAGAGAAGTTTAATTGATCAGAAAACAAAAAGGCTCAGTATGATAAAGTGAGCTAACAACAAAACCTTCTTTTGTTCTTTTTGTTCTCCAAGAGACAAATGCTAATTTATAAGCTAGAAAGAAACCACAGGACAGGGGAACAGGTACAGACTTTACCTATTATTTGAGATAGAATTAATATTATAATCATGAGCATGAGCATACACCTTCCGACATCTTGCAGAGACAGTCTCTCCAATATTAGCTCTCTAGTTACATAACAAACTGGTATGTTAATCTTGCAGGCTAAGCAAAAGGGACAATGCCAATAATCAAGAATCTGTAAGAACCTTTTATGATCCACAAATACCCACCTTTGCATGCGTGTCTTGAGATGGGGACATGTTATCTATTTTTTCTGTCCACTCTAAAGCATAACCATTAGCAACAGATGGTTTATCTTGCCCACTCACAAAACTACTTTCAGCCAAAAGCACATTCTCCGAATGCACGAATGGATTAGGGTTCAATTCTTTTACTTTCTTCGGCTTATGATCCTTTACCTGCTCTCCAAAATCACAAGAATAAAAGGCTAGGATCAGAAAAGAAGTAACAAGAAACTTCCCATACTGGGTAAGTATGTGATTGAAGGTAAGAAACTTTTTCATCAGCTCTCATTTTAGGCACCTTTTAATTCCCACATGAATTTCTTCCATAAAAATTATTCCTTTCCTTGTGTGTGTTTGTGTATAAAAACAGTAAAAAAAGTAAACATGTTGGTTTTGGCATCAAACAACATACAATCTTTCATTTTGGGATGTGGATGTACATGTTCGTATTTGGATCAAAGAACTCATAACCTTTAGATGTTAGTGTAGTTTAGGTCATTAGAATTTTCAACTATTGCATTGCAGTCTATCATGCAAAAGAAAAATGAGAGAAGAAGCAGGAAAAACAAAATACAGAAGGTGAAGAGGGCAGGTGGTGGGTTCCTGGTTGGCAGATCCTATGGGCCTCTTTTGGAACTGTTTCTCAAAACAGTTTATAGTTTTCCAATTTCAAAAACATGTTTCAGAAATTTTAGATTGAAAACAGTTTTTTTTTTAGAGCTTGTTCTGAAAGCAAGGGGATTTGTAAGAACAATTTGACATGTTTTCAAGTGTTTTTCATAAAATGTTTCATAAAACAATTAGAAACATGGTGAATAGGCTAAGAACTTTTGCATTGTACATAAGTGGGTAGTGCCTAAAGAATAGGCCCAAAAAACTATTTTTCGCACTTGAGTTTCCCAACAGAATTTTGTTCTTGAAAATACCGATAATTGGTTTTAATAAATGTTTACAAAAATAATTTTTGAGAACTATTTTTGGAAAAGTTTCCAAACCTAGGAAGTCCCTGACAAGCACTTCTCAGAAGTAGGGAGGGTTTTCTCCCCCCCACCCTTTTTACCTTTTTATTGGGAGCTGGGAGAAATAAGAGGAGTAAAATCCACTCTCCTCAAAACTAGAACTCAAGGACAGAAACTATGGCTTTTCTAAAAAATTAAAGGCTTTGCTCCTTTATTGGCCAAAAAATCAATTTCCTTTCTGGCCAATTTGTGACCTACCTATACTCAACCCAACAGAAGAAAAGAGATTCAAGATCTCTCTAATGTGACCACAAACCATGATAAAGTCTCCTCAACCAATTCCTAAGCAAAAACTCCAGCCCTGATGCCCTCTCCAGATATTTGACAAGAGGGAAATGAAAATAATATTCTAAGATTAGTCAGCTTAGAGAGAGCTAATAATATACACCAAATCCTAGTCAAGCATATATTCTTAGGACAACAACCATCTAAATTAAGCTTGAGTCTTCCAAAGGGAGTCAGTCCTTAAAAACAAAAGGCCACTAGACAAGGCCAATATTAAGAACAAACCAAATCTATCATCACATATAATGATACATAAGGCACCCTTGCAAATATTTTTATGATAAAGACCCATAGGAAGGGGGAAGATGATCACATTTCTTAACAAATCCACAAATAGTTATCCTCAAAGCTCATAGCATTTCTTTCCAAACAAATCACCAAAAATGAAGCTAGCACAAAACAAGGCCATAGAACTTTCCCTTTCTCCCCTTCCCAAGAAGCTATTAAATAGAACTCCACCACTGGGATTTCTATAGATGCAGTCTAGCTAATACCTTCCATGGCAAACAACTTCTTTTTTTTTTTTTTCCTGATAGGTAAAAGCAATTGTATTAAAAACAGAAGAGTATACACGATGTATACAAGCGACCAAAAGACAAAATGGTGCAGAAACACAAAAAATAAGCACCCACACCCTACTGAGTTCCTAACCAAACCATGGCAAACAACTTAAGCTACAAAGAATAGGATGTTAGGCAATGGATGTATCGCTTATTGTTAATGAGGTTATAGACTCAAGGTTGAAAACCAACAAAGGTCGGGTGATCAGTAAGCTATTTATTAAGAAGGTTTATGACGATGTTAGTTGGAGTTTTATTTTTGCAATTCTAGAGAAGATGAGTTCTAGCTAAAGAAGTATTTTTTTTTTTTTTTATAAGCAAACACGGAATATATTAACACAAGGCAACAAAGCCTCATAGCATACAGGGAGTATACAAGGCGGCAAAGGCCTCACAAACAAAAGAGACAAAAAACCCTTAAGTGGCTCCAGCCCTTAAGTGGAGGCTAACCACTCCAAGAATCCTATAAGGGAACGTGGCTCTGCTCCACTATACAATTTTGCCCAACCCCACACATTACAAACAAAAGAATTCTTAATTTTCTGGATAGCTAACTCCCCCCCCCCCCCCCCCCCCCAAAAGTTAATCTATTCCTCTCCTTCCAAACCGTCCAAAAAATAAATAATGGAATGGATCTCCAAAATTTTTTCCTCTTTTTACCCACAAACGAGCTCTTCCAGCTAAGTACCACCTCCTTTATAGTTTCTAAAAAAACCCACTGGGCACCGAACAAACCAAGGACAATCTCCCACAGCACTCTGGCCACTGTACAATGAATGAGCAAATGATTTACATTTTCCTCTTCGCTACCACATAAATAACATCGATTAGGAAGCTGTCACCCTCTCTTTTGAAGTCTATCAAGGGTAAGAACCTTCCCCCAAGCAGCTTCCCACGCAAAGAACGCTAATTTAGTTGGAACTTTCTCCACCCAAATGCCATTTCTAGGGAAAATGGAGACAATGGGGTTGATCAGCAAGTTGTACGCTTTCTTAACACCAAACTTCCCATTTTTTCCTCCCTTCCAAGAGACCGAGTCCTCCTCCAAGGTAATTCTTTGGCCCCTTAAGGCTTGGAGTAATTCACCTACCAAGTCCAACCCCCAATCGTTGAAGTCTCTAATAAACCTTAAATTCCAGCCTCCTTGACCAGAATTCTGGTCCCACATTTCTCCCACTGTGGCGTTCCTATGCGCAGCCACGACATAGAGCTGAGGGAACCTTAGGGACAACTCCACATCCCCACACCAAGGATCAGACCAGAACCTAATTCTGGTGTCTTTCCCCACATTGAAAACCATATTATCCCAGCACCAATCAAATTCCTTCAGAATTTCCTTCCAAACCCCTACACCAAACGCCCCATTTGCCTTCTTAGTCCTCCACCCAAATTCCTCTTGCCCATATTTTGCCGTAAGCACTTGCTTCCACAGCTCGTCTTTGGCTCGAGCGAATCTCCAAACCCATTTTCCAAGCAAAGCTTTGTTCAAGGGGACTAGCTTCCTCAAGCCAAGCCCCCCCTTCTCCTTACCCGCACACACCATCTCCCAATTGACTAAGTGGGCTTTTCTTTCCATATTTCCCCCTCCCCACAAGAAGTCTCTTTGCAACTTTTCTAGCCTTCTTGCCACTATCTTAGGCATACTAGCCAAAGTACTCTTTATGAGGGTGATTCTTCCACCTTTGGAGATATATTGTCGTTTCCAAAGGGCAAGTTTCCTCCTCATCCTTTCTTCCACCCCATCCCACATGGAAGAGGCCTTATTGGGCGCCCCCAAGGGCAACCCCAGATAGGCAGATGGCAGCTGACCTACCTTGCATCCCAACTCCATAGCCATCTCAAGAATCTCTTCCACCTCCCCTACTGGAATAATTTCACTTTTCGTCAGATTTATCCTTAACCCTAAAACAGCTTCAAACCAACATAAGATCCAGCTCAAGTAGGTCATGTCTTCCTTCTTTGCCTCACAAAACACTATTGTGTCATCCGCAAATAGAAGGTGAGAAATATTGCCAACCGGCCCACTACCCCTCCAGATGTTGCACCCAGAAATGAATCCCCCTTTTACAGCCCTCCTAATAAGAACACTCAACACTTCCATTCCCATGACGAACAAATATGGTGATAAAGGGTCACCTTGACATAGTCCCTTTGAGCTAGAAAAAAACCTAGTAGGCACTCCATTTACCAACACTGAAAACTTACCAGTTGAGATACAACTCCACATCCATTCCCTCCACTTAGCCCCAAACCCCATTTTTTGTAAAACCCTCATCAAGAAATGCCAATTAACGATGTCATACGCCTTCTCAATATCCAATTTACAAATTAGGTCTTTCTCTCCCCTTTTTTTCCAAGAATCAATCACCTCATTTGCAATTAAAGAGGCGTCCAAAATCTGCCTCTCCATGATGAAAGCATTCTGATCTGGGGAAACCACTTTACCAATCACTTTTTTAATCCTATTGGCCAGCACCTTGGCCAATAATTTGTACAACCCCCCCAAAAGGCTGATAGGCCTGAAATCCCCCAGCTCCTCCGCCCCTCCTTTTTTTGGTAAAAGGACTAGAAATGTGTTGTTGAGGCTCTTGAGGAAAGCATTTTGCTCATGGAACTCCTTGAACATCTCTAAAACCTCCTCTTTCACAAACTCCCAGCAGCATTGCCAAAAGGCCATAGTGAAGCCATCCGGACCTGGAGCCTTGTCCCCGTTCATATCCATTAGGGTCGAATGAACTTCATCCTCCATGAAGGGAAACTCCAAGGTGTCTGTTTCTTGCTAACTGATCTGGTTCAAGTTTAACCCCCTTATATCCGCCTTCCACTCCGAGTCTTCCGTTAGCAACTGTTTAAAGGCGTCTGCAATCCCTGTCCTTACTTCTTGCTCCTCTGACAGCCATATCCCATTGACTTTTATTCTGTCCATGGTATTCCTCCTTCGGTGTGCAGTTTCCATACAATGAAAATAGCCCATGTTTCTATCCCCTTCCCTTAGCCATAACTCCCTTGATAATTGTCTCCAGTGTATTTCCTCCAGGTTTACCCACTTAGCATATCCCTCTTTGGCTTCTTTTTTAATAGAGATTTCCTCCTCTGTCAACCTCCTCTCACTTTCCACCTGATCCCAGTAATCCGCTTGCTATAAAGCTGCAAATTTATTACTTTCCAAACTCCCAAACACCTCCCTATTCCATATTTTTAAATTCTGTTTAATCACCTTCAGTTTTGTAGCCAGCTTATAGCTAGCCCTTCCTCTGACCAACATCCCCTGCCACCAGCTCCGCATGAGGTCTTTAAACCCTTCCACTTTCAGCCACATATTTTCGAACCTAAATGGTGAAGGGCCTCTTCTTATGCCACCCCCCTCAATTAGAATAGGAAAGAGATCCGAAATAGGCCGAGGCAGTCTTTTCTGAATCACATTACTGAACTGATCAAGTATTACATGATTTACATCTCAACTGCAAGGTTTCTTATGCTAATGAATGGGACTCCCTTTGGTTTCTTTCCAAGTTCAAGAGACCTGAGGAAAGGGGATCCCCACTTCTCTTATTTGTTTTGGTAACAATGAAGGCTTTCAATTGTTTTCTAAAAGGGGTTAAGGAGAGCGGTTTCATTTCAGCCTTTAAGGTGGGAGGAACGAAAGGTGAAGGGGTGGACATGACCCATCTCTTTTGCAAATAATATCCTATTCTTGATCCATGTCCAAAGCAATTAATATCTTTGAGCTAGACATTAATGTTGTTTGAGATGCTTCCAACTTCAACTATGTTGAGATGTGTGATAGGCAATCTCCACCCCACTTACGTTGGTCTTCCATTCGGAGCTTCTTTTAAGTCTATGGTTGTTTGAGATGTGGTCAAGTAGAAATTCCATTAAAGTCTTGCTTTGTGGGGAAATTAGTACCCCTCAAAAGGTGGAAGGCTTATGTTGAAAAAGAGGATGTTATCCAATTTGTCAATTTATTTGATGTCCCTTTTTGTTATTCCAAGCAGCTTGGGCTTGATACTTGAGAAGATTCAAACAAACTTCCTTTGAGAGGGCAAAGGCCTTGACAAAAAACTCATTTGGTAAATAGTTTACAATTTGCTTAGATAAAAGGAAAGGCGGTTGGGCTTTAGAGTGTTATCTATACTCAATAAGGCTTTGCTAGAGCCTTTATAGAGGCGAGTCATTATTAGGTAGTTTGGAGATAAAGTAGGCAATTAGTGTTCTTGTAAAGGAAGGGAAGGGTACGGGATAAGGTTGTGGAAGGCTATAAGGAGAGATAGAAAAGACTTTAACGGTCATACCAATTTAATAGAGGGGGAATGGCAAGAATGTGAAGTTCTGGCAATATATTTAGTATAAGGATTTATTATCGAATACTTTATTTCCCACTTTGTTCTCCATTGCTACTACTAAGGATTGTGGATGTGTAGGAGAACTGAAGTAGGGTAGGGAATTGGAGCCTTTGTTTCCTAAGACTAAGACAGCTCCATAATTGGGAATTAGGAAGTGTAGAGGCTTCAAGAGAGACCAATTATGAGGAATGGCTAGGGCAGACTAGTTTTTTGAAGGATTCTAAAGATGAGAAAATATTGATCAAAGCATTTTATTCTTTTTTAGATCTAGAGGAAAGAGAGATTTTCCTGGCAAAGTTAGTTTGGAACTTAGAGGTCCCTCTAAAAGTGGAGTTATTTTCTTAGGAGAGAAGAAGCAAACTTTAGATTAATTAAAAAGAAGAGAATGGAGCATGGTGAATTAGTGTTATCTTTGTCAAGGCGTAACAAAGCTTAAACAAATAACTTTCCACACTTTATATTCATCTTGGCCATTTTGTCATATGCATTCCATCTCACCACTTGTTTTTGAATTTTCTACAAGAGGTCCTCCAGTATCCTTAACTCCCAATCATGGAACTATCTTGAAAAGTATGGGTTCCAGTGTCCCCTCTCCCCAACCTACTCACAAGCATCTACTACCCACATGTCTTTTAAACTATGACAAATATGGTGGGGAAAGAGTCTTTCAAAGTTAAGTATCCACATTTCTCCAATTAAACCTTCCCTTGTCATGTTGGAGCACCAACCACCCCTTTCTTCCTCAAACTTCCCTAAAATAACCTACTCCTAAAGAAAGTCTCCAACTCCACTTGCTTAGAACAATAGTATTGAGAACCAAAGATTTATGGTGCCAAGATTCCCTAATTTCTTTGTCATGCACACTATACCAATTAACCAAATGGGTGTTCCCCTCAAGACCTCCTAACCCCCAAACCCAACCACCTCACCCACACACACACAAAAGAAATCTCTCTAAATCTTTTTGAGCCTTAAACTTACCCTTCTTGGAATCACTAGTAAAGACATGTGGTAAGTTGACAATTAGATAGAGTGAGTCCTCTCCCCCCTTTCAATAGATATTGTCTCTTGCACATTGCCAACCTCTTCTAAAAGCCCCTCTTCCACTGCATCCCATATAACCTTAAGCTCACCCTTTGTACCTTTCTTCTTTGATTTAGTAAATTCATTGATGAGAATTCTTTCTGAGACCATTAACTAGTTAGGCTCTTTTAAAAAGGAGGGAGGTTTAGTTGCTTTTCCATCTTTTTCTTTGTTGATTAGCAAACATTATATACTACCCGTGTGCGTTGGTTGCACATTTTGTTAGTCACTTATAATATAACTTCTATTTGCCTGTAAAAAATATGGTATGCAATGGATTAAAAGATGGTTCATTTGCAATGCTTTCTTGCATAACATACAAAATATCTATTTAAAAGTTTTTCTAACCTCTGCAAGCATGGAGCATCTATTTGGTATTCATCCTTTCATGAACCAAATTCCAAGCCAAGGCCTTGAATTTTGGATGAGCTTGCATCTTCGAAGTCAATTTAAGTTGGTAGAAAAAGAAAAAGTATTGAATTTATGGAGAATATAGGAGAAAATATAAATCAAACTTTCTAGAGGCAACCTTTGCTCTCCAAACATCTAAAAAATTTTCTTAAGGATAGAAGTAGACAAAATGGTCTAGCTCAAAATTGGGAAAAGGGAGGCAAGCTCATTAAGGTTATGATCAGTTAAGGAAGCTATCTTGTATTGGATCATCGAACTTAGACCTCCATTTCCTCATTAGAGACAATGTATAAAGACAATAAACTATTTTAATGGGATAATCACCCTAGCAACAAGATTTCAACAAAACAAATCACAGAACATCTCTAATAATGAATCCAATACGAAGCCAAATGAAATGGTTTTCAAAGGCTAGCAATACTCTCTTAGAGGCCACTTAAGCATCATATCTTATCTTATGACCAAATTTTTTGTTCATTAAAATCCAAAGGGACCTTTCAAAATCTCCATAACCATGTTAAGAAGGTTGTATTCCTAAAAACCACATTGCCTATCTAAAACTACCATCCAATTTAGGTCCACAAGCCTTGTCCCACTTAACCAATAGTTATTTCTTAGATTCACTTAGATTTACTTGTGATGAACCACAAAAATCTCTCTAAATCTTCTCAAACTTGGATATCACATAAGCAGAAATCGTAAACCAAGGGGAACATTAGAACAGTAAGGTTGAAGAAGGCGATTCTATCATCAAGAGAGATCTAGGACTTGTTCAACTCATCTAAACACTTCAACTCTTTTTCAACATTCCAAGACCTAAATACATGACAATTACCTTGTAAAGGAACATCAAGATGTTTGAAGGACCAAATGTTTGTCCCACACCCTAAGAAGGTGGCCATCCTTATTGTCCCACACCCTAGGATGTTTGAACAACCATGGAGTTCTTATTCATATTAAGCTAGAGGCCATAGATGTCCTCAAACAGCATAGTTAGAGGTAATGTTGGACAGTCAGTTGAGAAAATTGGATGTTCAATAACTGATAGGCAAAAGAGCAAATATGCCCTGTTGAGAATCAGCCATATCAATATGGAAAGGAGTAGAAGTAGCAAATGGAAATTGAGTTGCTCTTCACAAAAACTAAACTATGGACACACAACCTCCCCAAATAGCCATGTATTAAGTAAGCCCGGGAGTCAAACCTGGAACCTTCTGCTCTTGAGTGGGAATGCCTGCCAACTGAGCTGCCTGCGAGGGACATGTGCTAATTTTACATTAATTTCATACAGACACATGTGCATTTATTACAAATTAGGTCATTCTCCATTTTCAAGTTTAGGTCATTATGCTTTTGATCAATGAATTATAACTTTTTGATCTTTCATAATATTTTGGATCATAATCAAACAAAATAAAGGATGAAGAGAATCCTTATTATTTCTGTAGGACATTTTCAGCTTGTTGACATGCTTTCAAACAAAAATTACAGTTCTTTGTAAAGTATTTTCGAAGGAAACAGAGAGCACCTTAAGAAATTATGGATATTTGTTCAAGGATGTCCATACCTTCCACAGTTTAATTGTCTTGTCATTTGTTGAAAGAATAAATAGTGATTCGTTGGGTGTTGCACACCATCTTACTTTGTTAATCTTCTCTTCAATTTCCAAGCTCCTTAAATAATCAAACTATGACAAGATGATAACATCAGGATCTGCAATGGATAAGTTTCTTGAAAACAGGCAATGCTATATTCTACTATCCACATAATTAACACAAAGCATACCTCGGGCTCATGACTCTGAAATTCAGTCTTATAATGAAATATGGGATGCTGAATGGTAGTAAAATCCAATTGCTCCAACTCATTTCGAGAATGCCACTGATTTAAACTCTAAGAAGGCCATAATTAGGGGTAGAAAGATCATAATCCAATTTATCCAACACTAGATGTCAAACAACCAATAGAACTGTCAGCATAGATTAAAAAAAATAAAAGAAAGAAGAAGAAAGATAGCCCATATGGATTTCAAAAAAGTCTTTACTAATTTAGAAATAAACAAAGTCAGAAGAATTCCACATTGTATATTACATCTTTCTCATCCTTCCTTTCAAATACTACAACCCGACCACCTCGATCTCCAACAGCCAGGTAATCACCACTCTTCTCAAATTCCATTGCTGATATCATATCAACTAGAAGAAAGGCCAAAACTCATGATGTCAACAACTGAAAAGTGTATTAAATGCATGTGCTCAAAGAAAAAATGAAATTGTAAATTACCATAGAACTCCACAAAAAGAGTTAAATGTATGCTAAGATGTAATGCTTTTCATAAATTCTCCAATAACTTTTTGGTACACAGTGGTTATTCCTAATGGAATAGGAATAGCTATAGCTGGAAATAAACAATGCTGGAAAGGAATAATTATTCCTTTCATCTGTTTGGTTATGAGAATGAATTAAACCCAATGTTTAGTCTTGATATAGTTTTTTTCCCTTTTTTTATTTCTTTGCAAAATTATCATGTCTAAGAGTTTTCTTAAAGAAATTGTTATGATGTCTAGGAGTTTTCATTGGAGAATCTGTGTAGTAATTATCGGAGTGTACAGCCTGTATGGGCTGAGATTTTATTTAGCTTTGTTCCTTTTTTTGTATGGTTGACTTGGTATTTACTTTCTATAATTTTTTTGATAGGAAACAACAAAGGAATATATTGATAAAAAGGAAGTACAAGAGAAGGATGAGGAATCCTCCCACCAAAGAAAAACAAAACTACAAGGAAACAAATGCGAGAAAATACAAAGTAGAAACAAACAACTGCTCTAGGTTAGGCCAACCCATTGGAGTTACACACCACTAACGAATCAAGATGTATCACATTAAGGGGAATCCCCTTAAAAACCTTAGAACAAAAAGCCCAAAGAGAAGCAAGGAAATGAATCATGTCCCAAAGGTTCTCTGAATTCCTTGCTTTATCCTAAAAAATCCTTGCATTTCTTTCCTGCCACACCGCCCATATTAAAGCGATGCACGCAGCTTGCCATAAAACAATGTCTCTCTTAGAAGATCCAAAACCATTAAAATTGGTAGATAGCATATCAAAGATGCTCCTAGGAGGGACCCAATCTGTCTTTGTTAACTGAAATAATTTGTGCCACAACCCCATCGTCAAAGAGCAATGAAGAAAAAGATGATCTACTGTTTCTCCATGCTTCATGCACATCATGCAAATGTCAGGACTAAGTGCTTTGTATGGTCTTCTCAATTGTAGCATGTCGTTAGTATTTACCTTCTTGTGAGCCACTAACCAGACGTATTTACTTTCTATAATTAGCGGGCTGATTTATTTCCTATAATTAGTGACTAATTTAGTAAAATAATTCTAAGCCTAGAATAGAATAATTTCTTTTTCTTTCTCAATTGTAAACATTATAAATAGGTTGTAAATATATTCCATGAATGTACAAGTATTCTTCAGAAATCATTTTTTGTTTTCATAGTATCCAAGCTTTGTGCACAGTAGCCTCTTTTTCTTCCATTGACCAGCCCCAACTGCCAATGTTAATCCCAATTTTTTCCAGCCTTAATTGCTGGAATTGTTCAGTATTCCAACCTTCATTGTTGGTGTTCATTCAAGGGGTTGATTTGAAACCCATTTTTTATTTGGTTGTAGAGCCAAGTCTGAAGAAAAAACAAACTAAATTTTATCCTTCCCACAACAGTAATCTCATCCTATCTCCAATCAACCCAAGATGACAGAAAAATTTGATGCCTCTTCCACTACTACCTAAACAACCACAAACGCTCAAAACCAATCTCAATCCCAGGAAAACTCCAAGTATTTCAGCCACATTTAAACTAAATGGAGGTAATAATCTAAATCAGTCACAGTTCGTAAAAATGTACCTAAAAGGAAAGGGAAATTGAGTCATTTACCCGAGCTAGAGATGAGTAAGGATGACCCAAATTCAATGCTTGCGATAAGGAAGATGGCCAAATAATGTTTTAGTTATGAAACTCAATGCAGCTGAAGATCAACAGAACTTATATGTTCCTCTCTGCAGCAAGGGAGATTTGGGAAGCCATTTGTTGGACTTATTCAAAGGTTAAAAATGTGTCATTTTTTTAAATTAAATACTAGAACTCATAATATCCAATATGGTAATCTTTCAATGCCTAAATACTACAATATCATACGAGGGTTATGGCTTTAATTAGATCAATATCAGAATGTACAAATGGAGTGGGCAAAGATGCGACCATGTATCAGGAGTTTATTCAAAGAAGAATTTTTTTACTTCTTAGCTGGTTTATATAGTGATTTTGATCATATTAGAGTCCAAATTCCTAGTAAAGAGACTCTTACTTCCTTAAGGGAGTTGAGATGACTCACTTGCTATATATGTTGATGACGACATCATTTTTTTGAGGCAAGCTGAGAGCAACTAGTATATGAATTGGACTCTTATGTGATTAGATATGATTTATGGGTTGAAGATCAATATGGAGAAAAGTGAGCTTCCCCTAGTTGGGAGGGAGGATAATTTGGAGTTGGCTTCTAAATTGGGTTGTTGGGTAGGGAAGTTTCCTTTCGCATATTTGAGCCTACCTTTGGGTGCTCTTTTCAAGCCGACAACAATGTGGGATGTGGTGGAGGAGAAATTTCAGAAAAGGTTTGCCCTACGGAGGAAACAATATTTTTTGAAAGAGGGTTGCCCATCTTGATGAAAAGCACTCTATCTCGCCTATTAGTCTGTGGCATGTCCTTATTGGTAATTTCAAGAAAGGTAAGTTGAAGACTTGAAAAAATCCAATATGAGGAGGTGGAGCTATCGGAAGGAAAACTTATTTAGCCGACTGGTCTATAATATGTATG
This sequence comes from Vitis vinifera, assembly GCF_030704535.1. Taxonomy (NCBI): domain Eukaryota; kingdom Viridiplantae; phylum Streptophyta; class Magnoliopsida; order Vitales; family Vitaceae; genus Vitis; species Vitis vinifera. Next base: position 10,454,680 of record NC_081821.1, on the reverse strand, counting down.
CCTAAGAAAAAATGGGGGCTTGGTATTAGAATTTTTTTCTTCTCAACGTTGTTCTTTTGGGCAAGTAGAATTAGAGTTTTGCCTCAAAAAGGAGGCCTCTATGTAAGTGAGTTATTAGTGGGAAGTTTGGGAGCGAAGGGGGAGTTCAATGCTTTAATGTGCTAAGGGAAGCTTTCAATGTGGGAATATGGAAGAAAATTAAGAACAAATGGGAGATTTTTATAAGTAACGCTCACTTTATTGTAGGGGATTAAAAGAGAGTAAAGTTTTGGTTAGATAGATGGTGTAGTGACTCTTCTTTGAGAGACTCCTTGCCTTATTTGTGATAGCTAGTTTAAAGACTTGTGACTTGTGAATAGGAGGTGGGAGCAACTCAAGGAGAGGGGACACTAGAGCCCTTGCTTTTTAAGGCAATTCCATGATTAGGAGTAAGAAGTGTTAAGAGTTAATTATTTATTTAGTTAATATATTAGAATTATTCTCTTTCTTTTTAGGAATAAGGGTAAATTGGTCTTTATTTCCTTTTATTAGGCCAATTTAAACTCTAATGGAGTTATACTTATTTTTAAAAAAGTGTTCAGTTTGGTGTTTCCAAAGGGAAGAGGGATATTAGGGGTGTGGGTTCTGCTAGCAGACAAGCTTCGTTCTCTAGCTGTTGCTCTACATTCTGAAGACAAGGTGGGTTTAGACATTGTAGGTGCCAAGGAAAGAAAGAGAGGTGAAGCACAGGCGGAGGAAGAGGAGAAAAATCGGTCTTTTGTTGAAGTAGCAAAGGCAAAGGCGGGAAGGATAGAGGATGCAGTGTGGCTTCAACTTGGGGGGAGAGCTTTGAGAAGCAGGGAGGAGCAATTAGGGCATTGTCTTGTGGGAAAGTGGGAAGCAGAGGCTGGCCGGCGTCTGGATTTAGATTGTTTAAGGACTTGGGGGAGAAGGTTATGGAATTTGAAATGGGGAGTGTGTTTTTCATTTCTGGGAGGAGGCTTTTTTCTTGCAGAATTTGAGGTTGCAGAGGAAGCTAAAAGAGTGTTGCGAAGGAGGAATCGACGCTTCCAAGACAGGATTCTTCATCTAGAGAGATGGGGACCCGAAGCATGTTGTTTCCAGCCTAGAGTTCATGCAGATCAATGCTGGGTGAGGGCGGTGGGGCTTCCTCTAAATTTCAAGAACCAGGAGGTGTTCAACAAATTGGGGGATAGTTGTGGAGGGTTGGTTGTTGTAGATGGTGACACAACTAATTTCACACAGCTTCAATGGGCTAGGCTTTTAGTGAAGACGGATGGGAAGAATTTACCCAGGTCGTTACATGTGGTGGTGGGTTCATTATGCTTCACAATCCAGTTATGGTGGGAAGTGCCACCTTGGGTCTCGGTGGCGGTGCCGACGCAAGGAAGGGGGTGGTCGAAGGGTGACGAAGGATGCATGGATTCACACGTGGGAAGCAGCGTGGGACATTCGGGGATACAAGGAGCAGTGAGAGCAATTGAGGAAGACAAAGTTGAGCAGGTTGGAGTTGTTTCTATTGAGTATGGCTTGGGTATTGCGGGGGGTACCGAGGCAAGTGAAGGAAATGATGGGAAGGGGAAGGGAGTAGTTGAGGTGTCTGGAGATGGTTCAGAGGGTGTGGTTTTAAAAGGGAAAGGAAATGGGCTTAGTGCACATTGGGCTGAGTCAGTTAAGAGGGGAAACATTAAGTTGTTAGGAGCCCACGAGGTCTGTCAACAGTCTGTGGGCTTGAGGGAGTCCTTGGCCCAAAAGGGCCATCGTCTTTCTTCGGGGGGTTTAGAGGACAGTGGGCTTAGGGTTTCAGGCCAGCCCATTTGTCAAGAAGGCTTGGCCCAATTGGATAACGTTGAAGGATTAAAGAGAGTTAGGGCTCCTATTTCTTCATGTGTGGAGTCGAGACTCGTTGAGGCCATCGTCGGTGCTATGCCGTTGGTTGTAGTAAAAGAGAAGAATGGAGCAAATGAGGCCCTCTTGGAGGAAGCTTCCAGGTACCCCCATTCTGAAACCTTCTCTTTTCTTAGCTTTGGGAGTCAACATCCTTCTTCTTCTTCTTCTTCTTCTTCTTCTTTCTGTGGGGGAAAAAAGAGGTGTTTGTTGCTAATCGGGAACTGGTGGTGCTCGAGGGGCCCTCTTTTGTGAACGGAGAGGGGTCGGTTGACCCCTTGAGGGTTATTTAGGCAGATGGGAGGGAGAGCGAAGCTCCGTTTGTTCTGGAGAAGGGAGTCACGGAGTTTGAGGGGGGAGAGATGCCGACAAAAGTTGTGGAAAAAGTTTTAGAGGAGGAAGACAAAAGTGTTTTGGGTTCGTGGATGAATGGTAATTTTGTGAATTTTGCCGATGTCTGGGTATGCCTACTGAGGGGTTTGAGGGGGAAATTTTGAAGCTGTTGAGAAAAATGGAAGCAAGGAAAAATCTTAAGGGTGTTGCGGCAAGAAAAAGAAGGAAGTTTCAAAAGGTCTCTAGATCAGAGAGAGAATTGAAAAAATTGGAGAGCTCAGTGAATTACTGTGGTGTTGGGAGAAGTGCGGGAGTACTTCAGACTGATAACTGAAGTTGGGGTTTTGGTGGTTCTAGGAGTTGAGAGGGAATTTTCGAGGTTGGTGATATGAAATTAAGAATTTTATTGTGGAATGTTAGAGGGGCTAATGATTGTGAGAAAAGAAAGGTGATTGAGGCGTTGACTAAGGGACAAAAGGTGGATTTGGTGTGCTTACAGGAGACTAAGATGCAAGAGATGTCAAGGATGATAGTCAGAAGCCTTAGCGTGAGAAGATGTCTGGATTGGAAGGCCCTAAACTCGAGGGGAGCTTCTAGTGGCGTGTTGGTGTTCTGGGATAAGAGGGTGTTACATTTATTGGAAGCGGAAGTGGGGACTTTTTCGATGTCATGCAGATTCAAAAGTTGTGAGGATGATTTTTGTTGGAATTTCTCTGGGTCTATGGGCCTACGCTGAAGGAAGAGAGGGAGGTTTGTTAGGCTTAATTAGGTGCGGTGAGAGGGTTATGGGGTGGACCTTAGTGCGTGGCAAGTGATTTTAATGTGGTGAGGTTCCTGAGGAAAGCAGTAGGAGAGGTAGATTAACTTATTCAATGAAGAGATTTTCAGAGATTATTGAGGATTTAGAGTTGAGGGATCTGCCTTTGCAGGGAGGCTCTTTCACTTGGAAGGGTGGGTTAAATAATCAATCTCATTCAAGAATTGATCGGTTTCTGGTCTCGAATGAGTGGGAGGAGCATTTTTCTGGGCAGTGCAGAGTGTCCTGCCTAAGCCTGTTTCGGATCATTTCCCAATTCTTTTAGATGGGGGAGGACTGAGGGGAGGTCTGATGCCTTTTAGGTTTGAAAATATGTGGTTGAAGGAAAAGGGTTTTAAGGAAAAAGTGCAGGCGTGGTGGGTAGGGCTCAATTTTAGTGGGTCTGCTAGCTTTGTGTTGGCAGCTAAATTGAAAGCTCTGAAGCCGCTGTTAAAAGACTAGAATAGATTGGAATTTGGTAAAGTGGAAGGCTATGGCCTTGAATCAAGTGGATTTCTAGGACAAAGTAGAATTAACCCAACCTCTTTCTGTTCAAGAGGTGGATGCAAGGAGTGGAGCAAAGGAGGATTTTAAAAAGTGGGTTTTATTGGAAGAAATTTCGTGGAGACAAAAATCAAGGGAAGTTAGGTTGAGAGAGGGGGACAGGAACACTAGTTTCTTCTTTAAGATAGCTAATGCTCACAGAAGGAGGAACTTGTTATCCCGGGTCAAAATAAATGGCTCTTGGTTAACAGAGGAGAATGAGGTTAGAAATGGGGTGATGAATGAGTTTAAATTATTGTTGTCTACTGTTGAAGGTTGGAGACCTTGCATTAGGGGGATGTCTTTTAAGAGGTTGGAGCCTGTGGTTGCAACTAGGCTGGAGGAGCCGTTTTCGGAGCAAGAGATGTTGGAAACTCTTAAGGGATTTTGTGGGGATAAAGCGTCTGGGCCTGATGGATTTACTATGGCTTTTTGACAAGCTTCTTAGGATTTTGTGAATGAGGAGATCATGGGGTTTTTTAGGGAGTTTCATAATCATGGTCGGTTTGTTAGAAGTCTGAATGCAACTTTCATTGTTTTGATTCCAAAGAAAGGGGGAACAGAAGATTTAAGGGATTACAGGCCTATTAGTTTGGTGGGAGGACTGTATAAGTGGTTGGCTAAAGTTCTAGCTAATCGATTAAAGATGGTGGTGGGAAAGGTGGTCTCTAAGGCTCAAAATGCGTTTATGGAAGGAAGGCAAATTCTGGATGTTGTCCTTGTTGCTAATGAGGTTATAGACGCAATATTAAAGAGCAATGAAGAGGCGGTGATGTGTAAACTGGATATAGAAAAGGCGTATGATCATGTGGAATGGTCCTTCTTGTTTTCATGAGCATGATGGGTTTTGGGGAGAAATGGATCAGGTGGGTGCAGTAGTGCATCTCCACAACCAGTTTTTCTGTTTGGCCAATGGGTCTTCTTCAAGATTCTTTCAAAGCTCCAGAGGTTTAAGGCAGGGAGATCCTCTTTCTCCGTACCTTTTTGTAATAATTATGGAAGTTTTTAGTAGTCTCTTAAGGAGTGTAGTAGGTGGGGGTTTTGTGGTAGCTTGCAAGGAGAGGAGTAGGGGTGGTGAGGGGGTTCAGGTGTCTCACCTACTGTTTGCTGATGACACTTTGGTTTTCTGTGGGGCTTCCAAGGAGCAATTGTTGTATTTAAGTTAGATTTTAATGTGGTTTGAGGTCATGTCAGGTTTGAGAATTAATTTGGACAAGAGTGAGCTAATTTCGGTAGGTAGTGTCGAAAATGCGGAGGAGTTGGCTGCAACTCTTGGGTACAAGGTTGGAAGTCTTCCGACCACTTATTTGGGATTGCCATTAGGTGCGCCTCATAGATCGCTGACTATTTGGGATGGAGTGAAAGAGAGAATGAGGAAGAAATTGGCTAGATGGAAGAGCCAATACATTTCCAAAGAAGGTAGGATCACGTTGATTCAGAGTACGTTGGCGAGTATGCCCATTTACTATATGTCTATGTTCTCTATGCCCAGAAAAGTTAGATTGAGGTTAGAGCAGATTCAGAGGGATTTTTTTAGGGGAGGTGGGGCCCTTGAAAAGAAGCCTCATCTTGTTCGGTGGAGCTTGGTTTGCCTTGAGAAGAGTAATTGGGGGTTGGGGGTAAAGTGTCTTTCTATCCTCAATAAGGCTCTCTTGTGTAAGTGGAATTGGAGATTTGCTATTGAGAGAGGCTTTTTGGAATCAAGTGATTAAGAGAAAGTATGGAGAGGAACAAAGGGGATGGTGTTCTAAGGAAGTAAAGGGGGGGTATGGTGTGGGGTTGTGGAAATCTCTCAGGAAGGATTGGGATGTTGTAAGAAGTAGGTTATTTTTTGTTGTGGGGAATGGGCAAAGGGTAAAATTCTGGAAAGATTTTTGGTGTGGGAACGAACCTCTTTGTGTTTCTTTTCCCTCCTTATTTGCTTTGGTTGTTTTCAAGGATGCTTGGGTTAAAGATGTGTAGTGTAGCAATGAAAGTGGGGGGAATTGGAGCCCGCTTTTTTCTAAACTATTAAATGACTGGGAGCTGGATGAGGTTTGCATATTTTTTCTGGCCTTAAACGGGAAGAGAGTTCAGCAAGCAGTGGATGATAGGGTGATTTGGAGAGAGACTAAATGTGGGAAGTTTTCAGTTAAGTCTCTTTACAAATCATTAGTATCAGGCCCTCCAGCCTCTTTCCCTTCGTCGGCCATTTGGAAAGTCTATGTGCAGCCTAGAGTGAGTTTTTTTGGGTAGGAAGCAACTTGGAAAAGGCTCTTACCTTGGATCAACTTCAAAAGAGAGGATGGGCTCTAGTGAACAGATGCTACCTATGTCAAAGGCATGAAGAATCAATAGATCACATTCTCCTCCACTGTGTAAAGACAAAGACTCTTTGGGCGTTGCTTTTCTCTATGTTCGGTGTGCTGTGGGTGCTGCCAGCCACTGTTAAGGAGACGCTTTTGGGGTGGAATGGGTCTTTTGTGGGAAAAAAGAGGAAGGGTGTTTGGAGAGCAAGTCATTTGTGTCTTTTTTGGATGATTTGAAAGGTAAGGAACAAAATTGCCTTTGAGGAAGAAGAATTGTCTATTCAAAGGCTTAAGCATTCGTTTGTATATTTTCTTTGGTCAGAGACGAAATTGTCTATAAAAGATGATCCCTCGACCTTAGTTGATTTTATTGGTTGGGTGGGAACCCGTTAAGGGTGTGTGTTGGGTTGCTCCTCTGACCTTGGCTTTTAGCTAGGGAGTGGGGGGTGTTCTTTCTTGCAATTCTTTTTCCACTGCTTTGGTGGTTTTTATCAATGTTTTAAAAACCGGACTGGACCGGCCGGTCCAACCCTCAATCGGTCGCATTTCCAGTCCGGTTTGCTCTATTAAACCGTTTAAGTACTAACCAGTATCGAACCGCCTAAACCAACGGTCGGACCGCTGACCCGATGGAACCGGACGATTCTAAACGAACCGAGCAATTCAAGTTATCCCCCTTATTTTGCAAACATGGAAGGGTTCCATTGGGTTTAAATGTTTTGGGCTAAAGCCCATGTTGGGCCTTATCTTATTACGACAAAGCCCACACCCACCCCCACAATTTTATGGGTTGAGTCTTGAACCCAGATGATGCCTTTGCCTTAAGTGAGGATGGCTTTTATAGGCATCCTTTGGATCATGTTTCCTCTCAAAATCCGATATGGGATTCCTAACTAATTATCAATGAAAAAAATATAACAAGCATCCACCAAGAGGGCTTGACCCTTGGACTTCAAGTTCCACTATCAGCCTAGGGCACCACTCGATTGCATGCATTTTGTTATCTAATATGCCAAACAAAATAATATATATTAGATTTTAACATTTTTTATAATATTAAATAAAAATAATATAATATTTTTAAAAATTATAAAATTAGTTTAAATTTTCATTTTTAATATATTCACATTTAAATATTGTACATATTTTATTTAATAAAATTTAAAATATTAATATGATTTAATTTGATAATATCAAAGATATAAAATAATATTATTGATTTTTAATTTATTCATATATATTTTAAATTTTTTATAATTATTTTGAATTTTAATAATATATAAATTACATATTTATGAAGTCACCGGTTCAACCGCGGTTCGACCACCAGTCTAACCAGTGAATCGTGAACCGGTAACTTTTCCGGTTCGATGACCGGTCCAGTTCTGAAAACATTAGTTTTTATACAATTCTTTTACTTATCAAAAAAAAAAGTGTTCACAATAAGAAACCCTATATTTTCTTTTCTTCCACTTTCTTTGAATCTATTTGGATTTCACATGGTATCAAAGCAAAATTGATGGAACCTTTTTTTTTTTTCATATCCGTTTGATCATGAAATTCCTTTTCATCATATTTGATCGTGGGATTTCACAATGAGCAATCACATTGATTTTTCCTATTTGATCATAGTATTTGATTTTATTTTCGTTTTATGTGATTCGTATCTATTTTCTTTTGTTTGGTGACTATTTGTTGTTTATTTGTCAGGCTAGTTAATGAGACGATTCCCTTCAATTTATTAGTGTGAGATTTAATTGGAAAACTATTCAAATAGGAGTTATGTGATAAAAACTATTCCCTTCAATTTATATTATTGACACTTTACGTAAACCTAGGAATGAAAAGGATGAAAAATATATAGAACAGTTAGATGTTTGGGAAGTAAGCAATTCAAAAATTATTACTTGGATCAACAACTTTATTAAAAATTTGATAGGTACTCAATTGACGAAATATGAAACTTCCAAAGAGATCTAGGAACATTTGGACAAATTGTATACACAGTCTAATTTTGCAAAACAATATCAATTAGAAATTGATATTTAGGCCCTTGAACAAAAAGACACGAGTATTCAGGAGATTTATTCTACTATGACTTATCTCTAAGACCAATTGGCTCTCACGAAATCAATAGAGCTTCGGGCTTTTGCACCTTATATTGCTCATAGAGAGGAACAATGTCTGGTTCAATTTTTGATAGCCCTTCATAGTGATTTTAAGGCATTGCATGGGACAATTTTGCATCGTAACCCACTTCCCTCTATTGATTCAGTAGTCAGTGACTATTAGCTAAGGAGATACATCTTAAGTCTTAAGCAAGAAAAGGAATTCTCTCCACACCTCATACATCTGTTTTGGCAATACCTTCTAAGTCACCTTCCAACAATCAAAACAAGCCTTACTCAAGGGTTGTCGCGGATGATTGTAGCTACTATAAGGAAAAAGGCCACTGGAAGGCTCAATGTCCGAAGTTCTTCCTTAAAACAGTGCAAACCAACCTTCTCAACAGTCTTAGTAGAGTTAGTTCAATATTGGCCAACAACATTTTTATAGGCTCCACAGTCTACCACCATAGTTGTTCATCCATCTGACTTGTCTGGAATTGGACCCACACTATCCTCAAATACCACAATAACCTCCCTAGCTACACAATTCCAGAAGTTCCTCGCCAAACAACCATGTGTGATGTCTGCCCATTCAAATTTGTCAACCCTCAGTTCTTCAAGTATGTCTTCCTTCATAAGGGTCTTAGACTTTGGAGCTTCTCGCCTTATGTCCCCTAATTTTTTATCTTTTTCTTTTTTATCCCCTGCATCTTTTGTATCTATCATGAATATTGATGGCATTCCTATGCCCTTAGCTGACGTTGGTTTTGTTATTACACATCATTTTTCTCTTTCTCGTGTTTATCATATTCCCAATCTTACATTGACTCTTGTCTTTATTGGTCAATTATGTCACTCTGGTTACTCAGTGTCTTTTTCTTCTACTTCTTGTTTTGTGCAAGATCCTTAATCCCAAAAGCTGATTAGGACAGGCTACCAGGGGATTATATATTTTGGACTAGCTAAAAGTACCAGCAATTGCAATTCCTAGTCTTGATTTGTCTTCTTTTTATTTGAGTCCTCCTTCATCCAGTTTTTATTTAGGACATCCTCATTTAAGACATGTGTCAGCTTCTCATTTAAAATATTTAGTTTCTATATGAGCATTAAGAAATTTGAAAACACAACATATTTCTGATTGCAGTGGTTGTAAACTAGCAAAATTTGTTGCCTTACCGTTTAATAGAAGTGTTTCCTCCTCTTCCACACCATTTGATTTAGTTCATTCTAATGTGTGGGGACCTTCTCCAATTTCTATAAAAGGAGGGTCTCAATATTATGTTTCCTTCATTGAGGATTATACTTGTTATTGTTGGGTTTATCTTATGAAACATGGATCTGATTTCTTAAATATCTATAATGCCTTTCGAGCCTATGTCAAAACTTAACATTCTGTTGTTATCAATGTTTTAGGTGTGATTTAGGTGGATAGCATACTTCCAATGCATTCCATGAATTACTTGCTTTACATGGAACTATTCACCAAACATCTTGTATTGACACTCTAGAGCAAAATGGTGTCAATAAAAGAAAACATAGATACATTGTTGAAACTTCTAGTTCTCCTTTATTACCAGCATATATTCCTACTAAATTATGGGGGAAAGAAATTTTTATTGTAGTTCACTTAATTAATAAAATCCCCTCATCCCACACCTCTAGTTTGTCATCATTTGAAAAGTTGTATGGTTATGCTTCTGATTATCTTTCTTCAAGGGTTTTTGGTGTACTTGTTTTATTCTTCATCCTCATGCAGAGCGTAGAAAGTTATCTTCTCCTTCTATCATTTGTGTTTTTCTAGGATATGGTGAAAGTCAAAAGGGATATTGTTGCTTTGATATGGTTAGCCATAAATTATATGTTTCTCATCATATTTTCTTTCGTGACCATATATCTTTCTTTTCTATTAATGTTTCTAAGGCTGAACTTGTTTACATTAATCCTTTATTGGATGATACAAATAGTTTTCCTGCAAATACTAGTACTTTGGTTCCTGATCGTCATGCTCCTCCCTCCCCTCCTATGGCTACTCTAGCACCTTCTAAGATTGTGGATCCTCCTCCCACACATTCTTCTCTACGTCTTCGTAAGTCTATTTGATTACCAGATTTTGCTTATTCCTCTAATTCAAATTCTTTTACATCATTTTTAACTTATATTCGCAACCTTTTTAAGCCTCTATCACATAAAGAAGCTATTCTTGATCCTATTTGGTAGCAAATTATAACTGAGGAACTTTCTATTTTGTATTAGATTAATACTTAGGATTTGGTACCTTTACCACCTGGTAAGAGTGCAATTGGTTCTTGTTGGGTCTATAAAATCAAAACTAAGTCTGATAGTTCAATCGAGCGGTACAAAGCCCGATTGGTTCCTAAGGGGTTTTCTCAATAATATGGTATGAATTATGAGGAGACCTTTGCTCATATTACATAGATGACTACTATCTGTACTCTTATTGCGGTTGTTTTTGTTCTTCAGTGACACATATCTTAGTTGGATGTTAAAAATGCCTTCTTAAATGGTGATCTTCAAGAAGAAGTCTACATAGTCCCCCCTCCTAGTGTTTCTCATAACCTTGGAGAAGTTTGTAGGCTCAAGAAAGCTTTATATAGTCTCAAACAAGTACCTCATGCTTAGTTTGCAAAGTTTTCTGATGTGTTTACTTCTCTTAGCTTTCACCCTAGTCATCACAATCCAACACTCTTTCTAAAGTGCACCACTATTGGTCATATTCTTCTTTCTCTATATGTTGATGACATGATTATTACAGATGATGATGTTGATGGGATTCCGGTGTTGAAATCAGATTTGGCTTCCTGTTTTGAAATGAAGGATTTGGGTTCTCTACTATACTTTTTAGGTATTGAGGTAGCTTCTTCTCCAAGAGGTCATCTTCTCTTGTAGTTTAAGTACATAGTTGATATTCTTGACCGTGCTCACCTAACTGATACTAAGACTGTCGATACTCTTCCTGATGTTAATGTTTAGTATTCTTCTTCCTATGGTAACCCCTTGTCAGACCCTACTTTGTATCGTACTATTATTGGAAATTTGGTCTATCTCACCATTACACACCCGAACATTGCTTTTGTTGTTCACATTGTTAGTCAGTTTGTTGTTTCTCCTACAACAATTCATTGAGCTATTGTTCTTCATATTCTAAGGTATCTTCAAGACACTATATTTCAAAGTCTTTTATTTCTATCTACTTCCTCTTTAGAGTTGCATGCATATTCTAATGTTGATTTAGTGATCTCGAAGATCGTAAGTCTACCATTGGATTTTATATATTTTTTAGGGATTCTCTTATTTCTTGGAAGATCAAGAAATAGATTATCATTTCTCAATCTTCCACAAAAGCTAAGTATCGGGATATGGCTTCTACCACCAATGAAATAGTTTGGTTATGTTAGTTACTTGTTGATATGAGTATTTATCTTTCTTGTTCTAGTCTTATGTATTACGACAATAAGAGTGTTATTCAGATTGTTCATAGCTTTGTCTTTCATAAAAGAACTAAGGATATTGAAATTGATTGTCACTTCACTTGCCATCACCTTCAACATGACACTCTCACTTTGCCTTTTGTTCCTTCTTCCCAATAGATTGTAGACTTGTTTACCAAGCCACATCCACCTCTGCATTTTCTGTTTTTGGTTGGCAAACTCTCCATACTACTTGCAACCACATTGTGAGTTAGTGGGGCATGTTATTGTTAATTATCTATTTAGTTACTATATTAGAATTATTCTCTTACGATTAGAAATATTCTCTTTCCTTTTAGAAATAAAAGTAAGTTATTTTATTTCATTTTATTAGGCCTATTTAAACTCTAATGGTGTTGTACCTATTTTTAAAAGAGTGTTCATAATAAGAAATCCTCTATTTTCTTTTCTTCCTCTTTCTTTGAATCTTTTTGGATTTCACAAGAGGAATCTTCAAAAGGAAATAGTAAGATGGAATACAAAGGATAAGATCAGCTGGTTAGATTCAAAGAGTGAAAAGTTCTTAGTGAAAGCCTTCTTCTCATTTTTGGGGCTTTATAGACGAGGGTAGCTAAGAGTGTAAATGAAAAATGAGAGATAGATAGGCCAAAAGGGGTTGGGTTCAGAGCCTTTTCCAACTGATATTGTTTGGAACCTGTGGATTCTGATGAGAGGAGGGTTTTTTGGATGGGAAGCAATATGGGGAAAGATATTCACCATGGATCATCTAAAAGGAGAGGTCTGTCTATAGGGAACAGATGTTACATTTGTAAAAGGAAAAGAAGTATTCGTTGATGGTGTCAGATTGGATGAGTCATCAACGAAGACTCGTATCGAGAACACGTGTGTATAACTTGATGGAATTTGACAAGGCAGAAATTGTTAAAAACATCTCACTTTCCTAAAATGCTTCTACTACTAATTCAATAAGTATTGCTTATAACAGATAATATTATGCAGGAGCTTTCGTGCATTCATATTTCCAGCGGAAATAGATTTTGTTGTTGAATAAGGAAAGATATTAGAAACATCTCCGTATTATTTCGGAGTTCAGGTTCAAGATACAGATAGGAAGAGTGCGGAAAGATGAGCCTGGCAATATTGTCAAAAATTTGCCACCATAACAAATTCGTACTAGAGATTCTGCTGTCGTCGGAACAAATTGGTATTGAAGGTTCCACTGCCACAACAATTCCCTAAAAAAAATTAAGAGAGAGAGAGCCGAACTCCACTGAGCCAACTTATTCAATTACGCTTATTTAATCAGAGGAGTAATTCTCTACAGTTTTGAATAATAAAAGATCCGAGATTCAAATTTTCAATATTTTTTAATTTCCTTTTCCTACCATTTCTCAGTAACCAAACAGAGTACTCCAGATAACAACAACCACTGTAATCATTCATATAGAGAGAGAATGAGAAGCAGAAACCCTTACTATCTTGAACGTCTTCTCCAGGAGCTCGTTCGCCGAAAGCCTGAGAAAACTTCCATTGCAAGGAAGAGGAAGAGTCCGTAGTGAGAGTCATGGCTGCTTCCAAAACGGCGACGTTTTGGTATAGGCTCAGGAGACTTTCACCAGCTGCATCTTGTATTTCCCAGTGCGCTCTTTGTCGTCTGGCTCCTGCCCTCAGTGTTTGTTATCCATTCGAACCTTCTCGGAAGGCTTTTATGATTTATTGGTGACACGTGGGTATAGTTGTTTTGCCAGGTGGGAGCTGCTAACATGCGCAGCCTGTGCGTCACAAATCTCCGATCGGTTTTGATTGGGTAAGGAATTCATATATTTTAGGGCAAGTCCCTTTGAATAGGACAAAAGGCCTAAAGCAAGAATGAAATAAAATTTTCGTGAAAATTATGGAAAAAAATCAAATTTAATGAAAATTGTTTAAAAACTTATAAAAATCATAAATCTTTTATATAATATAGAAAAAGAATAAATAAATTTTTAAAAATATATATATAAAAAAAAAACTAATTTTAAATTAATTTTTTCTTTTATTTTTATTTTTCTCTTTTTATATTTTTTCTTAAATTTCCAAAATCCAAATATAGGATAAAGCAGTCAATCTTATGGACCATTAATGATGGAACCTAAATGTGGGTTTGTGGTCCACCTTCCATTACTAAACACACTAAATAATAATAATAATATGAATGACATGGATGAGTATGAGAGGAAACAATTGGCATCATGAAGTAATAGAGAAGAGGACTTAGGCTAGACTAAAGAAGTCTAGTCCTCCATCAGCATCAAGTGGGGCACCAGGGCGTTTTGGTATATCTGTTTTCTTACTTATACCTTTGAAAAAAAAATAAAAGAAAATAAAATCTTTGGATGTACATCTTATGCAAGCAAAAAGGTCAATGAAAACATATAAAAGAACACAAAAATAAAGCAAATCATTTAACAAGTACATGAAGTTTTAAAATGATTTAGCCAGCCATGTCTGTCTTTATGGATGAAAAAAAATATTATAAAGGATAAAAAAATATATACAACTATCACGTCCTTCGTATCTCCACTCTAAACCATAAATTTTTTTATTCCGCTAGGTGTTTCTCACTTTTCCTCACATCTACACCCTAGTGAGCTCTCTTGCTTCACTAGGTGTCTCTCGTCTTTCCTCACATTTGTAATCCCATCTCTCTCTTGCATGACCATTTCCCCTTATGCCCTAAAATATTTATAAATATACACCTAATAGCTTTCCTTATTTAATAAAAACGCTAATTACAAACACTTATATTAACTTATGAAATATTCTATATAATATTACTTTTACAAAAAAGAGTATATTCTGATTAGGAATCCAAGACACTACCTAACACTATATTAGAGTTATAAACTTGTCATAATTTATGTATATGAAATGGAAGGATACCTTATGTAGACCCCAAAATTTGTCTAAATTTTATTTTTACATTAATTTTGAGCTCAATTTTGTCCTTAGATTTTAAATCCCAATTACATTTGATATTTTTTTGTCCACTCACCCTTTAATTTTTAGTTTTTATTATTTTATAAATTATTTTATTTTTATTTTTAATTGTTATTATTATTATAACATAATATATTATATTATATTATTTTTATTTTCTCTTTCTTCTCTCTCTCCTCCACCTACCCCCCATACCCCCACGTGCAAAGACCATCCCCCCCTCATCTCTTCCCTCTTCTCTCTCTTATCATGGCCCTTATTCTTTTTTAGTTTTTTTCTTCCATTTTTTTTTTTTTTTTTTGGTAGTTGGCCCTCATTTTCTCTTCCATTTTTTTTCTCATCCCCACAGTTCTTCCCTCTACACTACCACTTTCTAAAGACTCCCATTGTCACACTCTTCCCATCTTCTTTCATTTTCTTTTTTCTTTTTTTTTTTTCTTCTTTTCGCTTTCTTTCATTTTCCCCTCCCCACACTCCGCGACCAGTTCCAGCATACACCAACAATCAGGAGCTCTTCATTTTTTTTCCCATTTTCTTCTCCCTACAACCCAACACACACACTCCACCCACTAGCAAAGACACCAGTCAACCCCCATTTTTTCTTCTATTTTTTTTCTTCTTTTCCCGACAACCCTTCCCAAACACTGCCATGCCACACCCGTTGGCCACATGCCCCCTCTCCTCTCTTCATTTTTCTGCCCCATTATTTCTCTCATTCTTCTCCATCTTATTCCTCCCCCAACACCCACATCTCCACTCGAACAACCACTTCCTATCTTTGGCGGTCTTTGTCGCCATTGTTGATGGCGTGACACCGGCGTCCCTCCATCCCCCATTTTCTTATTATCTTCATTATTATTATTATTATTATTATTATTCTTTATTTTTTCTTGATTTAATTTTAATAGTAATTGTTGTTTGTGATATTTGAATTATTGAATTAATATGAAATTTTTTAACTTTGTTAATTAATATGGAATTTGAGTTATTTTTGTTTTTGCATAGATCCATTCTGTAAATCTATTGGCTCAGTAAAAATTTATGACACGTGGTGCATGGAATTTCATAGAAGAAAGTGGAAATCAAAAAGTTGTAGGAAGACATTGAGCTTGTTGTAAGCTTGTTTGAGTAAATATTTGATTTCTCACTTATATTTGGCTTTATTTGTGTTGGTTTCTGTAAATATTTATTATAAAATTGAATATCGAATAAATCAGAAATTTTGTTTAAATAAAAGGAATAATTCAATAAATATGTTTTAATAAAATAATAATTTTAAAATATTCTTCTTAATAAAAGAAAGTTTTTTTTATTAATAAAAATTCAGAAAAATGCTTTTAGAAAAATCCAAAAAAATTGTTTTGAATAGAATTTGAAAAAAAAAATTAATAGAATTTGAAAAATTGTTTTGTAAATAAAGTTGTCCCAAAAATTAATTTTTAATAAAATTATCCAAAAAAATGTTTTTTTGTTTAAATGAATTCTTTTTCCTTAATTAAAATGGGATTAAAAGTATTTTTTTAGAAATAGAGGATTTATTTATTTTTTAATTAAAATTCCTTTTGCAAATAAAGTTATGTCTTTTTAAATCATTTGTATAAATCACTTTTCTTAAGTGAAAACAAATTAAAATACTTTTGTAAATAAAATTGTAAAAAATCATTCATTTTTTGTAAAAGTAAGTAAAATAAATTTTGTTGTTAAATTGAAATTTTGTAATAAATTCTTTTGATACAATAAATGTAAATAATTTTTTTTTTAAAATTGAATACAAATGAAATTGAGAAAATAAATTGACTCTTTTTTTGTAAATAAATAAATAAATTGAAATCATTAATTCAAAATCATTTTTAATAAAATCCTTTGAAGTTTCTTGAAAACTATTTTTTAAAATATATTTTTTTATTGAGTTCAATAAATCATTTTACATAATTCTCTTGTTATTTATTTTGTATATTCTTGTAATTAGATTTCATCATTATTTTTTTGTATATTGATTTTCACCATGACTTATACATACTCATTTGCATGATTATTTTTCTTGGTATCCATAATTAATTAATTAATTGTCATAATTACCTTAATTCGTTTAGGATAGACCGTACGTATACGGGCTTAGAGGGGTGTTACGGGTCACCACTGTACCTTCCCAATACGTAACCTAACCCTTGGATCCAGATTCTATTTTTGCAAACATATCTTTTCCAAATAAGGAGTCACACAAGGTTTTTTTTCCTATTTTGTTTTCCCTTTAAAAAATGTTAAAATAAGTGGCGGCTCCAAGTCTTTTTCTAAAAATCAATTCTTCACAAATAAATAAAAAAATGAGTTTCATCATTCAAGTGGGGACGCACTTGAAAAATGCGGGGTCCACACCTTGATTGAATATGTTCAAGAGAAATCTTGTTTTATGGAGCTTGGACTTTTGGTTGTAAATGTGATAAATCACATTTTTCATGCTTCAATTTTGTAAAATTGCTCTTGTAATGTAAAGTTTGTAATAGTAAAGGGGTTGGGGTGAATGGTTGGAAAATCATGAGAATCAAGCATAGATTGTGTTGGCAATATTTTTACTAGAACCCATTATAAGTTTTCCACCAAGGCCATATTTTGGTTTTGAGCACCAACGCCATATTTAACATGGAAACTAATATTGGTTCTTGTGTTGATGTCAATTAGGATATCGAATCCATCATTGATTTTGTCGTACATTGAGAGTTGTTTAACTATGGCTTGATGTAGGAAATTTAGATTCCATAACTTGTGGTATCGATTTGAATATCCCTTGCCCATTTCCATCCTTTCACCATTTAAGCTAGCTTTTAGTCTTTCATCGACCTTTTCACTCTCCAAAATAGGTTTTTGACATGGGTTTTTAATGGGAAACCCTTTTAAAATTAAAAGATCTCATTATGGCTTGATCTTGAATCTCATTCAATCCATTCATGCATTTCACATTCTTTGTTATATATTAGCATCCAATATGCTCTGCTATGTTTATCCTTTATTGTATAGTAATTTTTTCTATTTTTATAATCATAGATTAATTAATAAAATGTCCAAATTTCCTCAACTTAGTAAAGAGCAAATTTATTTCAAGCTTAATGAGGCACCTAACACCTTCTCATTGAGCAACCTGACCCTCAAATTCATTCTTTATTCGTGGATTTGTTTTTTCTATTATTAGAGTCACATAGGATTTTCTTTCTTATTTTTTTTAAAAATAAATAAATAAAATAAATGATAACTCCAAAAGAAAATAATAAAAAACAATTTTCAAAAGTAAAACTAATTTTTCCAAAATAAAAAAGTTTTGTTATTAATAAAGACGCATCTTGAAAAATATTGGTCCATAGTATTGCACATTTCATATGAATATTTATATTATAATGGATATAACACTAGTTATAATAAATGTTGAAGCTGATTTTGTATTACTACCTTCTAATCACCAAAAAGAATGTACTTGTAAATAAAGTTAATTCTAAAGTGGTTCATTAGGATAAACCCTTTGATACTTAAGGTAGTTATATTCGTCAATGAATATCTTGTACTTATAATGAGTATGTCTTACCAACAATTTACCGTCCTCTTGATAAGTACAAATGAATAACAAGAGATAATTACCATATTCTTATGGATCTTTATACATAGGTAGTAAAGGATAAAGATGAGGACAATCTATATGGAGGAAAAACTTTTATTCTAGTTAAGATTAATTCACTTTCCTAGAGGAGAGAGCTCAAGGTGTTCGAGCAACAACTCAAATGCTTTCCCATAGTTTACATCTCGAGCATGCCTCGAGGCTTTATAAAAGAATAATCATCTCATGGCCATGTTGCTTGACTTAAGCTCCTTATACAGTCACATGGTGACAAATTGTCAAGACATGTGGTAGTACTCTTTTATTTACCCCTCATTATTGTTGTTCCTATTCCTATGAACATGTAACTAAGAAAAATTTAACTTTTTCTTAAAGTGTAGGCCACATGCCCACATCAATGGTGTAGTTGTCAATTTAGGCAACTGTTATTATAATAGAGTCTTTAAAAGTATGACATAATGTAATAAATTTTTGGATTTTATTATTTATTAATAAATTTCAATTCACTTTTATTTATCCTCATTCCATGCATTATACATTGTAAGAATTTCAACATGCATCTTTTGTATTATAAATAATTTGGGTGCATTAGGAGTTACACAGAAGATATAAGTTACATGTTCCTTACAAGTAGATGACTTGTTCACAACTAGTTCCTAAGCCTAGGCAACCCATTAGAGGTTGTAATGCACTACCTCCTTGTTAGGAATTTGAGGCTAATCCAAATTATGGTAATCACCCTAGAGGGAGGGGGGGGGGGGGGGTAAATAAGGTGATGGTCTCTTTTTCACAAATTTAAACTATGCAAAAGTAAGAGACAATTATATGCAAATATATAATAAACAAAATAAACACAATTGCATATAATTTAAAAGAGTTAGGGAAGAGAGAGTGCAAACACGAGAGTTTATATTGGTTCGACACTTCCTTGCCTACGTCCACTCTCCTCAACCTCCTAACCGAGTGAGGGTTCAACTATCTTGAAGTTTCAACCAAGCTTCCAATCTCTTTACAATTAGATTATGGTTCCAATTCACCTTCTTAGACTTTTGGCTCCAAGCACCCTTTACACTTCTCAAGAGTTATCCCACTCTTGAACAACCTCTCAAGTGATGTTGTAGACCCTCAATTTTGTCTCTTTAGCACATGTCTTTAAATTCATTTTTTTAATGCTCCATAGTAACTCCTTGGTGGCCCATTACTACTCATACGGCTTACCTTTTTCTGAGTCACCTCGGAGACTTTGGTTGAGGGATTGTCTGACCCCTTATCGTGACCTTTGGCAGCCCTGTTTTAGACTTAGGCTTTTCAGTCTTTTTTTAGGATAGCTTTTAGTGTAGTCTGCTTAGGTCCACTTAGACACTTCATTAGGCTTAGTTCACTTAGGCCCATTTAAGCACTTTTAAACCCACTTTTTATATGAGTTGCATGATTGCATGGCCTACATGACTTGTGTGGCTTATATGGATTTCTTTATTATTTTTATTTTATTTTATTTTATCTTATTACAAGTTTTCTACATCATATTTCTTGGCTTTTTGGGCATGAGGAAACGAGCCGTCATCTATTTGGAAGGAAAATCAACAGAATTTTGAAAAAAAATAGGAGATTTTGTTTTTAGAAGGATAGCACATATATTATTTCCATGGGAGAATCAGTTATAAAAGGGAAGAAAATAAGAAAGGAAAGTAGATTACAAAAAGAAGGAATGAGGGGATTTTCCTCTAGCATATTTAGGGGATTCTTTGGATTGTGAGAGAGAGACTGACATATATATGTGAGAGAAGAAAGGGAGAGGGAGAGATTCTTTTGATTGTGAGGGGTGGAAAGGTGCAGAAGAGCAGGAAAAGGGAGATTGCAGCCAGAAATCTGCCAGGTACGCTTCTTGTTCTTTTTTTTATTTTTTTTTTCTTTGGTATTCCCATTTACATTCCACTCTAGATTCTCTGGCTGTTTTCGAGAAGTTATTCTTGCTAATTGGAGTGGACATTGAAGGCCACTTATTTACGTTGTTGAATCGAAATTTCTTTCAAGCTTGCTCTGTTATGATTGTGTTCTTGATTTCTTAGATTCTTTCTACGATTAGTTGAAACAAAGATTTACGGCTGAGCTTTAATGTTTGTGAAATCTTGTATAATCTGAACTAAGTTTGTCTTGATGTGTTCAATTCTTCAAGCCATTTTGAAAAGCATAAAATGTGACTTATTCTGATTACCCACCTATCATCTTCCTTTTCCCTGTTTTCTCTTCTTTTCTTTCTTGGTCCTTTTTGTGTGCATCTGTATCTACGTTTCTTCCCTTTCTTTACCTTGGTATTCTCGGATATGGGGACCATGAGCATTCCGAGAAAGGTGGGAACTTGATAAAGGCTGTGTAAAACGGGTTTTCTTGGTATTAAACAGATGTAGAGGTTACCATAGTTCTTGAGGGTTCTTAGTTTATGGCATCGCCCATTCCACCCGGATATCTCAGAGCAATCATACCCGGCCGACATCCCATTTTCTCTGGATGTCTCACAGCCGCCATTCCACCCGGATATCTCAGTGCAATCATACCCGGCCGACATTCCATTTTCTTTGGATGTCGCACAGCCGCCATTCCGCCCGGATACCTCAGTCGCCATTCCACCCGGCTGACATCCCATTTTCTCTGGATGTCTCACAGCAGCCATTCCACCCAGATACCTCAGCTGCCATTCCACCCGGATGCCTCAGCCGCCATTCCACCCGGCCGACATCCCATTTTCTTTGGATGTCTCACAGCCGCCATTCTATCCGGCCGACGTTCCACCTTCTCCGGATATTTCACACCCGACTCCTGACGCTAGATGGGAGAGGAGAACGATTCAACTTCCAATTGAGCTTACAAATCAAGATGTCTTTTTAAGTTGAAGCATTTGACAGTTGAACACTCTTGCAGTGAATTGGTCCCTTCTATCCAGAATTCCCCAACTTCACTTCATGGTAACCTTGCTATACACACCTTCTCCTCTGTTTGCTTCTTTGATTGGGAACTTATTGTTTTAAATTGAATTTTTGAACCTTTGTCCAACTAAACATTCCTGGTTTTGAAAAATTCATCTTAAGTCTTTTTCTAGGAATAAAATCCATATTCTAACACACTCTTACTGCCATTTTCCTTCCGGCATGCATTTTCACTATTTTATTTGATTTTCAACCGATTTTCTTGATTTTTCTCGATTTTCAACAAGCATGAACAAACTTCATGATTCCAAACAATGGAACTCATTGAATCAATTCGTGCAAAAGTAATATGGACTTTGGTAGGTGTCCTACATTCTTGATATCTTCACTAATATGGATTTTAAAGGTGATTGTTTGGTACTTAATTGATTTTGATTTCCTCTTGGAGATATGCTTGAATTTGTTTTATATTTGTTGTTGGGCTAACCTTGCTTCCCATAAAGGCGCTTTAGCTTGCTATCCAGGTACGCTCCTTTTCATCTTTTTTTTTTCGAGAATTCTATGGACACGTATGTTATTGGTGACTACATCCATGCGTGATGTGATTCTTGAGTGTTTAAATATATATTAGATTTGCCCGGATAAGACATATGTTGTGTGATAGATTTCTACACTAACTCTTATGTTTTATGATAGTGCTTGAGAAGTCGTTCAAGTACGCACTTCGACTCTCTCTTATGGTTTGTTTTCTTGTTAGACATGCAATATTTGAAATCACCTAGCCTACTTAGGTACCCATAATTAACTGATTAATGGCCACACTTCCCTTAACTTTGTTAGTAGAGACCTTTATAGGGCTTAAAGGGGTGCTACCTTTTAAAGGTACCTTCCCAATAAGTAACCCGATCCCCAGACTTAAACTCAGGTTTTTTTCAAAGACATGCTTTTTCCAAAAATTATGGAGTCACATTTTAGTGTTTTTCTTTCTTGTTTTATTTTTCCTTTAAAATAAAAATAAAATAAGTGGTGACTCCGACTTTTCCAAAAATTAATTTTTCACAAATAAAAAAAGCGAGTCTCGCCGATCGAGTGAGAGCTCACGTGAAAAATGCGGGTCCACAGATACCCCTCACTTGAGAAAATTCCTCTCAAAGATATACAAAGATCGATCTCACAAAAATCCTAGTAATAGAACTTTAGGCTCAAAGATACAAGAAAAACTATGATTGAATGGTGCACTAAAGACTTGCAAGTTATGAAACAATGGTACACTCAAAAACACTCTTCCAAAGCTCAAATATATTCAAGAATGATTTGGGAAGGTTAAGCTCATGAAACAATGAAGATTGGAGCCTTTTTATAGAAGAAAAAAAGTCAAACTAGCCGTTGGGGGTTCGACCGGTCGAGTTAGGGGTCGACCGGTTGATTAGCCGTTAGGAAAAGTGATCGTTGGGCCTCAACCAGACCTCAATCCGACCTCAACCGGTTGAGGTTCAACCTTGACCGGGAAAAGAAGGCCACTGGGAGAGAGAGAAACTTTTTAGCCTCCTTCAACCGGTCCTCGACCGGACGAGCACAACCGATCGACCGGTTGAACTGATTGAGCCATTTTTTTGGCTCAACACTCGACATTTTTCAACTTAAAACCTTTTAACACAAGTTTGAAAATCATTTAACACAAGGTTTTAGTTGAAAACATGAAATCATCCAATTCTTAAGATATTTAAAACAATATTACTCTTGAATGATTTTGGTGCATAAATAAAGAATGAAATGCATGAAAGTCCTAGTGCACCAACAACCTTACAAAGAGATCTTAAGAAGCTTTGGTCTTGAAAAACTCTTCTCTTTGAGGTGGTCTTCTTTTTCATGATTTCTCCTTGGCTTGATTTGTCTTTGGATTGTCACTTTGGAAGTTGTCTTGCCTAATCACACTTAAAATATGATCATTAGTTCTAAACCTTGTTTTGTTATCATCAAAATCAAGATTAACCAAACCTTGGTTTCACACTCCTAAATGGAGGGATAACTGATCTTGGCCATCATGATAGGTTTCCTATGGTAAGTACACTAGTTTGTATAGTTACACATTGGATAGGAACTACGGTGAGTCATAACATAAGGTAATCAAGTTGTTATGACTTTACCAAATTATTTCATTGTGTTGTCTCTCAACTTTAAGAGAATACCGAGCTTGTGTTAAAGTTAACAATGGCTTTGATTTACAGGTGGATCATAAGTTGATCATATATTCCCTATGAACTAGGTCACTATTGATGGAAGTCAATAACGATAGGTATTATCAATAAAGACATAATGATATCTCACAAGATTGAGACAAAGTGTGTTCTTGGGTGATCCTAAAGAAGTGTTTTCATGTAAAATTCGATTATAGAAGTTCCTTAATTGGAACTTAATATAAGCATTTGGAGAGCTAAGACATGTCAATTGAGCACACAATGAGAGGATCTGTAACTTAAGGATAGTAAAAATGGTCTTGAAAACCTGATACTTTTTATCTTGTTAGACTATGGATACCAATTCATAAAGAGACTGAACATAATGGATAGTAGGTCACAGACCTGAGCATTTATTTTCTCATTGTCATTTACATAAGATACTGGAGTATAGTTGATTCTCTATAGTGAGATACTGAATCAACTTCAAAATTAGCTTATGAGGGAACTAGAACTATCATGTTAGTCCTAAGGTCACTACTCAAGCTCGTATACCTTGTTGGCACGATTTATGAAGGTTAGATTGGCTCTTAGTTCACTTTTATGCATAAAGGCATTTTAATAATTACACAAGGTTGCACATAGATTAGTGAACCAAGTCTATGGATTGAGCTAATTGATTAATTAGAAGGTCTTATGGGGTTAATTAATCAATTAAGACTCGTTTTGGGATAAATTAAGTGACTCAAACTTTTGATGGGCTCAAGTTATTTAAGCCTAATAGTGAGCCCTATAAATGGCCCCTTAGGGATTAAGGCTTCCAATTAGTTATCTTCCACCATTCAAAGAATCAAGAGAGTCATAACCTTCATCTTCCCAAACCTCCTCACCATTTGAGTATCAAAATCAACTTAGAGCCATCAGGTGGAAAATCTTGGGCGTACATGACCTTCGGATACTCCAAATTCCATCTTCTCTAAATGGAATAGATTTAGAAACATCCAAATTTAAGATAAGCACATTGATCTTAAAATATGAATCCTATTATTGTTTTAAAATGCATGTTTTACATTATGCATAAGATTTAGAAAAGCCTAGGAAGATTTGCATGCACCTAACCTAATCCTAGACAGGGAATAAAGAGATTTGGGATTCCTTACAATTGTTAAGAATCTACATCACTGTGTCATTTCATCCTTGAGTAGAAGGAAGGATATATAAAAAGACAAATTTCCTTATTTTCTATACTTAGACACTCATTACATCCTTTGAGCTACTCAATTCTAGTTTGAGCTTTATTATTTCCAATTGCAAGGTTTTTCCTCTTTTTCTCAAAGTAATCCCTTAGGCTTAGGTAATGAGAAGGTATTAATTTTCTTATGCTTTTATTTTATTTTGATTGCTTTTGCTTTTGTTACACCTTGGTTTATGTGAGTTCATTCACATTTAAGCCAAGGTAATGGACATACTTCTAAAGAGAAAGATCAAAATCTTCACTACAAGTATGACTTGTTACTAGGAGGTTGTTAGGATAGAACTCTTAAAAGCATAACATGATATAACAATATAAGATTCCATTAATATATTATTATTTTAGTTTTGCTTTATGAAGGATGCAAAGATAACTGTAATTAGAGCAAACACCACTTAAAATCCTCCCCCGACAAGGGAAGTCTCGCCTATGGTCCATACTACTGCTTCTACAACACTTATTCCAAATGGCTTCTTTGTTAGTGAAATGAAGGGCTAAAAAGCCAATTTGAATTTCTCAAGCTTACATCACTTGCATTGTACATAAATTGAGTGCATTAAGAGTTACACAAAAGATATAAGTCATGGTTTCCTTGAAAGATAATAATAGTTCAAAGTCAATCCATGGATTGAAGCAATTCATTTGATGTTGTAATGCACTACCTCCTAACTAACAACAAGTATGCTTAAGATAGGTACCATGATATCTCATGGAATTGAAATGGTATGCCCCTTTAGGTGATCCTAAGAACTTGTGATCATGTAATTTGTGGTTGTAGTAATCTCTTAAATAGAACTTGGCATATATCATTTGTAGACTAAACTATGTAGGAGGATATGAGACTCTAAGATTATAGAGGTAATTTAGAAAGGTTAATAGCTTTCAGTTCATGAAATTATGGACACTAGTTCATGAGGAGTTTACATGCAATGGTTAATAGGTCATAAACCTAAGAAATTGATTAAATTTGATTTAATCAATTTTCATCTTGATTTAATATCATAGAATGCTAGTGTTAAGATAGACTCCTTAAAAGCATGACATGATGTAATAGATTTGGAATTCATTATATATTTAATGATATTCCAGTTTCACTTTTATTTATCATTATTCTATGCATTATACTTTATAAACATTCTAACTTAACATCTCTTGCATTGTACATGACTTGGGCGCATTAGAAGTTGCATGAAAGATCTAAACTATAAGTTACTTGTAAATAGATGATTTCTTCACAACTTGTTTATGGACTTAGGCAATCCATTAGAGGTTGTAGTGTACTACCTCCTGATTAGAGGGATGATTGGTCTTGGCCATAGGGATGGGTTTCCCATGATAAGTGCACTAATGTGTATGGTTACACATTGGACATGACTTACAGTGAGTCATGATATAAGGTTATCAAGTAGTCATGACTTCACCCAGTTGTTTCATTGTGTTACCTCTCAACTTTAAGAGAATACTGAGTTTGTGCTAAACTTAACAATGGTTTTGATCTTGTTAAGATTGAGTCCCTAAAAGCAAGATATGATGTAACAAAGTTAGACTCCTTACTATCCTTTTAGTGTATTAACATTGATTTGAGCATTCAGCCCATGTCTATTACATTGTATATGACTTGGGTGCATTAGGAGTTGCATAGAAGATACAAGTCATGAGTTCCTTGTAAGTAAATAAGTTGTCTACAATCAATTCATGAATTTGGACAATCTAATATAAATTATAGTACACCATCTCCTACTTGGAGGAATGGCTTGTCTTGGCCATCAGAATGGGTTCACATGGTAAGTGCACTAGTGTATGTGATACACACTAGACATGACCTATGGTGAATCATGACGCAAGACTATTAATTTTCATAATTCACCAAGTTACTATATTTTATGGACTTTCAACCTTAAAAAGATATTAAGTTTATACCAAAATCAACATGAGGTTTTGACCAATGGGTGAGACCCTAAAGTGATCATATATATGGATTGAGTCACTATTGATGGAGATTAGTGACAATAGGTATTCTCAATAGAGGCATCATGAGATCTCATGAGATTGAGATAATGTGTCTCATTGGGTAATCCAAAGGACAAGTGATCATGAAATCTATGACTATAATAATTCCTTTAATGGAATTTCACATACGTTCCTTGGAGCTAGAATATGTTAGTTGATCACATAATAAGTGAGATTTTTAACTAAAGAATTTGAGAGGTAATCTTGATAGGTCATAGTACCATTTTGTTAGATTATGAAAACCAATTCATGGGGAGTCTGCATGAAGTGGATAATAGGTCATGGATCCGAGCACTTGGTGTCTCGTTGTAATATACATTGGGTAATAGAGTACAGTTAACTCTATAGTGAAATATTGAGTCAATTTCAGAATTTGATTTTGAATGAGTTAATATTCCTATGGGTCCCAGTGGTCCCCGCTCTAAGCGCATATTCCTTGATGACACAATTTATGAGGGTTGGATGAGCTTTTAGTTCATTTTTGTGCATAAGGGCGTTTTTTATAATTACGCAAGGTTGCATAGTGATAAGTGAGTAGTATCTCTAGATTGGGCTAATTGATTAATTAGCAACATTTTTTGGTTAGATTAAGTGATCCAAGCCCATGGGGGGTTTTAGTCACTTAAGCCTAGTAGGGAGCCTATAAATACCACTTTAAGGGTTAGGGTTTCATGTCTTGCCATTTTCTCCCTACAATCCAGAAAGAGAACTCTCATTTCTACCCTTGAAATATCTAATATCTCAGTGCTTAGACACAAGAAAGAGTCATTGGCGGAAGATCATGATGTTTACGAGATCTATTACTACTTTGGAGTTATTTACATTGATTGGAACCGGTCCAAGAACATCCAGAGTAAAGGTATGTGGCTTTATTCTCTAGATCTATGATTTTTGTGGTATCAATATCGATTTTTGAATACCTGGTTTTCCGCTATGATAGATTTAGATAGCCTAGAATATATTCTCTTACACCCTATAAGATCTATGACATGGGAACATAGTGATCCGAGGTTCCCAACAAATCTCTAGGCGAGATTGTAAGGTGATCATATATTCCCCATGGATTGGGTCATTGTTGATATAACTCAGTAGCAATAGGTCTTCTCAATAAAGGCACCATGATATCTCATGGGATTGAAACAGAATATCCACTTGGGTGATCCTAAGGAGGTATGTTCATGTAAATTATGATCATAGTAATTCTTTAAGCAGAACTTAATATAAACTCTTGGAGAGTTACGATATGTCAGTTGAACATACAATAAGAGAGTTTGTAACTCAAAGATAGTAAAGATAGTCTTGAAAGGTTGATAACTTTCACCTTGTTAAACTATAGACACCAGTTCATGGAGAAACTGAACGCAATGGATAGCAAATCACGAATCTAAGCACTTTGTGTCTCGTTATTATTTACATAGGGTATCAGAGTGTAGTTGATTCTTTGTAGTGGAATGTTGAATCAACTTTAGAATTGGATTCTGAAAGAGCAAGTACTATCATATGGGTCTTAGTGGTCCCCGCTTGAACTCATATACTTTGTTAACATAGTTTATGAGGATTAGATTGACTTTTAGTTCACTTATATGCATAAGAGTGTTTTGATAACTATGCAAAGTTGCACATGGGTTAGTGAACGACTACTCTGGATTGAACTAATTGATTAATTATATGGCTCTATGAGGTTAATTAATCAATTATGTCCTAATTTGAGCTAGATTAAGTTATCCAAGCCCATGTAGGCTCAAGTCACTTAAGCCCAATTAGGAACCCTATAAATACCCCCTAAGGGTTAGGGTTTTCATCACTTTTGTCTTTCACCATCTAGAGCGTTAGCCTCCACCACCCAAACTCCCCACCGTTTGTATACTAAGGAATGAGGTTGAGTCATCGGGTGAAAAATCATGGGTCTACAAGACTTCTCTAAGGGCATCAATTTGATTCTTCAACACTTGGAATTTAAGGTTTAGGAACATTCAAACCTAAATATTAGTATTTTAATCTTAAAGATCAATTGTTTCAAAAATTGGTATTGCTTCAATTGCTTAGATCTAAGATGTTAACAACTATAATACAATTAACTTTCTTTATTGGAGTGTTAATTCAACTTCAAAATTAGATTATGAGGGAACTTGTATTTTCCTATAGATCCTAATGGTACCTACCCAAGCTCATGCTCTTTCATAACATTTATTTTAAGGAAAAATTGTTTCTATTCATGTGTGCATAAAAAACGTTTTGGTAAAAATAAAAGATTGCATACGAACTTATGATTTGGGTTTCGTTTTTTTTTTTTTTTTTTGCTAATTAATTAATTGAAACTCATTAAAAATAATTAGGACCATGTGGGTTAGAATGATGGGCTCAAATCACTTAAGCCCATAAGAGAGTTTATATAAACTCTTTTAAAGTTTAGTGTTAAACACTCTATTAGCATTATTCACTATTATCTTTTGAAGGGAAACATCCTAGCCACCATTCCCTATAGGGAGAAATCCACCCTTCTCTATTGCTAAGTTACAAAAGAGAACCATCAAGTCAAAGATCACAAGATCATTGAGTCTTTTATGAATTGAAAAAGGATTTAAGAACATATAAATCCACAAGTATGAGTTTCTATGAACCTTGAAGTTTTAATGGTCATCGTTATTCTATTACGCTTAAGATCTAGATAACATGCACATATTTTTTAAATCCAGGGCTTAAGTCATTTTTAGGAATGATCCAATAGATATTTGTCAAAGAGATAGTCATTTACAAGACTAAGGTTTCAACCCTAGACATGGCCACTCATAAGGCACCTTAGGTGGAGGTGCCAAAACCACATTCCTTTAATGACAAATGGGATGTCAATGAGCAAGACAATTTTTATGGCATATGGAGTAGTATTTTAAGGTGATACCATTAATCGATGAGGCTACAGACAAACTGTAACCTTCTACCCCACCATTATTGCTACCCTATGATGGCATCATAGGTTCGTTGACATAGAGAAAGAAATTTACACCATAGACACATAGTAAAATTTGAGAAGAAGATCAAGAGACAATTTTATCATCAGATGTGGCTCACCTAGAGATGTCTCAAGCATAAGGCTTGATCCATGAAAATGTCAATGAATTCTCTACACTTAAGCTTGAGATTCTTAATATGATAGAAGATGAGTTGTCATTCAATTTCATGAATAACAAATAGAGCTAGATCGAGTAAGATTTAAGGTGCCAAGGTGTCCAAGACCTTGCCACAACCATGAAAATAATAAAGTCCCTAATATAACTTAAAAGGGCAGACTCCTCCAAGTTAAAACCCTTTGAAAGCCAGCATGTCAAATGTGAGGAGACAAATGGTTGAAAAGTCAATATGTTGCCAAAGAAAAATCAAGAAAGGGCCATGATAGTTAAGCTTGTGTTGGAGTTTTTAGTGGTTTTAACCTATGAATGAAACCCAAAGGTGGTCATATATTCTCTATGAATGAGACCTTAAGGTGGTCATATATTCCTTATGGATTAGGTCATTATTAATTAAGGCATGTGATAATAGGTATTCTCGATAGAACCACTATGATATCTCATGAGTTTGAGATAACGAACACCCTTAGGTGTAATTCCTTAATTATAATTTGACATATACTCCTTGTTGAGTTACAATATGTTAGTTGATCACATAATAGTGTGGACCCGCATTTTTCACGTGCGTCCCCACTCGATCGGCGAGACTCGCTTTTTATTTGTGAAAATTTGATTTTTTTTGAAAAAGTTGGAGTCGCCACCTATTTTATTTTTATTTTAAAGGGAAAATAAAACAAGAAAGAAAAACCCTAAAAAGTGACTCCATAGTTTTGGAAAAAGCATGTCTTTGAGAACCCTGAGTCTAGGTCCGGGGATCAGGTTACTTATTGGGAAGGTACCTCTAGGAGGTAGCACCCCTCTAAGCCCTAAAAAGGTCTCTACTAATTAAGTTAAGGGGAATATGGCAATTAACCGGTTAATTATGGATACCTAAGTAGGCTAGGTGATTCCAAATAAAATAGCATGTTTAACAAGAAAATCTGATTATAAGAGAGAGTCAAAGTGCGTACCTGAACGACTTCTCAAGCGCCATCACAAAACATAAAAGTTAGTGTAGAAATGTAGCACACAACATTTGTTTTATTCAAGCAAATCAGGCATATATCAAGACATCCAAGAATCACGTCAAATATGGATATGGTCATCAATGGCATACAAGTCCATAGAGTTCTAAAAAATAGATGAGAAGAGAGCGTACCTGGACAGCAAGCTAGTACTCCTCTATGGGAATCTAGAGCATCTCAACAATAAATATGAAACAAATTCATGTATATCATCAAGAAGAATAAAAAATCAACATATCAAGCAAACAATATTGAAGAAGGTATCATGGAAGTCGGGCCCCCACCAAAGCCCTAATTAATTTCGCATGAGTTGGTTCCATAAATTCTATGACATGGAATTATGGAGTTTGTTCATGCTTAAGAAAATCGAGAAAAATCAAGAAAATCGGTTGAAAATCAAATAAAATAGTGAAAATGCATGCCGGAAGGAAAATGGCAGCAAGAGTGTGTTAGAATATGGATTTTATACCTAGAAAGGACCTAAGATGAATTTTTCAAAGCCGGGAATGTTTAGTTGAACAATGGTTCAAAAATTCAATTTAAAACAGTAAATTCCCAAGCAAAGAAGCAAGAAAAGGGGAAAGTGTGTGTAGCAAGGTAGCCATAATGGACTGGAGCCTAGGAATGAGATTTGAGACTATCTTGCTGGTGTTGAATCCCCAAATACATTCTGCCCTCTCTCTCTCTCTTGGCACTTTCTAGGGCTTCTTGGTGCAACCAACTTTCCCTATCCATGTTTTCCTTGGATCCATGAGCTCAAATTGAAGCAGTTATTGAATGGAGATTCTGGTGGGCATTTGATGTCAAAGATATTGCTGGAAGAGAGCTTGAGGGCTTCATTTAATCATGGGCAACAATGGGAACTGACAGGAAATGACAACTCCAGCTCTTGCTTAATTTGGGGCGGCTGCAAGTATTAGTACTCAAGTGCCTGCTGCAATTTTCTCCTTGATCATCAAAAGCAATGCTGAGCTTAGTACGACTTTCAGGATCTAAGCTTGCAATTCCTTAAAGAACCTCGGTCCCCTTTCTCTTCTCCAAATAACATAGAGAGCACCATGTACTGTTTTGTGGGATCTCTGTAGATCTTTCTTGTCTTCATCATCATTTGAAACTGCTGTCCGAATCATGATCTTACACCTAATTGCTGAATATGTAAAAAAAAGTAGCAATACTCTTTGAAACTACAACCAACATGAAAACTAAGGGGGCAGAAAGGGTTTATGGGGATGAGCCTTTAAGTGAGACCTCTGAATTTGAAAACTTGCATCTGCTCCTTTATTCTTTTCTCTGTTTCAGAATTTTATTTATCATTCTCCTTAGTGAGGTGTTCTTTTTGTGTCATAATTCCATCAACATCAGGTTCATTTTGAGTGATGTTCTTGTCAATCTAGTCAAATGTTGCAGGTCCTAATGCCTAGGCAGTTCCTTTCTCAAACTCAAAAAAATATCTGTATCCATCTGCATTCTCATCGTCCACATTATCCAGAGACTCTGTGTTATCTTCCTGCAAATCAGAAGACAACTCCGGCTCCTTCTCTCCACTCTTCAATTGCATCCTCAACATTATGGTAAAGGTTGGCTTGGGTTTTCTGGATGGATGAAGAATCTTGCTGAGGCAATTGAGTTTTGGATTGATCATTGATGAGTTTCTCGTCCATAGATGAGTCAACCACCAATATCTCCATCTCAGAACTATCATTGGGAGGTAAGCTATTTACAGGTGCAAGGTTATTGTGAATATTACTGCTATTAGAGTTCTGGTGCCGTTGTTTCTTAAATCTGTAGCCTGCATGTCATCCTTTAGTTGTGTCACAAATTCTGTATTGAGCACATGATCACTAGTGAAGTCAAAATTTCCAGATCTCAAGACATCTTCCCTTGGTGCCTCTAAATCCATGTCAACTTTCTCTTCATTACTCTTCCCAGATCACCTCTCTCAGAATTTCCATCCACTTGTCCAGATTCTGCCTCTTCTAGATTTTCATTCTTGGGAGAAGTTTTACCACGGTTTGAATTGGTGCTCATACTCTGAAGCTGGAATTATAGGTTGAGCATCTCTGATTTCATCTTTTCTACCTACAGATTATGATGGCATTTCTGCTCTCCAGATTCAAGGATAAACAGTGACTGTACAATCTTCCAAGCAGCTCTTTTCTCCTTCATTAATGCCAGGCAACCAATGAGTGTACCTCACAAAGCTCTACAATCTGCCAGTCCATCTCTTGCATGGATTAAATTATCTGTAGTGGGCAAATACATCCCCATCTCAAAAAAAGAAGTAACCAAAATCTAGAACACGCCTAAGTGGACTATGCCAAAAGAAGTGTCCAAGTGACCTATTATGAAAAGGTGCCTAAGTGACCTAAGTAAGACTAGGTAAACCTAGGTGAGCTAAGTGTAACTAAATGGGCCTAAAGTGATTTAAGTGGGCCTAGGGTAACTAAGTGGGCCTAAAGTGATGCCTAATGGGCCAAGTGTCTAAATGGACCTAGGGTGATGCCTAATGGGCCAAGTGTGGTGCCTAAAAGTTATCCTAAAAAGAATAACAAAAGCCTAAGTCTAAATTAGGGCTGCCAAGGGTCACAATAAGGAATCAAATAATCCCTCAACCAAAGTTTCCGAGGTGACTCAAAAAAGGGTAAGTCATACGAGTAGTAATGGGCCACCAAAGAACTATTGTGGAGCACTGAAAATGAACTTAGAGGCATGTGCTAAAGGGACAAAATTGAGGGTCTACAAATAGAAAGATCTGTAACTCAAATATTAGAAAGGTAATCTTAAGATATTGATTGCATTTACTTTAATAGATTATTAACATTAGTTCATAAGGAGTCTGCATGTAGTGGATAATAAGTCACAGACTGAGTTGTATCTAATTGTAATATCATAGGATACTAAAGTTCAGTTGACTTATGTAGTGGAATGTTAAGTCAACTTCAAAATTGAATTCTAAGGGAGTTAGTGTTTTCTTATGGGTTCCAATGGTCCCCGTTAAAACTCTTAATTAATGGTGGCTAGGTGTGCATAAGGGCATTTTGGTAAAAATTCAAGATTGCACTAAATCTTGTAAATGGTCTTTCTAGACTGATATGGTTAACTAATTGGATCTCAATAGGGTTAATTAATTAATTAAGACCTAAATGGGTTGAATTAAGTAACCTAAGCCCAAGTTGAGCTTGAATCACTTAAGCTTAGAAGGAAGCCTATATAAACCACTTTGAAAGTTTAGGGTTTCATTATATGCTCTTGTCTTTCAAACTCTAAAGAGGAACCTTAGTCTCTTTCTCCAAAGAAAAGACCGTCTTTCTCTAGTGCCTATAACCGCGATAAATAAGGATTAGGCAAAAAATTATTTGGTTTATAGGATCTACAATGTCTACACAACTTCATTATCGGATTGGAATTAATTTGAGAACATCCAAATCTAAGGTAAAACACCCCTAATCTCTAGATCTATATTTTTTAATTTCATTTTTCTATTGTGCATAGATCTATAGAACCTTAGAACTAGTTACATGTACCTTAAAAAGATTTAGGGATGGGAATGAAGTTATCCAAATATTTCCTATATAGGTCACTATTAATTAAAGTAGGTGGTAATAGGTATTTTTAAGATAAGCACCATGATATCTCATAGGTTTGAGACAATGTGTTCCCTTAGGTGATCCAAAGGATTTGTGATCATAAAATTTGTAACGTCACAATAATTTCTTAAGTGAGTTTTGGCATATGTCATTTGTGGATTAGAGTATATTAGTTGATCATAAAATAGTAGGATTTGAAGTTCAAGGATGGTAAAGATAATCTTTAAAAGGTTAATAGCTTCTACCTTATTAGATTATGAATACCAATTCATGGAAAATCTACTTGCAATTAATAACAGGTCACGTACCTAAGAAATTGATTAAAATGGTTTTAATCAATTTTCATCTCAATATAATTTTGTAGGATGTTGAATTGCAATTGATTTTTTTAGTGAAATGTTGAGTCAACTTTAGAACTAGATTATGTTTGAGTCATTATTTTCCTGTGGGTCTTTATGGTCCCCACTTGAACTCATAGTCTTTATTAACATAAAGGCTTGAGAGAAATTAAAGATTTAATCATATATATGTATGAGGGCATTTTGGTAAAAGTTCAAGGTTGCACAAGAGCTTATTATTATTTATTTTGAGGTTTTATGGAGAATAAACCATTTACATACATAAGGGCATTATGGTAAAAGTGCAAGATTAAATAGAATTTAATCGTTAATAATTTTGGGTTTTTTTATTTGGCTAATGAATTAATTGGAACACAACCTATCTAATTAATTAATTATGACCCAATAAACTTGATTAAATGACCTAAGCTTAGGTTGAGCCAAAGTCACTTAAGCCCACAAGAGTGGTATTATAAACCCCCTTAGTGTTTAGGATTAGTAAATCCATTCATTTCATTCTTCCAAAGAACGAGTTCTAACTTCCATCCCTTTATCTTAGGTATGTAACCACTCTACACATGTGCCAATGATTAAAGACAGAGCCATCAAGTAGAAAATCTCAAAGTTTTCTTGATTGCTACATTAATTAGAGTAGGAACTAGGAACATCCAAAGTCTAGCGGTATGGTTTTAATAACACCTAGATCTAAGTTTTCTTATATGAATGCTTCTGCTTTGCTTAGATTAGTAGCCTTAGGATCTAAAGAGCATGCACCCTTATGATTCTTGTGTTTCCAATAGTTATACCACTAGATTTACCTAATAAATTTCTACCTAGAAGGAAGAAAGATCTTAAGATTGTATTAGAGATAGGATCTAAGCCCCTAGGATGGCGCCTTACAAGAAAACATCGCTTGATTTGAAATACTAAGGACATAATTTAAGGAATTATTTGATACTAGATTCATCTAACCATCTAAAGCTCCCTATAGTGAGTTTGTGCATTTTCATATGTTTGCTTCATACTATAGTCTTTTAGGACCTCAAAGGCTTTAAGAAGTTGATTGAAATGCTCATATGCCTTTTCCTTCTTCTTACAAGCACATCATCAACACATACTTCCATCATTGCCCTTGACTTCTTTTGGAGCATACTTCCACTAAATTTTTTTGCGCACTAGCTTATGAGTAGGGTCAACCTGCAATGATGGCAGGTGATCATGAGATTGATTCCTTGCATGTCAGAATGGGAATAGCTAGTAATTTAGTCTGTTCATCATCTATAAGATTTGATCTGAGCATGATGGGAAGTATGATTTTTCCTAACAATGCATTGATCCCAATTCATAAAGGTTTTCACATTATAGCACATAGATCACCATGAATCTCACCTTTGGTTCCAACAGAAATTAAACAAATGGTTGAACACATGAAGAAGTGGCAAAAAGGAAGAGATATACATTCATGTCTAAAACAACAAAAAACAAACTAACTGACAGGAAAAGTAGTGTAACAAGATGATGATAAAAATCTAAAAGCTGAAATATGAATTTCCCCCTCTACTTAGAAATGAAAAAGTAAGATACAACAAAAGAACCAAAATTCTTATGCAATACCCTCAAGCCTTATCTACACAAGAACAACCTTTTTTGTATTGTTGATGTTATGTGCAATAAATCCCCAACATCTCATTAGCTTGATTCCCTATCCTGCGTCTCTGCAACTTAATCAACTGTTGGAGTAATAAACACAGCCACATTGAATGGATTCTTAGAAGTCCATTTCCATGGCTGCCAAAACCAGTCCCTTGACCCTGCTAACATGTGTTTCTGATCCTCTATAGACTGAAATCTACCTTGGTCCTGATACATCCATTGCTGAAGGAGTGTATGATTCCTGGCTAGCCATAGCAGAGGAATTGCTTGAATGAGTGGATGGTGGTTCAGTTGCTGTGTGAAAAGATGGAGTCAAGTTTCTGGTAATAGAATTTTTGAGGGAATTGCTCGGGTCTAGAACACTGGCATTCAGGAATGGAGGCTGCATAGGTTCAGGAATCACACTGTTTTGATCGGTTAGCATCTGAACTACTTGGGACATGGATGGCCTTAATGCAAAGGAAGCTTGCGTGCACAGCAGCCCAATCTGAACCACATTTCTTGCCTCATTCAGTGGAAAATCACCTTTCAAGGAGGGATCCACAGATCGGACAACGCTATTTGATTTATAATGCTTCCAAACCTGTGGCCAGAGCACCAAAACATGCATACATTCAGAAGATTTCCAATGCCAAAGATCACCCTACACTGGATACTCTCCAGTTGTTATGTCATTTGGAAACTTTCCTTAGAAAGATAAGAATGACAAAATCAACCGGTCAGAAATCATCTATTAGGCCTAATACCTTACCCTGCATTGATGCATGTCTGGTAAGCAGCAGAATTAATATTCAAGAATTTGGTGATTACAAATGGCAGACTGATCAAATTAAAAGCTATGTCTAAAATGTTTTAGGATGACATGAATCATCCTAGTAAAAAAAATGGCCAGAAAATTTTCCTATGCGGAAAGAAAATGGAACTTACTGTTTGCAGAACTGAGTCTGACCCCTGCACAAAAATACAGTTCTTCCTACCACATACAATCTCAAGAATCAGCACACCATAGGCATAAACGTCTGCTTTCTCTGATAACTGCCCACGAACAAGATATTCAGGTGCCATATACCCCCTGCACAAAAGAAAAAAAAAAAAGCAGTATGTAAAGAATATCAGAAATATTCCCATTTTCAGATTACATCCTAGGAAGTTTGTAGGTTAAAGAAAATGAAAATCTATGGAAGGAAAACCTGAAAACCATGTTGTTCTCCAATGCCTTACAATAATTAGAAGCTATATTGAGTGTCTAGGTATGTGAAAAAAGTGTTACATGATCAAACCAAAAAGGAAAAAGGAAAAAAAATTAAAAAATTAAAAATTAAAAAAGAAGAAGTATGAGGAAATGAATTTCTTTCTTACAGTGTCCCAGCAATTCCAGTGCTAACATGAGATTTATCAGGAGCCACACATCTTGCAAGTCCAAAATCAGCAATCTTTGGATTAAGATTCTCATCAAGCAGTATGTTGCTGCCTTTTATGTCTCTGTGAATAATCTTCACTTCAGAACCTCCATGAAGATACGCAAGCCCCTCAGCTGTTCCGACGATGATCTCAAACCGCTGCTGCCAGCTTAGACCTTGGGTGCCGTCTTTACCTGCAAGAAATGAAGGTTCATATCCATTTCAAAATGCAGTTGTGGAACAATGAACATTTGGGGTAAAGCATACAATTTTGGGAATTGAAGAACTCTACATTTTTAGACTGAAAGAGAGATAGATACATGAAGTTGGATTCTTACCAAAAAGGATTTGATCAACACTCTTGTTGGGTACATATTCATAAACTAGAAGGCTCTCTGGACCTTCTATACTGCAACCCAGAAGTCCCACAAGGTTCTTGTGTTGAATTCTGCTGATCAAGTTCACTTCATTGAAGAACTCATCCACCCATTGACGCGTATTGAAGAACAATCTCTTTACAGCAACAGTTCTCCCATCAGGGAGAGTCCCCTTGAATACAGATCCTGCTCCCCCTTGGCCTAACTTCCTTGAAGAATCAAAAAAATTAGTTGCCCTCTCAAGTGTTTCATACTTGAAATTCAGGTCAGACCTGTTTATACATGTTGGAATCCGAGCAAGAGCATTATTGTTGTCTGAGGAGAATTCATAAGAGAAGATTATGTTAGAAAATTGACAAATAGTAATCAAGAAATATCATATTGCAGGAGATTATGGTATTCATGGGAATTATACTTCTTTTTCTCTTTGATAAGAGTATGTAGCCAACAAAAGCACCAAGGAAAGCGAGCAAGCAAACCGCGAGTACTGATAAAATGAATGCGATGATCATCCCAGTGTCAGACAATCCTGAAAAGCACGAAGCAAAAGGAAAGAAATCACTTGTTTATTATTCTATCAGTTAGGAAGAAAGACACAATCCAGAAGCTCGAAATGAATTCAGTATTTAGTATTATTTTGAAACTTGAATATTCCATAGCAGAGATTCTTTTTCTAAAATCTAAGAACTAAAGAACATGGTAAGCAATTCAAAGAGTCCCAATGTATTTATGATGTCTTACCTTTACCACTCTTTTTTGCTGTGCCGTCATTGTAAAATTTCTCAGTAGAATACCTCAAATAACAGCCAGCATTCAGAGCCCTCCCCTCGGAACCAGGCAGACACCTTCTCACTGCAGACTCAGCATTCACCAAGCAATCTCTACACCCCTTCTGATCAACTGTCTTCCAACACTGTGCCAATGCATAGGCCACAACCGCTCCTCCTTTCATCCCTGCCACCGCAAAACCCTGCTTCTGCACAGCTGTTTTAGTTACGTTATTGATCACTTCATCAACTTTCTTCGAGAACTCCGATCTCGTGTAATTATCCTTGAGAACGCCACTTGGCTCACTGCACCTAACCATATCATGATTCGGGTCAATGCTCTCGTTGAAGAAGCTGTAATTGTCATAGCGAAGGAAGCAACCATCAAGATATATTCGAGCTGCAATGGCAGGAAGGCATCTGGGGAGCTTGGTGCGGCTCTCAGCAAAGCAGGAGAGGCAATCATCCTTTGAGAGATCACTGTAGCATTGGGATAACCCGAAAATCACAGGACTTTTTGTGATGTTGGCATATCCCCAGCCTTGTTGCACCATACTTTTGGCGATAGCTTCCATGACTTGAATGAAATTTGGGATGTAGATGGATGGGGCCGACTTTGTGTCTCCACAAAGTAGGCCTGCTTGGGAGATTCGAGGATCGGAGAGGGACAGAGAGAACAACAACATTGAATACACAAGGGAGATCCATACCTTACACTGAGGAATTCTGATTGAGAAATGCATTGCAACTCAAATGGGGTTGGCCTTTTCACAGTTTCCTTTTTCCCCTTTCCCTTATCCCCTCTCCCTCTTTGTACAACGCCAGCAGACAATTCTCTCTCTCCCCTTTCTCTCCCTCCCTCCCTCTCCCTCCCAACACTCCAACCAAACAGAGAGAGAGGGAGAGGAACCGAATTCAAGAGGCCTAAAGATAACAGAGAGAATGGAAGATAATCTCTCCCTCTCAGAAAGGGAGAGAGATTGAATCCTTATTGTGTTTTGTTCAGTTTTCTGGTATGCATGGCTTGGTTTCCAGAGAAGGAGAGAAAGAGGAATACAAGTGATGGAAGAATGAATGATCTGGCTTTGGTTTTCAGTTTTGTTTTCTTAATTTAGACATGATTTTAGACCAAAAGATCCTATGTTGGAAATTTGAGAGAAAAAGGCACTCACCAAAACTGAACACAGAAAAGATAGGAGCCACAACCCCAAATTTATCCATTCTTATTCTATAACTTCATACGACTAGATTAACAAACGGATAAAATTTTTGTTCCTTCTCCATACTAACTTCAAAAGAATATACTCTTTTTCTCGGAAAATTTGGCCCCCTGCAGCCGCCTAGAAAGAGGAAAGGGAAAGATGCCAACCAAAAACGACAATTTTTGTTCAGTAAACTGGTAAAATCAACACAAGATCCATGGTTTTGCCTTGTCTTTTGGGATTCAAAAATGCTTTTGCCATTCAAAAGATTCTAGAACTTCAATTAGTGCTTTCATCCCATCTCTCACGTTACTGTTATGGGTGGATTGTTTCTCACCAAATCCCATTTTTCCAAGTCAAACTTGATAACATTCTTTACCACAGACCACGAAAATTCTAAGAAACCAATTCGGTACCCATCCAAGTAGCGATGCAGATGTGATCGGGAATAAGCATCTCTTTTCTTTTTGTCATTTCATTATGGGATAACTTAAATCACGATCAGAATGGGATAAAAAACGATTTCAACACGCTTAACGTAGACCTGAATTTTTAGTGTAAGGGTCTGTTTAGTAACGGTTTTCAAAAACAAATCTAAAAAATTATTTTTAAGTTTTAATCTTTTTTTAACAAAAACCCATTGGAAAACTTAAAATATTTTTATCATATTCTTAATATTTTTAAATATGTTCTAAAAACACTTTTCAAAAAATAAAAACTAAAAACCTTTTAAGATAAAGTTGCTCTTGGAAATAATTTTTTATTTTGATTTTGTAAAAGACACAAATAATAAATTCAATTTATATAATATAAACTAAATTTAATTCACACCCTATTAAAAATAAAAATAATTTTATAATTAAAAATAATAATAGTTGTTATGTAAATTTTTCCCTTCAATTGTTTTTAGAGATTATAAAAATATTATTTCAAACTGAATAAAAATGCATTTGACAGTATTCCTACTCTAAAGTATTTTTAACTGGAGTGTTTTTTCTAAAAATATTTTTAGAATCATTATTTATAAGATATTTCTTCAAAACTCGCTGTAAATAATTTTTGATTTTTTTAATTTTTAAAAATATTTCCTAAAATTTATTAAACACATAATTTTTTTTAAAAAAAAAACACTTTTTAGGTTAGGAATGATTCCTAAAATGACTGCAAATAGACTATAAGTCTACTTAAGATTCCATTTTTGTCTAAAGGGTGGATTGAAAAATTGTCCCCTCAATCATGCATGTATAAAAGAATTTAAGTATCAATATCATGAATTGGGCCTTGAAAAAGACTCCCTTTAGTCAACTCAACATCATATGATAAAAATTCCACAACACATCTACGTCTTTGGCTATTCAAACCCCACCATCTTGAATGACAAAAACATTTGGAGCAGGTACTTGTGGGATATTTTCATTGGAGATGAAGGAGACTGATATGAAGATTCAATGGATTAGGAGTAGGTGTTGGGATGGAGACTGGTATATAAATTCCGTGGATTGGAAGTAGCCAAGTAGGTGTTGGAATGTTGACAAAGCCACTTGCAGAGTGCAGAATGAGAACAGTCTGTCATATTTATTCATTATGATTTGTAAAAATTTTGAATTTTTTTATTTTTATTTTTTGTAATTTTTTTTAAGTTGTGGGTTATTAAGTTAATTAAATTTTAGAGGAAAAATAAAATTTAAAAGGATTAGTTGAAGATAATGTTTATTTTTTTTATTTGAAGTCTAAATATATTTAAAATATGAATAAAAATTGACATAAAACGTCTTTTAGATTTTAAATAAAATTTTAATTTTTTTTTTTACTTTTATAGTTAACAAATATTTAAAATTAATACTTAATTTAGAAAAAAATACTAAATTAAAAAATAAAGCACTAAATGTAACAATTATTTTTAAAACATTTTAGTTTCCAATTTTTGTTTTAAAATATTTAAAAATTTATTCTCAAAAACCGTTTTTTAGAACCAAATAGACCTAATTTTCTCTTTTCTTAAGAGCTAAATCCTTAATGTTTTTTTTTTTAATTAAAATCACATTTTAAAAATACCTGTTTCATATTTTATATTGAAACTATATTTTCAAATGTAATTTCATATTTTATACCCAAATCTAATTTTCAAAATGTGAATTTAATATAAAAATTAGTACAAAATAATAAAATTGCATTTTCAAAATATGGTTTCAATTAAAAAATAAAACCATATTTTTATAATTTTAGTTTAAAATATGAAACCATATTTTTAAAATGAAGATTCAATACAAAATATGAAATCATGTTTTCAAAATATGATTTTAGGAAAGAAAAAAAAAAACGAACATGAAACCCAAAATTGGTAATTTTTTACCAAAAATGGGCATTTTGGCCACTAAAATATCAAAAGTTCATTTAATTTTTTTTAACAAAGAGTTTATAAAGTATTTAAATCAATAAATAAATAAATAAAAAAGCCATCATTGTTGACTAGTGGGTGACAAAAATTAATTTAAGAATTGAAATAATTTTAGTGATGTAGATTAAAATAATAAAATATATGGTTTGAAGTCAAAGTCGATGGAGTTATCCAAAAAGGAGTCAACATTATGCATGCGCCTGCGTTGTGACTTTTGATGTAAATGAAGGGATTTCATCGCCTTCCACTAGCATCATTCACGGCCAAAAAAGATTTACGTGTTGAAGGCAACGGTCTTTTGCTTTCATTGATCAAACACAACATCAAGTTTATAGATCTTCGTTATGAAATATGGGAGTGGATGGGCATTTTATTCCTTTTCAATTTTTTATTTTTAGAAAGAATAAGAAAAATTAATC
Source organism: Vitis vinifera (assembly GCF_030704535.1). NCBI lineage: Eukaryota > Viridiplantae > Streptophyta > Magnoliopsida > Vitales > Vitaceae > Vitis > Vitis vinifera. The sequence continues at coordinate 10,412,060 of NC_081821.1, read as the reverse complement.
ATACAAAACAATGATTTTTATACAGAAAAACCATCCACAAAATCTATCAGAGACTTTCCGAATATAATAATCACAGGATCTAGAATCTGCAACACACAAATTCATTATTAAAAAAAATTACATAGATTCGAATGATGAATGTTACACCTAAGTTTTACTCTTTAACGTCTTTACTAGTCTTTATTATGTAGTACCACACTTACATCCATTGGATTACCTCAAAACTTGAGGGGATGAAGATCTCTCTCACAAACCCAATAATGAGAATCACGAACAAATTGAGAGTCTTGGGATGCAAGAAGGCTAATAGCTGGTGTTTTCCAAAATTTGCATTAAATTAAATAAAAAAATAAATAATAATAATAATAAAACATTTGGTATTTATAGGGAAAGATCCATCGATGAAACCTAGAATTTTCTCAAGGAAAAATGAAAAGAATTATCTCTAAAATTCTAGAGAATTTTGTTTTGAACACTTGAAGTGTTTTAACGATCCTGACATTGGAACATCAAGGGAAGCACTTGAGTATATTTGTCCAAATTTTTTTAAAACATATCTAAAAAACATTTTTGCTCAATTTAAAAAATTTAAATACCAATATCATGATTTCCTAACTTAGTCCTCATCATATCTCTCTATGCTTAACTACATCATCCTGATTGACCATACTATAAACTTATTAGAATATTCGAAAAACTCCATTCTTCACCTTGAATCATTAGGGTGCATGCAACTATCATCCTAAGGATACTATATCTAAGCAACAAAAGCCTTTCATGATTAAAACTCCATTCCATTGGCACAACAAACAACGGAAGTTTTAATGCAAATAATGTTAATTCAAAAACACAAATATAAAACAATCACATACACAGTACACAAGGTTTTAACGTGATTCGAGCAATAGTTCTTTCATCCATGAATGAGAGATAATTTTTTCACTACACCCCGAATCACTAGCCCCCTTGTTCCACCGGATATCTACCACTCTTCCTCACATTTGTGTCCACCTCACATAGTCTCTACAAGCTTGTCTTCGCCTCACACTTTTTCCCTTATGATCTATAATATTTATAAAAATATTTTCAACAACTTTCCTTATTTTATAAGAAATTCTAATATTACAATAATATATAAAGAAATATTTCATACAATATTCTTTACAAAAAGAAATTTTTACTAATTAAGAATTTTAGACACTTTTCAACAAATTTAACTATTTTGCAATTTTCACATTATAGGAAATGATAAAACAGACATGTATTATTCTTATCATGCACAGAATGGAAGAGCCGTATAAGATGAAAATCTCACATACAGTTCTAGAACGAAGATTTATTGAATCAAATGACGATCCTAACAAATGTCAATTCAATCCAAAGGAAATTATGTAAAAGCGTTACAAAATTATTATGAAGGTATGCAACGAAGATTTATTAAATCAAATGACAATCAAAACAAATGTTAGTTCAATCCAAAGAAAATTATGTAGAAGCCTTACAAAATTATTATGAAGCTATGCGACTAAAAATTGATCCCTATGATCAAAGTTATGTACTTTATAACATAAGATTTATCCACACAAGTAATGGAGGGATTACAAAAGCTTTGAAATATTATTTTTGGGAGTTATAACGAAACCCATTATTACCACAAGCTTCCCCTCCATCTAAAACTCGAGTTGACATATTTCCAAACCAATTTGCATAGAAAAATGACATGATAGCACATAAAAGAGCTTAATTATATCTACTCTTATTGTATATCCATGGAACCAGAATAAAGCCTCCTACCATCTATTGTGAGTGAAACCACAGCATGATTGCGGCCTATCAATGTCGTAGCCAGCTCAAAGCCATTGGTTTCCTTATTGGGTTTCCATGCATATATAGTGCCATTATGCAATGCCAAAAAAAATAAAAATAAATAAGAAATAACTTTGTAGTGTGACCCCAATATTTTGAAATAGTGAAAAAGTAAAATAAAAAAATAAATAATAAATAAATAAATAAAATAAAAGGAAGGGTTGAACTCAAATGTGCAAGTTCTTTCACACTGCCTTTTTCAAGCTGAAAAGCAGTATGGGAAGATGGACTTTGTTAGTCATTTCAAGGGGCCAGATAATATACCAAATAATTACCATTCCGAAGAGTAGGACAGAAAAAGTTACACTAGGTATTAGGAGTCATCAACAAATTTACCTATGCCCCTGCAAAGAGCATATCATTGTCCACCACCATATCACGAATTTGTCCAACTGGTCTATCAAGAGAGAGATCAGCACAAGACTGAATATTCCATGCCTTAAACAGTACCAGGATACGATCAAATTATAATCAAACTGAAGTGTACAAACAACTTTAACAGGTTGTGTTTAAAGCTTACTTTAACAACAATTTTTATTCCAGCCAATAACCAAGGATCTGCACTAATTGAAGACCCAATTTCCCTTCCAAGATTGACCACACCATCATAGTGACCACTATGGCATTCACTGGCAGTATAGAGCTTCTCTGAGCCAGAAGGAAGTGCAATTCTATAGATGGCCTGACAACAAAAGTCTCATGGATAAGATGTTGTCCAATTTAACCAGTTAACAAAAGTCACAATCTTAGTTACTGCACCAAGTACCTTTATGTGCCCATTGAGCTCTGCCAACTTGAAAACCCCATAACCCTTAAAACCATGAATGGAGGATGTAGGGACCCCTCCCTCCGAGAACACGTGGCACGCATCTTATAGTGACACATGGCACGCAGTGTCATCCGAGTCACCCTCATCCGGATCTCCCTATAAAGCGCACATGACACACTTTTCCAGACTACCCCAAGGAAGATCAAACGACACTTATAAACATATCATCCGGACGGCTTACACAATACATCCGGATGATCAAGAAGATCAAACGACACTTATAAACGTATCGTCCGGATGGCTTACACAATACATCCGGATGATCAACATATGTCATCCGGATACAATGGTCTGGATCATTGACTGAAGTAAGCAAATCTCACACATTACCACAACAGCCTGTCATGGTCCACGTTCCGCCGCCTGCAGGGTGAGAGGACAAGATGAAGTGACAACAAGTCACTTCCTACGATCATTCCACATGGTCACTTCCCACGATCTCTGACAGCCGCATCACCTACCATGATCTCTGTCAGCCGCCCGTAGGGTGGTGATGACCCTGCTGCCATCTAATGTCATCATGACAACATAAAATATCTCCCCACCATTAATGAGAGGAACAGTACTCCTGGCACTATATATAAACCTTCACACGAAGAGGAAGGTAATCTCCTGATACCTAGTAAAAGGCCAACTGATTTATCCCTCTCCTTCACCATGGCTAACAAAACCATCGGAGGGTGCGTCCGGACACCCTGTCCGGATGCCCTTTTTGCAGGTATAACGACTGGATTAAGAATCTATTTTGGTTGAGGTCGCGCACCTATCTATTTGGCAACTACGTGCCTCCACACAATTTCCATATAGCCAATACTAGCAAACCCTTTCTGAAATGTCTTTCTGTGTAATTCCATTTCTAGAGCTACCTCCTGCACTTGTTGGACTTGATGAACACCTTAGATTAGTTGAGTTTGATTCACCCTTCTGGATAGAGTCAAGGCTCCTCTCCCTGCTGTTTCTATGGGATTGATTTGAACCTAGTGAACACTTCTGAGTTGTTGAAGTGATTTGAAATTTGATAGCAGGTGTTTTCGAGGTAATTCTTGGTGCAGGAACCTATAGGGGTTTCTGCTACATAGGAACAAACTATGTTGTTCACATGTCTTCCCCTTTCATTTTTGTTTCTGGCCAATCTTATTGGCTTAACGTCCATGGCTATACCACAAATACATAGGTAGAACGAACAAGTTTGCTGCACCAACTTTCAAAAACCTAATATCAATATCAAGAAAACCCTTGAATCTCTGATCCTCAATTTAAAACCCTCAGAAATCCACCACAAACATCCATCAAAATCCTACAAATCTTAATACAGAGCTCTAAGAAATCCACCATGGATAATCATAAATCAACCATACAAATCAAACAACCCAGTGTTCAATATCAATCTGGAACCTTCTTCCAATTCTCAATTTCACACCTTAATACCAATAGCGATGGAACCCCTACACAATCTTCAATCCTCAATACCAAACCCTAAGAAAGCGACCATGGACAATCAACAAACCCTTAAAAACTTTAATCCAAAACCAATATCTATCAGAATCTTTAAACCTCCAATTCTCGATTCAAAATACCAATAAATTCACCAACCCATCTTCGATATGGATCAAAACCCTCAAGCAAAAACCCAAAATATAAAGAGAACAACCTCATAAGAAGTTTGAAATTCCACCAACACTAGGATGTCTGATCATCGTTATAGGTGTTACAGATTATGAACGTCGACAAACAAATCAAATTAAAGAAGAGGAAGCAAATCTGAAGAAGAAGAGAACAATAGGAGAAGGCTTACTAACCAACGGTCTCCAGAGAGAACTAAACAAAAGTAATCTACGAGCTAGCTGTTATGTTCTTCTCTTTCTATGGGTATTGGGATCCTTGTAATGCAAGTAAGGGCAGGAACGTTTAAAATTTGAATTTCTGTTAAAAGGGCGCGCGTACCTGCCTCATAGTTAGTGTCATGGAAGGCATGACTTGATCAATTGGTTAAGTAAATAAAAAAATAAAATGAAAAGAAAGATTAGAAATTAGGAGGAAAATTATTTTTTTTTTTTCAAAAATATTTTGGTTTTGAAAATAAAAATAATAAACTAGTTGAACATAATTAGTATTTGAAATGTTAGTTGAAATGAAACATTGAGCAATGGTGTTTTGTAAAACATTGTCACGATAAAGAAAAATAACAAAAACTTGTTTTTAAATAGTTTCGGATCTTTACAAATTACAAAAAGCCTAATTTTTTTTTTCCAAACATCTATTTTAATTTAAAAGTGTTCAAACTATTATAAGGAATAAAACCATCATCTTGTATGTCAATTTTTTTCTCATTTCAAAAAAAAAAATTAAAAAAGACAATTTAATTTCTATAGAGCTTTTACTATGGAGGCATCATCTTCTTGGATGTAGAGTGTTGGACATCCTTAAGGATGTATAGCCTCAAACACCATTAAAAAGGTCCAAAGGTACAATGTCAAATACCTTGAAGAATGTCCAAAGGTACCATCTAAATACTCTTAAGAATGTCTAGAGGTACAATACCAAATGACTTTATACATTTTATATTTCAAACTTCTAGAGGTGTATGGATCATGACCACGACCATCAATAATTAAATTGACATAGACAGTTAAATCATCATACGACATTAATAATATAATATCATACATCATCATTTAAGTATATAGTATATCATGTGATAACATTGTTAGCAAAGATCAATAATACAATATCATCATTCAAATCAACAGTTTCTTATGTGATAATATTGTTAGAAATTAGACCATGGAACATCTCAGTAGGAGATACATATAGGATCGCCCAACCCTCAACACAATGATATTGACTCTTATATCAACCGCTCACAATAGGTGGCATTAGAGCTATAAGTTGCATCAAAACTTACAAAACATTTCATAATGTAAGAAATTAGTTCATCAAATTAGCATAGGGTATTGTAAAAAAAGTATATTAGTATTGTTGACATTGCCTCCGCAAAATGATTGTTATTAACAAAACCAATTTGATATAATCCTCTTCTAGGTATATATAATGGCATTAAACAAAGGGGGAAGAATGTTGGGTATGCAAACATCAAGTTTCTAAACATTCATTTTATTCATCCCCTTTATGTCCTTCAATGTAATACAACTCTATTAATTTATGCATCAATTGTTACATTTATGACCTCTCATCATATTCATTTATTTTATGTTTATGATTTGCATTGTATATTATCCTTAATGTGTTTATAACTGAACTTATCTTTTTGCTTCAAACTACCCAATATCTCTTTTAGCTTATTGTTACTTTTTGATATTTCAATTAAGATGCTCATTTGTTCTTGACTTAAATGACCAACAAAAGAATGTCCTTGAAGATATTATGTTGTTGTGTGATTATTTATGTCTTTCACATTTAAGGGTGCAACTTCACACCCTTAAGAGTTAATGGACACTCACATTGTTCTTAATATTCCTTCCCCTTTCTTTGTACTCTCGCATTCAATATTAGCTTTCATTGAACCTCTATATATTTCACTTCTTTCACTAATAAAAGTAATTCTAAACTTTTGTCCACATAGTCCCCCTATATCTCTTTTTCCGATTATAATAATCATTTCATTCCTTTTATCAATCTCTCATACTCATTCAATCAATGTTTTTCTTACTATGATGGATTATCTTTGTTGTAAAGACAATTGTGTAGTCAATCATCACCAAGACTCCTAGTATAAATGCATAATCCTACATGAAAAAATTTAATAAAATTTAATTTTCTTTTAGATTTTTTTTTTTTTAAAAAAAAATTGTCCAAATGTATAGTGTCAAACGTGCTTAAGAGTGTTTAGTAATATAATTCTACAGGTCCTTAAAAGCATTTGGAACCATACTTCCAAATATATATTAGAATGTCTAAGATGTACAATTCTTGACACTTATAATTTAGAAGCATAGTTTCAAACATTCTAAAGATGTCTAGAAGTATATTGCCAGATAATTGTAATCTATCTGACCTTGCAACTTTGAGACCCTTCATAACACCTTCTTCTTCCTATTTAAAAAAAAAATGTTGTAAAAGGCATACCTCTACACTTGCACCATCATTTAAGATTAATATTTGCTTATCTTATTTATACTCAAAACATGTGATTCTCTATTGATAAAACATGTCCTTTTGGAATAAAAGTGAGTACAAATTAGTTCATTTAGCTTATGTTGTTGCTAAAGTCATATTTTGGTTATTAATGAGACTTTTGAGTGTTTTATGTAGCAAAATAAAAGTTGACAATACATTATAAAGGATTAGACAAGTGAAAAGAAGGATTAAGAAAGGAGAAAGAAGTATCAAAGAAAGAGTTTGACAAGAATAAAGATCATATTATAATAGATGTGGTGTTAGATTCAATTTGGCACAAGTATAGAATCATAATAATAGTCGAGTAATTGAATTAGAGCAATTTGATACAACCTCAGTTATGGTATATAAATATTTTAGTACTTCAATACTGATATCTAAATATTTTGATACCAACATTTTCCATTGCTGCTGAACCTAGATCAAAATCACAATGAAGTGTCAAAATGCATTTCAACACTAGACTTCCAAATTTGACGTAGTGTTATAAAAACTCTTATTTTGGTTTTGTTCTATGATTTTGATTTCGTGGTTATTTTACATAGGTTTTACCATTAATACTTAGTTGGATTGATGATGTGGCATTGTAAGATCTTGCCACATGGACATGTTACTAGTGTAAATAGGTGATTGTTAGTTGAAATAGACAACCTGGATCTTTTGATCTTTGATCATTTGATTGAATTAAAACTTGAAATTTACTCTTCCTTCCAAATTTCTCTGTCATTCTGTCTCGACAACCGATTGACGATGAACTTGATACTTCTTCCCAAGAAGTTGATTAACTCTTCATGGTTTGGAAAGTGGGTAAAGAGTATCCCTCCAAGAGCATCTGGTACCGCTCAACTAAACATTTGAGAGAGCCCAAAGCTTCACTTCTGCTACACAACCAATATTTTCAGCTCTAAGTTTAGCAGTGGGAGCCCATTAGTTTCATCCCTACCATAAAACATGCCAGCAACTAGAACTTACGAAATAAATTAGGACATTGTCAGAAAAATAAGGTGGGTAAACATTTCATTTGGTATCAGCAAATTAAAGACCAAATTGAAGAATATACACCGGAAATACGGGAGAGAGAGAAGAGAGGGTTGTCACTGCATCACTCATTCATGAAAAATGGTCCATAAATACTGTCCATAACAGCAAATTGCATGTTCTCCGATGGCTTCCAGTGCCGTTTACGTTGGTTTATGAACCAGTTGTTTATCTGCTTCTGGTCCAGGCCTGTTGATTCAGCCAGTGCGATCTTGTCTTCCTCCTGTACATTTAAGCAAAGAGAAGTAAGATATTAATAACATTATGAAGGGTCGGAGTATCATATGCTAAACCCTAAACTTTAAATTGAACTACTTTTTTACATTAGATGGAAGATGCCCAACCAGACACTTGTAAGAATGTGAAATAAATTAGTAAAAGACATTGCAGTAACTGCTGATGACACTTGAGCTTCTGTTGCCCATTACTTAAATAAAGGTTCAGAAACTCGTACTAACGTAAAAATTCCCCTGGCCTACAAGTGAATTTGTTATAAGGGCTTAAAGTTACTCTGAAGAACATGCAAATGAGAAAGGGCAACAGCAGTAGCTAAACTTCAATTCTTTATGTCCCAAATTGATATAAGTTTGATGCTTAGGATATCCAGTACTCTATGACTTTGCTAAGGTTAAGGAAAATGCTTCAACCAAATATTTACCGTTGGATATGGCCATTTATAGTGAATATTCCACCAATCAAGAAGGGCTTGCCTTGCTTCCTTTGGTAGCTTTCCCTTCTTCTTTGTCTTCGAAAATTCATGCTTCAGGGTACTGATATAGCCACTATATTTCCGCAATAGCTTATCCTTAAGCTCCTGATTTTCAGTAGTTTGAAGACATTCTTGTACCTCCACCTCTCCTCCACTTAAGTCCTCCTCTGATGACCCAGCTGCTTCGTCTGGCAAGACAGTGGAAATAAGCATGCAAAGAACTTGATCCCTAAGAATTTGATTTCAACTCTTCCAGATTCAATACAATAAACACATCTAAACATCAAACAAAATCATGTATGCATATCATCAAGGGTCCAACAAGTAACAGATTTGGCGTATGCTGGTCTACATACAGGCAATATATCAGACATTGTTAAGATGCCGTACATATCATATGCCATAAGGTTAATTGTCAAAACCACTTTGTGTGACAAATATCAACAAAAACCAGAACAGGTTTACTCACTCCATTTGACAGGTATAAGGGATCAAAAAAAGTAAGCATTGCATAACCTCAATTCGCCAATCAAACCTACCACCCACTCCAATTGTATTCCAACAATAAGAAAAACTTGACACAGATAACTATGGTTATCCCATTTAAATATCTTAGGCAACTCCATGCTAAGATTTCTAGAATGAAAACAGTAAATGAGAGCCTTTCTTTCAATACTGAAACCCAAATAATAAGCACTATTTTATAATGGATTTCAGCGCCAATAAGTGTTTCTAAAGCCTAACTTGCTATAAGATGTTCCTACAATATAGATCAAGCATCAGCACCATCAACATTGAATGCTAGCTTGCTACAAGTGTTGCCAAAGTCTCACCTAAGTGCTTGGATGTGCTAGGCAGCTCCACCCTAGCATGCAATAGACTTTGTGCTCCTGAAGTTTGTCGGCACATAGGTAAGCTAATTTTTCTAATCTTGTGGTGTTTGCTCAGGCATGGACCCAACACAAAACTTAAGACTTCCATAAGAATTACTAAAAAATAACAATAATGAATTACATAATCTACAATATTAATAATTCTTTAAGTGTAAGATGGGGTCCAAGAAGTGAATTTTTTTTTTTTACAATTAATTCTGAACTTGAAAGTGAAGAATAAATCCAGTATAAATGAAAAAAAAATCTAAATACATAAAATTAAAGTATTTCTAATTTCTAAAGCTTGAATTTTGGCATTTCAAACTTCATCCATAAATTCAAAAGTAAGAAAAAAAAAATCATGATTATCAACTGAAGCTTATATTTCGTGTCAGAATTTTATTGTACAATGGAATCCACTGGGTGACTATTAGCCAATAGGAAGAGGAAAATCCAAACCAAACCCTACTAACCTTTTGGTAAACAGTGATCAAAGACCAAACCAACAAACAGTGTCCGCCAATCCATGGGGATGGATGTGATGTATCAAGGAAAAGGGGTGGAATGGGTGACCCACTTAGCAAATATATAATTAATAAATATAGAGTGAGGAACAGAGTAGAAGCGCCCATTGACAGGAGGTGTAGGCCCAATATTACCCAGAGGCAAAAAAGATTCTGAAGGGTTCGTTATGTCGTTTCCCATCCAGTGGCAGTGGTGGTGGACGACTGGTGGTGTTGGCTTTGTTATGAGTACCGCCGAGTCAACATCAAAATATGGCAGAGGAGGATCAGGTAACCCGCAAGGCACGCACGCATCTCTGCTCCACATCACATCCGCTCCAACTTCCGATGACTCGTGGCTTTTTCACGCAACACCCTCAACAGTGAGCTCAGTACCTCGCACGTCTCTCCACCCAAAACGTTGGGGAATGGAAAAGATTTTGCCAAGGCTGGCAGGATGAAACGGTGCCGTTTAATGCGATCCAGTAGAACATAGACAAATTTTTAATCCTCTCATCATTGCGTGGAAAAAATTCCACACTAAAATAAAGGATTGGGTGCCATAGGATCCATTTACAACCCTTGGTAACATTTTCCCCACAAGATAAAAGTACCATACAGATGGAACAGCACACAGGTGAGGTCATTTCATGTGATGTGGGTTTAAGTCCACTCACATAAGTCTAGTCACTAACAAAAGAACATGCCTAGGGAGTAGGGTGAGGAGAGAGACTCCAATGGGCACCGCTCACAATAAATAAACGTTCCAGAACCGATCATATTATAGCGGTTGCGGTGGAAAAATGGGCATCTATGTCTGGTGCTTAAAAAAGCTGGCTCTCAGCGGCAACCGCGGGGGGTCCATGTGGTTTCCTTCCGCTCTAATTGGTTTTGGCCCTAATGCCCTTTCTAGGTTTATTACGTCCCCAGGATGCCCTGTTAACAGTTGCAAGGGTTAAAAGAAGCTAAAAATGGATTCTCAAAGTAAAAGAATTGGAAGAAGATATGGATGAAATATGAGAAGCCCATGCACAGGATATCTTAAGCTAGAAATGAAGCACAAAGGAATGATAGTGGACACATTGCCTGCAATTCAATCAGTGATCATAATAACTGGGAACTGCCAGCAGTTACAAAATAAAAAGGTTCCACAATAACTACAGTTAAAGGCAAACTTCCTCGACTACCAAGTGATAGGTGATCATCACTCTTCCTCTACTTTCACGTTGCCATGGAGACTCTTGGTCCAATGCATTATTTCCATGAAACTGAACCTACTTCGCCCTTTTGTCTCTCTACCTATCACCTATAGAAATGCTAGATTGCAAACTTTGTTATAGTCTAGCTAGTTCCTATATGCTGAAACTTTTGACTCTACAAAGGCACTTTTCTCAGTGACTACATTCAATATAGACAAGCCATGGTGCCTTTCTCGTGATCTAAAAAAGCCCCTACATTGTAGCTTGTGCTTTCCTCAATTTTGTTCCCTTTATCTTGTTGGGCAGATGCAGATTCAACTAGATGTCCATGAACATACAAGGAACTACATAATGCGTAATTGAGTTTTTCTTTGTGTTGCTCTATTTCTTGTTCAATTAAAAAGCGTTGTACTGAGGCTAAATATAAAGCTCATTATACTGCTGCGTCTAATCTTCAGTGGGTTTCTCATCTCCTTCATAAAATTGGGTATGATATTCTATATCCTGTAAGGTTCTTCTCAAATAATTGGTGCCACAGCTTGCTGCTAATCCTGCGCTTAGTCAAGAACAAGCGCTTAGTCAAGAACAAAGCAGGTGAAGGTCGGAAATTGCCATTTGCGACTCCAACACTCACAGCTATTTGGTCCAAGCTACTACTATGGTTGTCAACCTAATAGCTAGCTTAAAAGGGCATAGAGCGCAGATATCATTAAATTTGACGACAGGGCTATCAGTGTAATCATTCATACTGATTATATATGTACTCTACATGTAGTCATCCATACTGATCATATATGTAGTCTATCAATTGAGACCTTGGAATCAAATGGAAGATACTGTTCAATGCAGCCTCAGAATATTTACAACTACCCCACCCAATCCAAGGCAGGAGTTGCATTGATTTCGTCATAAAAGTTACATTGCAACCTAGGGAAGTTGGACAGCAAGAATAGGAAATTATGTTAAATCTCAGGGCCTACCTCAATGAAAAACATCTTTATGAAAAAGAAAATCAGGGCAAATACTCACAGAAAATCAACAATGGAATCTTTCTTTTTTTTCAGTAATTTAAGTACTTGGCTGGAAATCATAGTGAAAAGGGCAGTCATGCAAGAAGGACATACATGCATGATGCAAGTGAGGAATTTTCAAAAAGATATGTTTCTTTTTTTTTTTTTTTTTTTTTTCTTCTTCTTCCTGGATCTTGGTTGAAACTTCAGATCTCACACTAACCGGAAAAGAAACCTTGGATGGAAAAGTATACAGCTAATCATGACAAGGATGAAAAATTACATATAGTAGATAGAGATTGAAGTTAAATAGAGTTTGTGACGTTAAACAGAGTTTTCATGTGCATGCACACTCAGGCGAGCGTTTCATTGTAAGACAAGGAGATTGGCATGGAATAGGAAAGGTCATGCAAGTTGACAAAGAACAATCCAGGAAATAACAGATATAATAAATGTGAGACTTGAAATTAAAAATTGGCCTACAAGCTCCTGTTCAGCTGATTAGTGTTTTGGCATGTTCAAGTCCTAAATCTAAAACCTGTGTAAGAAGGTTCTTCTCCATCCCAGAATCAAAAAGAGGGGAAAAAAGGTTAAAAAGGTGCAAGCGAACAGCCCAAAGAAAATCCTGTACCCTTCACAAATGTTTGTCAAAATTTGGAAAAGAAAAAAGGCAGATTCCCATGTTTAAAAAACTGCAACAAGACTCAACCACTGTGTCAAAATACCTTACAAAATAGTGAGTTCATTACCAGGACAGACAAATTAAAGCAATTCTCAATATTATGATGTCAATTAATACATAAATACATATGGACTCTCCAACTTAAGATTGAGAAGTATGCTTCCTCTAGCACAAAATCGTATTCTGAGAAAATGACTCTAATGTTCTTACTGCATTCAGATCTAAAGAAATTAAGGTAAACAGGACAAAGAAACCTGTGCGGCCAGCAGATACAACTACATAAGAACATAAATATACACCTCCTGTAGTGGATGCTAAAGCCATTTAGTGGATAAGGATCTAACAAGCTGACAGGTAAAATTCATTCTTGTTCTAATGCATTACCTCTCTCACATGCATACACGTGGGGGAGGTTTCAAACTTAGGCAGCAGAGAGAGCTTGAAAAACCGTTATTTCTGATGGAAATGCTGCACTCTCAGTTATCAAGGTCCATGTTGTCCTAAATTCTTCAATTTATCCAGGCACAAGATTTGGTACAATGGACTTAAGCACTCTATAGAAGATGCCAACTAGTTTGGAAATCTCTACTTCTGATATGACAGACCTCACTTAAAACTAAATTACACCCCAGCAACCACTCAATAATGAAATGCAAGCCCAATAATGGGACAAAATATTCAAATTATACTTTATTCTATTATTGGATTACATACCAAGCTGAGATGATTGTGTAAAAGGAATAGACACAAAAACATTATCCAGGCTTATATATCTTCAGAAGAGTAGGAAAACATACCATAACATGTCATCTCATGGACCCAGATCTAAAGTATATCAATTGATGGAAAAAACATGAAATATGTAAAACTATCAAAGCCTATATTCATAGTACCATCAAGGCCATCCTCAATTCTGTGAAATATATTGCAGAAAATGTTTAAACATTTACACACCTCACATGGTGATGATATGCATCCGTAATATATGGATTCTATCACATTGAATCAAACAAATTACTTCATGTTCACATTCAGGTGCCAGAGCAATAAAAATGGTGATCAACAGAGCTACTAATATGTGGTACATATGCCTCCTTCAGCAAACAAACAGGGGTAACACAATAACAAAGAAACGGTCTCAAATAGCAGCTGAACATTAATCTGGACAAGCAGATAATCAAAGAAAAAAAAAACAAAGTACTTAAACAAAACACCAACTAAACAATTGTAGATATTCCAGTAGCCAACCCAAAGAAAGTTTTGTTTTTGGTGGTGCATCTACAGTACCCTATTGCCACAATGAGAGTTCAAAGCATCTAATTAATTAATTAAAAGGGACAAGACCCTACAAAAACTAACAGATGGAACACAAAAAAGCTCTTTCTGTATTTTATCTTTGTTGTTTAGTTTTGGAGGGAAAACTGAAGACTCATCTCTAATCATATGACAATAAAAATAATAGCTGGCCTTCAACAACTAAACTGATTAATGTCTTCGCTTGACGTACTTTTATTAAAGTAATCAAACTTCTACTTTAATGCGTCACTAACCAGGTTTTTAATTATAATTATCTTCTCACATCTGAGACTGTTTTTTCCATACCAGTTACATAACTTCCACAGACCACAACGTGCAACCAGAAACAGCACACAGAAAAGCAGCTTTCTTTCAAAGTGACTCTTAAAATAGCTCAAGGCCATGCTATATCTGTAATCCAGAGACCTTGACCATAAAATTTATTGATAAAGTAACAATTTTTGTAACAAATCCATCTGTACTTCGTACAAAAGCCTAAGGATTCAACTTATTTTATTGTACACACAACCTTAAAAGTATATAGTAGACCAACAGCAATTAAAGGGACCAAACTGGACATCGAGAAAGAAATCAGCACACCAGCACAAGCAAACACAATATCTTGGAAACCTAATTCTTGGTACTTGCCTCTGCTACAATATCACATGTTCATTATGAAATCTATTGAGGAATCTATTGTCCTTGAAGATGAGGATGAAGGATAAAAGGGACTTGCATTCAGTTCATTTTTTATTTTTTGTTTTTCACTGTATGCAACAATTTCCAATATCTTTTTCTGGACAAAGGAACATTTTTCACACTTTCCTTTATCCCTGTTTGGCTGGCAGAATTAATCCAGCCCTAAGACCTTTCACAAAGTATATTTTTTCTCTCCCACCCACTGCATGCACAATAACTCGCACTCTATTGAAACTAGAGAATTTTTTGCAGCCACCCAAACCAGACATGCATCATTGCAGAGGATTGCAATTATTGCCATAAAATAATATAATCCCTTATACCAAGTTGGTTAAGAGCAACCAGCAGTAGTAAGGATGAATATTTTTTTCTTTGTGCAGTTTGCACCATAAAATGAAAAAGTATTTAATGCATTAAAATATACAAAGTGACTAGTCAAGCCTACAACTTCATCTGTTTATTAATTTAAAATCCCCACGTACACCAATTTCTCTACAGAATTTTCCATGCCACATTGAACAACTCTTTTTTGTGTTATTTCATAAAGGATCATTAAACTACAAAAGCACATCCCTTAAGGCAAATGAATTCCACAATTACATATCACTAATATATATAAAATGAAAACCAATCCAGTATGTTCTTAACCATGTAAATGAACATTTAAGAGGAACATCCAATGATAAAAAAGAAAATAAATATGTATTAAGTTAACATTCCCAAACAAATCCAAGAAAATAAGTTCCCAGCTGTCACTGGGAATTAGAAAATGCAATGCATGCATTGGAAATATGATCATAATATTAAAAACTTAAGTTCCCAAAGAATTACGCCAAGGTAAAACTCAACTTGATAATGAACCTTTCAAGACCCATGACTTTCTACAAACATTCTAGAACTAGGATTTAACCATCAACTGTTGCTTGCTCAAAATATTGATGAAGCCTATTTAAGAACTGAAGCTACAATCCCTAAGCTACCTCTCAAAACTTAACTTTTGAAGCAGCAAGAACACTCCCATCAAACAAGGCTTTTCATTTTTCTAATGATAATCTTCTCAGGGACCAACAACCAACATATTATCATGTAGATTACAAGCCAGAAGACAATTTCAAGAATGTAATATCCTATTAAGTCAGGATCAAGAATAGCAGACTTTTATTTCAATTTTTTTATTTTTATTCCTTATAGCAGCTTAAAAGATGAGAGTCCATAGAATGAAATATGTGATAAAACCTTCACTTGAGCTAATAGCATCCAGTGGCCCCCATCAAATCTATTCATTTAAAAAGCTTCTATTCCAATTTTATTTTGGAAAAACCTACCAGAAAAAAAAAAAAAAAAAAAAATCACAGGTTTTTGAAAACCGCACTGTGGTGCTCACATTGTAAAGATACTATTGGTCGTGCCATGACTGAAGCTCTGAAACGTCCAAATCACTGGAAATGTGATAAGAGTTTTCTCTCTAGTCCCAAACTTTTCCTGACATAAAAGGGCTAATATGACTGGAAACAACCAAGAACTGAGAAAGTAAAGAAAAGCTTCAGTACCCTAATACTGCAGAGACGCTGTACCAGGTTATATGACTTGGAGGTTTAGTATTGATTATTATAAAACGTTTACTATTCCTTGTAGAAACAAAAGCAACGGCAAGAAGATGAGATAGAAGTCCACAAACATTTCTTCCTATAAATAAATAAAACATTCCCACTTGTTCTCTTCTGGTACTGAAGTAATCACACTGTCCTTTGCAATATTAGGGTCTCTTTCATTTTAAAGCCAGGGCGTTCTTGGTTTGTATGTGAATACCATATCTGAAAACAGGTGAATCGATGGTTTTTGAAGGTGCAGGTTTAGTTCAGAACCAATCAGAGAACTTGACCTATGAAAGCAACAACTATTCTTCATGTGAGTTTTTTCCCTGCTAACGTGCGCTGGTTTGACCTTAACGTGCGCCAATAGATCATGCTTTTTATATGCGATCATGTAAGACCTACTTCAGAGGTAAAAATTTAATGCAAGAAATCACACAAGCACAAGAATCACTAAAATAAATACCAAAAAGAAAATGGAAAATAAAAAACTGTGATGAAGATGAGTGGTTGAGAGAGAGACCGGAAACGTAGCTTCTGGAAGCACCATTGCAGAGTGTATTGAGCTGCGTCTCTATGTTGTTCAGAAACGCGGTGGCTTCATCGAAAGGCCTGGCGAGATCCGATTTATATTTCACCAGTATATCGCAGTAGGTTTCCTAGAAAGAGAGAGAAAGTAAGGGAAAATAAACCATTTATCAAAATGAATCAGACAGTCTCGAAACTTCGAAAATGAAAGAGGAAGCAACGACCATGAACTCATCCAGCTCGGGATCCGCACCCAAGCAAGTGGAAACGGCGTTTCTTCTGCAAAGCTCGCTTCCTCTCCGGATTTCTTCCAACAGATACGCAACCTCCGGTGGCGCTCCGACCTGAAAAATTAACCATCCTTCAAAGTTCATCAAACACAAACCGAAAGCTTAAAACGACGACGTTGATAAGAACAGGCCATCAACACATGTAGAAGAAAATTTCAGAACAAATCAAAAGCAAACATGATGCCACAAATTGGCAGGAGCACATATTAGCTGTAAAGGAAACAACGCAAACACGGAAAGATGCTGTGTTTTCAGGTTTTACAGATCCAACTGAAACCACTGGTACATAACGTAACTGTAAGTAATCTGATAACGACCTTCTATATACCAACTGCAACCTATACGTGGATTCTAGAAGAAAAATATATATATTTATATATAATTTTTTTAATTACTAAAAAAAATAACAGAATTGAACTGAAGCTGTTCAGATCACTCAGAGGCAGTAAATCGACTGTTTCACCCTTTTCTTCTTTGGAAAGCTTTACGCTCCGTTTGGTTGCTGAGAAAAGGTTGGCAAAGAAAAAATAATTTTTCTAACCAAAACGATCTCCACTCAGTTGACGCTAACGCGAGTTTTCCGCTCGGTTGAGCGAGTTATTGATTTTTTTTTTTTCTTATCAAAAACCAAACCAACACAAAAACATCGTCGTCAGACTCATACTTTCATTTTTCTCTCTCCTCTAGCACGCCACTTTTTCTAAGGAACCAAATGGAAAGCGGCCAAAAGAGTCGCTTTACCTTCTGGCACTCGATGTAAGCATGGAGAAGTTTAGGATAGAGAGGATGAGTAGCGATTTTGGCTCGAATAGCACTGGAAACCTCCTCTCCAGAACCTCCTCCTTGAATTTCAGCCACCATGGAAGCTGCATCAGAGACCACCAAAGACGACGCCGACAACAGCTGGTCGGATCCGAAGATCGGAAAAGGCGCGGGAGAATTAAAATTCGGGTAGTGAGACGGAGAAATCAGATTTTCCGGCGGAAATGGAGGCGGGTGGTGGTAATCGGAGGAGGAGGGAGAGTGGAGGCCGTACAGTTGGTCCATATGAGTAGAAGATCAGGTGTGGAGGAGACTGCTGAAAATAGTGAAAGGTGCCCGTTCTTCGTAATTCATACTTGATCTTAGTCACTGCGAAAATGGAAATGAGAGAGATGGAGAGATTTTAGGGTACCAACGAGAAGAAGCAGCTGATGAACGTGTATATTTTCACGCTCCTCCACAGCGCGTGCACATTAACATCACACTAGTGAATTTCCTTATTCATATTATAAAAGCCCATAATTCAGGCTAAAATTTTTATTTTTGTGAATTGCATTAGAATAAATTATTATTGGTTTAATTTTATTAGTTTATCCCAAAATATAAAATAAGAAGAAATTGGTTGGATTGTAATATTCTAGTTAAAATATTTTTATTTATAGTGGTTTGGGGGAAAATCATTTATTAAGTGTTTCTTGATATAACATTAAGAGTTTGTTTAGTAATGACTCTAAAAAGCGTTTTTAGATTATGTTTAGGAGTAATTTTAATAAATGTTTTTAACACTTAGAAATTTTCATTTTTTAAATATTAAAAATAATATAAACACTTACTATAATCACTGTCAAATACACTCTTAATATTTTTTATACTTGAAAATTTATATAATTCAACTTTAAAAAATGCTAAAAGCCTTTCTAAAATCAATGTCAAACACAGTTTAAAGTAATTTTCCAACACTATAAGAGTATGTTTCATAGTGATTCTTTAAAGTGCTTTTAACTTTTTCTAATAGTATCAAATTTTTATTTTCTAAGGATTAAAAAAATAAAAAAAACGTTTTCTAAAATCACTATAAACTTTTCAGATTTTTAAAAGTATTTTTTAAATTTTGTCCAATACCTTTTTTTTTTTTTTCAAAAACACTTTTTAGGTTAAAAGCATTTACTAAGATCACTGTTAAACAAACTATTTTATATATGAATGAAGATTAAAAAATATTTTGATAGCATTTTTGAATATTTAAATTTTTTTAGATAATTGCTTACATTAATTTTTAAAAATTTTAAATGTGATTTTCACAAATTTATAAAACATCTCATTTAAAAAATAAAAATAAAAAAATTTTCAAATATCACAAAACATTTTTAACTTCTTTCAAATGAAATATAAGGTTATGTTTGATTCCGAAAATTTTTGAGATGATTATGGATATATCATATAACAAAAAAGTTTTATTTCTATCGGAATTTTATGGTACTTAAAAAAAATTATTTCTAAAGGAAAGGAATATAGAGTTATAAAGACATATCTTAGTCGATGTTACAGTACAAACATAGTATCTATTTTGGATCACTAAAAATTGATATATTCTTCGTACATAATATTTGCCTAAATAGGAAAAAATGTCTTTTGTCAATTAGATTGAAGGTAGGAGTATATATTGATTCAGAAAAATAATAATTTCGAAAGTTACAAAACAAATTGGAAACTTAATAAATGAGTTTCAACGACAACGACCCAGTGACTTGAAAAAATTTGAAGAGAAGGCAAAGGAAAGAAAAAAAAAAGTGAGAAAAATAAATTTAAAATTTAAAATCAATAATTTATTTTTATATGCTTTTTAAAACTTATTTCACATATATATTTTTTCTCTTTTATGTAAAGATTAAATAATTTAAAAATATTTAAAAAAAATTAACTAATTTTAATTATATTTTATTTTTACATATTTTTCACATAAAAACCAAACATAAATCAAGAATATAACTTGATTTTAATATATTTAAAAATGCTATTTAATGTTAGAAAATGCTTATTTTTTAATAAAAAAAATATACATTCAGAAAAAATTTTAAATCACTTTTACAAAAATTTACTTCTAATTCATTGTTCATGAAATCAATTTTAAGAAAGTGGTATCAATAGAAGTACTTTTATCAAGGCATGTTCTTGGGAGTAAGCATAATGAGAATTGTATTTTACACCCAACTAGTCTTGAAAATTGGTCCAAGATTCTTATATCTTTTATATTTAAGACCAAGACCTAATGGAAAAGTAAAAATTAAGATGAATGATATTACTTTTTAGAATTTCTTGAAACGCCCTTGATTGTCAAAAATGAAAAAAAAACAATGGGCTTCCCACTTCTCTTTCATTTCTCTCTCAAACTTTATTCACTTTACCTTTCTCTCACATATTAATTGGTGGGACCATGTAAATTAATTTCTAATTAAGGAAGCGTCACTATTTCCACCAATTATTTTTCTCTCAAAAAAAAAATATTGGAAATCAATGGTTAAAAATTATTATTACTACATTTTTTAAGTAAATATTTTTTAAACACCTTAAAAATAGTATTATTCTTTTTTATTTAATATATATAAGTTATTTTTTATATAAATATCTTTAAGGTTATAGACAATTATTTGAATATTTTCTCTATTTTATGGATAATACATAGATATTGTCTTAATATATTATTTTGTAACATGATCATCTTTTAACTAATGGTGATAATTAATTTTTAATTGAATAATGTATTATAATTTAATAATTTGAAAAATATTAAAATACCCTTTTAAATATGGAATAGATGTGAACTTGACATGATTTAAATTCTTAAAACACGATGTCATCAAGTCAAGCAAATGTATCATAATTTTCTCTTCTTTTTTTTTTCCTCATGCATGATTTCACAAAAAAGATAGTACCTAAATATTGTGATTAATTTTCTTTTACATGGGATGTAAATGTACTAAAAAAAATTGTTAAAACTACTCAAACGAAATATGCAATTACAAATTTTGGATGATGAAATTTAAAAATTCAAATTGTAACAATTTTTAGGTGAAGGAATGTGTGGGGGAAAAGTGTCTAATCCTTATGTGACAAGAAAAAAAAAAGGTTTAGAGTTAATTGAAATCTTACATAGAAGGTAGCCTTATAGACCCCTCGTACAGTTAGTATTTTTGTCTTATATAGTTAATACATTTGTCTTGTATAGTGAGTATAATACTCTTGTATAGTAGTGCAAATTTCATATACAATTCGTGGATGACAAAAAAAATAAAGAAGTGATTCAAAATCGATTAAAATATTTCACAAATGATAACCTTGTACACTTAGTACATTTCTTTCGTATAGTTAGTGTAACACAATTGTACAATGATGCAATATATCCCTCTTAAGTTATGTGTCTACGTAGGTATGTTAACCATATTTCTAATGGTTTGACTGAGAAAATGGTGGATGAATTAGGGCTAATTTTTGTCCCTAAACATTATTACTAGGGAAAGTATCGGAATTTTCATGTAGGAGTTAAATAAAATGCATGACATGGCTATGTAATCCATGAGTGACAAGGAAAATGAAGAAGTGATTCAGAATTGATTAAAATCTTTTACAAATAATAGTCTTGTACACCCTTATGCACTTAGTACATTTCCCTTATACAGTTAGTGTAATACCATTGTACAATAACGTAATATATCCCTCCTAAGTAATGTGTTAACATACGTGTGTTAACCATATTTCTAATGGTTTAGCTAAGAAAATGGTAGATGAATTAGGGTTAAATTTTTTTCCTCAAACATCATTACTGGGGAAAGTATCGGAATTTCTATATGAGAGTTAAATAAAGTGCATGATATGGGCATGCAATTCATGGGTGACAAGGAAGATAAATGAGTGGTTTAGAATTGATTAAAATCTTTTACAAATGGTAATATTTTATATCCCTTGTACATTTAGTGCATTTCCCTTATACAATTAGTGAATACCTTTGTACAATGATATAAATTAAATATTTTAGTAGTTTGATTAAGAAAAAGAGCAGAAAACTTAAATCCAATTTTTTTTTGTGAACATATTATATTTTTGTGAAAAAAAAATACAATGGACCGATTCATTTATTTAATTGTGAACATATTCTATATATATATTTTTTATTATTAAAATAACTAATAGAAAAAATAAAAAAGAATAATCAATAAATAAAATTTAATTCTTTTTATTATTTTCATACAAAAAAATAGTATTAAACAAGGTATTCGGTTTTCATTTTTAAAAATAATTTTATTTTTTTAACTAAACATATTTTAAAAAAGAGACAATATAGAAAATAAAAATTATTTTTAAAAATAAAAGAAATAAAAACTAAAAAAATATTTTAAAACCAAACTCAAATATAAAATGGGTAAATATACCATTCAACCCTTTAATATTAGAAAATTTTGATCTTTATTATATTATGTATTAATATAATTCATTTTTAAATACGAAAACATTTTAATTGGATATTAAAAATAAAAACTCTTCATCCATCCTTTCTTTTAAAAAAAAAAAAATTTCAATAAAATTTCAATTAAGTCAAATTATTAAGAAAATTTCTTAATAAACAAATTTGCAACATTGCATATAACTTATTACCAAAAGTCTATGTTCAAAAAATTATTAAAATAAAGAAGGAAGAAGATTAAAAAAAAAATTAATTTTTTTATTTTACAATAGTAAAAAAATTAACTTTAAAATACTTTTTTTAGTATAAAAGAAAAAATAGTAAATATATTTATTTTAAATAGTGTTTTAATCATTAAATTATTTACTTCTAAAATGTAAAAGATAATTTTTATTCATTTAAATTAATATTTTTTTTCAAAAGTATTTTCCAAAATAGTTTTTGAATCATTAATATAATTTTTGTTTAGAAAATAATGCTGATTTTTCAATTATTTTTAAAAGAGTTTAAAAAAAAATTTAAATAATGGAGAATTTTATGGAAGTGACATATAAAGAATGGTGGTAGAAAGACAAAAATGATGGGTGTAAGTCAAGAGGGTATTTTAATCCTTATAATCAATTACGAGTGTTTGAAGGACTTTTTATTAATTATCAAAGTCAAATGGGTGTAAAACCCGATTCTCCCTAATTATATTCATCACAATTGGTCATTGCTATCAAATTTATACCTAAAATTGTGTTGTATGTAAGTGGTTATAAGAAGGAAAGAGGATTTTGTTTAATGCTTCAAATCTTAAGATTTTTTTTTTTTAAAAAAAAAATCATAGAGAAAATAGAAAAGTATATTGTGACTTTCTTTTATATACAACAAAGGGAGAGCCTAAGTCACATGATAAAATTTACTTTCAAAATTTAAAATAGTAAGGGTATGGTTAGGAACCATTTTTTTGTTTTTTATAACAAAAAAATACAAAAACACGTTTGACAATCAAAAACTGCTTTTTATTTTCCATTCTTAAAATAGAAAATAAAATATTTTTAGAAAATATTTTTTTTATTATTTTCTATTGTTTTTATTTGTTTTCTTATTACCGTTTTAATAAATAATTATACAAATACATAGAATAATTAAAAATAAATCACTAAATATAAAAAAATTAAAACATATTTAAAAATAAGTTAAAAACATTTTAAGTTTTTTTAAAAAAATTTTATTCTACAAAAATTAGAGAACAATTTTTAAAAACCGTTTTCAAAAACTACTTTTCAGAATTATTTTAAAAAACAGTTATTAAACATACCCTTAACTTCCCATATAAAAAAATAATACAAAAACATTAAAAAAATTGAAAGAAAATGCACAACAAGTTTTCTTAAAAATAAAAAACACCCACTATGTCATTTTAAAAAAATAATTAATTAAAAAATATCTTAAAATTATTTCAAAAATAGAAAACAAAATTTTGGCATGATTGCTATTAATGGAAATAATTTTGAGTAGGGTTTATTGATTTTGCTATATATGGAGAAGTTATTGATATGGTCTAATGTGGGTCCCTTTTTTTTTGGTCTATTTAAAGACTACTAGCGTGTGAATGGAGTGAGCATAGAATGAAGGGTCATAGTTTACAATATCATATGGAATACAATAACATTATACCAAATAATTAATTGACCAAAAATGATTGTTTATTGATTTGGGTTGCATTTTAATAGTAGAAACCCAATGGAAACGTGATTCAAATCTAAACAAAACTCTTTTTCTGCCCAAGGAATTCATTCTCCATCAGCCCTGCCTTTTTAAAAACCATATGAACTTTGATTCTAGTCAAGTGGGTCAGCCCTAGCTTCTTCTAATGGGCTCCATTTCTTTTGGGCCTGCTATGAATTAGAGCCATTGGATGTATCCTCCATTGGCCCAATTGTACCAAGGTTTATTAAGGGCATGTTTGGTAATGATATTTGAAAATAGTTTTGAAAAATGGTTTTGGAAAATTGTTTTACGATGTTTTATAACATAAAAGTTTGTTTGAAAATCTAAAATAATTTTTTATGTGTAATATTTTATTTTCAATTATTCTACATGTTTGTATAATTATTTTTTAAAAATAACTTTCAGAAAACAAATAAAAATAAGATAAAACAATTAAAATATGTTATTTGAAAACATCCTATTTTTTGTTCTTAAGAGTAGAAAACAAAATTTTGATTTTGATTGTTAAAAGTTTTTTTTTTTTTTTTTTTTTTAAGAATCGAAAACTGTTATCGAAAGGACATGTTTGGTAATATTTTTGAAAATAATTCTAAAAAACAATTTTCGAAAACAGTTTTCTAATTTTTGTAAAACAAAAGTTGTTTAGAAACCTAAAATATTTTTAACCTGATTTTAAAAATAATTTTTTATATTTAGTATTTTATTTTAAATTATTTTACATGTTTGTATAATTATTTTTTAAAACAAATATAAAAAAAATAAGTGAAAATAATTGATGTTATGTTATCTAAAAATATTGTGTTTTCTATTTATTTATTTTTAAAAATAGAAAATTGTTATCTAAAAAGTTATGTTGGATAATTGTTTTTGAAAACAATTTTATACTTTTTAGTTTTTACCATAAAAAAGAAAGAAAAAAAAAGTTTAATAGTTTAAAAACATAAAACTTTCTAAAACTAGAAAATAATTTTAAAATTAATTGTTTTTAAAATAAACAAAATTATTAAAAATAAAATAAAAAAATGAAACGAACCCGTGGCTGAGATGCTAGGGAGTTCCTGGTGCTGAGAACAGAGAGAAGAGGTTTCTGCTGTTCAGAACACAAAAACGCAGAAGAGATCGGTCTTTCAGGTTAGGGTTTTTCTATCATGTTTTTCCTTTCTTCTTTCATGGTTTCTGTCCCATTTTTTCGGCTTCCTCGTGAAGATTTTTTCTAGTTTCGAGGTTTTTCTCTGTTTTGATTTTCTAGGGTTTTTTTTTTGCTTTTGTGTAGACCCCCATTTAGGCATGGGTCACTTTTTCCCTATTTGTTTTTGTAGATCACATTTTTAGCCAGGTGTCACTACCCCAGCGGGCCACGTGTCACATCCTTAGTGGCCATAAGGAATCAACCTCGCTTTTTGAAGCTGCAATAGGACTTTGACACGTGGAGGAACTTTCAGAAAGGGGGTCCCGTAGGCCGTTAGGGGGCGCAGATGAGAGAGAAGGAAAGGTGGCTGCAGAAGGGGTGGTGTAGGAAAAGATGGCGGCAGGAGGTGTGGTGCAGGAAAGGTGGTTGCTACAGAGATCGTTGGAGGTGACAGCATTGTAGAGGAGCAGAGGGTTTTGCTTTGGGGAGATCATTGGAGGTGACAGCATGGTAGGGGAGTAGAAAATGTGGTTGCGGCAGAGATCATAAAGGAGATCCGAAGAGGGAGAGGCTTGTAGAGGGACGGAGGAGTTTTTCTGAGGGGGGTTTTTCTGAGAGTTTTGAGAAAAGCGTATTGGCTGAACTTGGGGAGGAAGCTAAGAACAGAGAAGCGTAGAGTTGCTGGGAAGAGTCCAGGACACAGAGCTGAGAAGGGAGATTTCCAGGTATGACCATTTGTTTTTGTATATTTTCCATTTTTATCAGACTGACCAGGTCTGATTCTCAGCGATTTTTCATTTCTGCTTGTTGGGTTGCTCTGTTTTGGTGATTATTGATTAAATATTGGAAGAGTTTGTTGTGTTTTATGCCCTATCCTGATGAGTATTTTCCATCTTAACTCACTGGATGTTGGACTCATGGATGAAAAGATGAAATGGGTCCGATATGCTGGTTAAAGTCTTCATGTTCTTCTTCTTGTTGCTATCCTGTTATCTCCTTGTTTTCTTTTCCTCCCTGAGTGCATACTCAAGGCTCCAAAGTCTCAGCTGCTTTCCATGAAGCTTCAAGCCATGGCCTCCTTGTGGTTAGAATTTGGGCTCTCAATGATGATGAGAGCAGGCCTTTTCAGTTTTCTCCAAGCTTTCATAGTCAGCAAATACCCAAGGTTGCATACTACTAGACATAGTCGTCGCTAGACGTGGAGACGCGTCTGCAAGCGGGTCGTCATCTCATCCCCATGTTTTTTTCCTTATCCACCATACCCATCGTTCATCTATCCATCACTCTCTCTAGGTCGTCATACCCATTTCCTCACTCAAGCTTGCAGGAATCAAGCATCCTCCACCACACCCATTTTCCTTTCATTCATTCTCCACCCCACTCCCTCACTTACATGGAGTCTCGCGGGTGCATGCTATCCTTCACTCCTTCACATACCCATTAACATTCCACCCGAGGAGGAATTCTGTCCGCCGACGTCCCGCCTTCTCCAGATGTCTCACATCCGGAATTTTGTCCGCCTACGTCCTCGCCTTCTCCGGATGTCTCACATCCGGAATTTTGTCCACCTACGTCCCCCGCCTTCTCCGGATGTCTCACATCCGGAATTTTGTCCGCCTACGTCCCCCCTTTCTTCGGATGTCTTGCATCCGGAATTCTATCCGCCGTCATTCCACCATTTTCCGGATGTCTCACATCTGGAATTTTGTCCGCTTACGTCCCCCCTTCTCCGGATGTCTCACATCCGGAATTCTATCCGCCGCCATTCCATCTTCTCCGGATGTTTCACATCCGGAAATTTGTCCGCCGACATTCCACCTTCTCCGGATATTTCATATTTGGCGCCTGACGCCAGATGGGAGAGGAAGGCGATTCAACTTCCCCGAATAGCCATGTCCTGATCCTCTGATGGCGCTCACCCAAAGAGCATCTGCAGCCGACAATTCAGATTTCATACTCCCATTTCTTATATTTTTTTTTCAAATTCAAGCTATTGAATGGTTTTCCAATCTCTAAACCCTTTCAATAATGTTAGTTTTTTAAATTCTCATCCTTAGGGTCTTAGGTCCTAAAAATCACATTTTTAATAAAAATTGGTTGCCACTTCCTTTCTGGCAAGCCATTTCCACACCTCCTCTGTTTTAAAAATGTTTTGAAATAAGCAAAGAATCAAATTTTGTAATTCTGAATAATGGAATTTACGGATTTGGTCCATGCAAAAATAATCGAACTTTGGTGAGGGCCCCACATACATGATCTCATGATCGATTGATTGATCCGATTTGATTGACTTGGTTATCATACATGATTTATTTATCCTGCTCTCTCACATGCATGCTATTATTCCTTAATTGTGCACTAACCCTCTCTCTTGATAGTGCATGGTGGCTTATTGCCAAGGTACGTACCCACTTTCCATCTGATCATTGTCTATGCATATTCAAACTCTCATACGTGCATGATCACTCTGAGTATTCATTGATTCCCTCATCAATTACCATAATTGCTTCATTTTATTAGTAGAGACCCGACTTTAGGGACTTAGAGGGGTGCTACGGTCTTTATCGTACCTTCCCGACAAGTAACCTGACCCCCGAACCCGATCCGGTTTTTCGTAGACCAACCTTTCCCAAAACAAAGAATCACACTTAGGGTTTTTCTTTCTTATTTTGTTTACCCTTTAAAAATAAAACAAAAATAAGTGGCAACTCCAAGTCAGTTTTCTTAATCAAATAAAATCAATTTTCTAAAATAAAAATCGAGCTCGCCATCGAGTAGGAAACGCATTGAGCCGAAATGCGGGGTCCACGGTTTGATTTGTGTGTATTTTGTTTGCAATGTTAGACGAATCTAGCTTCTGAGGCTTTGAAGGTGGGGTTTTCCAAATCGGCGGAGGCACGGACAAGCTTGGGGCCTGGCATGGGTGTTTAGCGGGTAGGAAAGGAACGAAAGGCAACGAAAATGGGTTCCGCAAAGGCATTTACATGGGTGCTTTAGAGAGAGAAAAGAGGGAGAGGTGAGGGCCTTGGACTATGTCGGATGGAGGAGTCTGTCTCTGAGAGAGAGAAATAGTGCGCGTGTTTGTGAGTAGACCATTCAAAATGCTTTAGTCCAAGGCGAGTTTAAGACCAAAATAATTTATTTGTAAAAAAGAAAAAGGTAAGAATAGTACCTATTTCAAAATATTTATCAAAGTAATCTTCTTTATTCACGTAAATATCCACATAAATTTTTTTTTAAGTGTAAAAAACTACCATTGGTAACTGTGATTTTAAAACTTACAAAAATATCCTTAAAACCACAGTTACAAACTGTGGTTTTACAATTTCTCTTAAAATCATAGTTATTAACTGTGGTTTTACAATTATTTTTAATCCGCATCTATTTTAATGGTGTTATAATTTTAATATTATTTTTAAAATATTTTTTTTATCAAAATAACCATAAAACCACAGTTAGTAACTTTGGTTTTACAATTATTTTCAATCCACGTCTATTTTAATGGTGTTGTAATTTTAATATTATGTTTAAAATATTTTTTTTTATCAAAATAACCATAAACCCATAATTAGTAAATGTGGTTTTATAATTATTTTTAATCCATTTATATTTTAATGGTGTTGTAATTTTAATATTATTTTTAAAATATTTTTTTATCAAAATAACCATAAAACCACAGTTAGTAACTGTGGTTTTACAATTTTCACAAATATTTTTAAGGGGAACTCATGTGTAAAAAAGTATGGGATTTTAGAATTTTGCTTTTCACAAATTTTTTCGTTACGACTGTTTTAAATATATATATATATATATATATATTATCTTTATTTTTTCATATTTTCCTTGAAATTTTGGGAAAATAATTTGGTCTACATGCATTCTCATAAAAATTTATATATTTATGGTAAATAAAATATTTATTTGTTTTACAAATATTTTCACATATGAACTAAAGAAAATTATTTATTCATATTATTTTTAAATTTTAAAATAACTAAAGAAATTGTTTATATTATTTTAAAATTTTATATTTTCATATGAAAATTAATGTCAATGATTATGATTTTAGGTTATTTCTTATTAAGTATGATTTAAACTTATGTCTTGGTTAAAATGTATAATTTTTTAATTATATGAAAGAAAAATAGGTAATGGTTGTAATAATTTATTTAGTTAGAATTTCTTTCATTTAGACTTTAGGATGCATTTGAGTTTTATTTGTTTAAATTATCAAGGAAACATGTGAATAACATAACATCACTAATTTGAATTAACACTTTATATAAACTTAAATGTATAAACCAAAGTATTATAGTTCTACAAACATGAAAAAATATCTCAATGTGTCCCACATGATGGAATCTTTCTCTTTCGTTGTGAACATCTACGGTAGATGGTCATATTTGTTGTATCCATCTATGCTATCTGAAAAGTCTCCATCTCTATAGACTATGACACGTCATCTACATGAGCTGTCAAGTTAGATGGAACTGATGGAGGTAGAACTCGACGTACATGTGGAGCTCGATGTCCTCTAAGTATCCGTACATGTAATCGTGCGGCATGAGTTGTCCCCTGAAGAAAAGGTAGAGGTGCAATGGACTCTGTAACAGGTGGAGGTGCAATAGACTCTGTAACAGGTGAGGGTGCAATAGACTCTATAATAGGTGGGGGTGCAATAGACTCTATAATAGGTGGGGGTGCATCCAATGATATAGATGGCTGAACAGGGGTAAGGGTAGATGGTATGGTAGTCTCGGGTTGAGATGAATGGGCTGGTATGGATACATCAGGGGGAGAAAGTGGCGACTCTAATGATGTAGATGGCTGAAATAGAGGAAAAGTAGATGTGATTGGTGGATGTGAGGGTTGTACCAAAGTAGATGCTAAAGGTACATGTTGGTGACCAACTTGACGACCACCTCTCCCCCGACCTCTAATGGGTGGTACCCTAACAGGTGTAATCAATGATGATGGTCTCATGGATGGCCTTGAAGATGTGGATGGCTCATGTGTCGAGTGTACGCGATGGTCCTCTCCTATAGCATGTAAAACATCAATAGCAATTCGGTAAGTTTCCTCCAAATCATTTGAAATAGCCATCTGCGATACGACGGTGATCTGTATAAGAAAATGAAACATGAGGCATTTGCACATAATTTAAGTTTAACATTCATTAAAAAATGGTTTTGTATCTCAAATGATCTCACCAATAACTTAGTAGCAGAAGCTGTACTATGGAACCTCATATGATCTCTATGCAAAACAGGTGCGATCAGGCGTCACGTGATACGTCGATACCACTGCATAGATGGATCATAAAAAGCCATGGTAGTAATCGCAAGTGGTGTTGTCATAATTCGCTCAAAACGAGTAGCCCAAAGAGAATTATATTGAGCATGGAATGTGACCCAATCATACTGATGTCGTCCTCGCCTATCCACTAAATGTAGCTCCATATCTATCAAACAAGGTGGAGGTATCCCTTGTTGCATACGAAACTGGCGTAAAACTTGCTCTAGTCTATGCCACTCGATAATATCAAAGCAAATTAGAGGCGACATAGTTCGCCAAATTTCTTCATCAGCCTAACATATAGCCGGAAGATGTGCAATCAAATCTGCTGTATATGGTTCCCATAATACCTGTAATTTTTTTTTAAAAATAATTAGTCACATTGGTGGAAAATATTGCAAAGGTAATCTTACGCATCTACACTTTACCTGATCATGTGTCTAGGCATCCAATTGATCTCGATAGAATGTCAACACATGTGGTGATGGGTTATGAGACTAAGACTGGGGTACTTTCCACCTGTGACCCAATGGATCGACTGGGAGTGCCTCATCTGGCAATAGATGATCATGTAAACCATCAACTACATCATCATGCACATGTGAGACTACTATAGGCACTGGAGGACGACTGAAATCAGGTCGACCCACATGAAGTCTCTCTCATGACCACAACTACAAAATCAGATAGCATTATCAAAATTAGACAACTTACAACAATAATGTGAGTCAATTAATTAGAATAGATAGTTATGTCGAAATACCTATAATAGTGTGATAGGTACAGAAATCTCTATGGCACTATCCAAACTCGCACGACATAGCTCTCTATATAGTTTATGCCAACACTGCATTACCCCAACTATAGTGAGAAATCTCAGTGAAGTCTCTCAATAGTGGAAGGTAACATACATGTGTGCCAGTCTTGTCTGCGAACAATGCTCCACCCAATAGTGCTAATATGAAAACACAGGCATAACGCTGTAAAATAACATCATCAACCTCTGCTGGTGGATATGAGAATTACTCACGCAACCATCATGCTGATATAGATGACCCTCTAATCTGAGATGGAGGTGGGATGACACCTAAAAGCTCAGAACATAGTAGTGACCAATCTATGTCACATGTACCAATGATAGGAGGCCCATGAATACGTAATCCTAGAATCATGACTACATCCTATAAAGTAACAGTCATCTTTCCAATAGGTAAATGAAATGTGTGCGTCTCAGGCCGCCATCGCTCAACAAGACTCGTGGTCAATGGCCAATCTAGTGAAATGTGTCCAACACGATATACACCATAAAATCCAGATTGCATCACATATCGCCGAATACGAGGGTCCATCTCCTACTCTCGCATGAATGTCCATAAACGTTGTCGACATGTCAATACCTGATTAAGCTACAAAAGATACCATTTCGATTAAATAAGAACTTAATTAAGGTTTATGATTATGACCAGAATCCACTAATAGAGACCTATGTCTATCCTGTAGCACTAAAATAGAGTGATCTAATGGATCTGGATCGAATCTGCCCTCTTTATGCTCCATTACTATACTATCATAATAAACTAATGTTAATATTATAATTTAAACAATTTCGACAAAGTTTCCCCTATAAAAAAGGTATTCTCCAAAATACAAAGATCCTGATTAATCAAAATATTTATTTGCAACCAATATCAATATCCAAGTACAATAATTTAAAAAAAAAATTGTCAAACACTAATGTTCACATCCAAACTTTAAAAATTTCGGTAGAGTATCCCCTATAAATAAGGTATTCTCCAAAATACAAACAACCTGATTAATCAAAATATTTATTTGCAACCAATATCAATATCCAAGTACAATAATGAAAAAAAATGTAATAATATAATGTTTGCATCCAAATATTAAAAATTTCGGCAGAGTATCCCCTATAAATAGGGTATTCTCCAAAATACAAACAACTTGATTAATCAAAATATTCATCTGCAACCAATATAAATTACAATAATGAAAAAAAATGTAATAATATAATGTTTGCATCCAAATATTAAAAATTTCGACAGAGTATCCCTTATAAATAGGGTATTCTCCAAAATACAAACAACCTGATTAATCAAAATATTCATCTGCAACCAATATCAATATCCAAGTATAATAGTGAAAAAAAAATGTAATAATATAATGTTTGCATCCAAATATTAAAAATTTCGATAGAGTTTCCCCTATAAATAGGGTATTATCCAAAATACAAACAACCTGATTCATCAAAATATTCATATTACAATTTTGAAATTAACAGAAAAGTCTCTCTTATAACATAAGTGTTGTCCAAAATAAAAATAACATAATATCAACATCCAAAGCCTAGCACCCATCATGAAGGCCCAGCACCCATGTTCTTATTTGGACAAGAACGACGATTTTGTGACCACTTTGTTTGCACAAACCACATGTAACCGAGGTTTTACCTTCTCTAACATCCATTTCATTGTGCAACGAGTAGATTTAGGTCGTCCACCTGACACACATTTCATTGAATCTGCAGGCACAATAACTGGACCAACATATGGTGGCCACTCGTACTCATTATGTATGGGGTTAAATAGTGGTGCCCAAGTGTTAAAGCACGATTGTATAGTATAATAATGTTGAACAAATAATCTAAAATCAATTGAACGAAAATGACATGCCGCTAGAATATGACTACATGGGAATCCATATATGAGTGTTTTACCACATGTGCATCCATGCTCATGTAGGTTAACACAATATGTTCTTCTACCAAATGATGTTTTTTTACTACCTTTATCGGCTTTCACATGAAACAGTCCTTGGAAGTGGTCATACAAAACAACCTCATGAGAACCTGCCTTAACAACATTTGCATTAATCTTAGCATCAACATAAGGAGTGTATTGTTCACCTGAAGTAAGTCGACTAGCACCATGTTCTCTTCTTATAGCAAAGTAACTATTAACTCGATAGAATGTCAATTGAACAAATGCGGTGATAAGGAAACTTCGTGCCCCTTTAAGTACACTATTGAACACTTCTGACATATTCGTAGTCATTATGTCATATCGTCGACCTCCATCATGTGATAGTGCCCATTTCTCAAAGGGAATAGCCTCCAACCAACTGAGTGCGTCTTGATTGATTCTCCCAATTGTCTCCATATGCATGTTGAATTTTTCTACCTTAGTTTCTAAGGCGGCTCTGCATAAAAGTTGTTTCAAGCATTTGTCCTTAAAGTGAATCATAAAGTTGCTAGCAAGATGGCGCATACAAATTCGATGATATGCATTTGGCTCAGACCAACCAAGATAAACATCAGCAAACGTAACCATAATGCCCGGATGACGATCAGAGATAACACAAAGACCCCTCATTTAAGTTACTCGATTTCTAATACATGCCAAAAACCATCCCCAACTATCAACATTTTCACCCTCAGTTAATGCAAAAGCAAGAAGAAACAATTGATTATTTCCATCACAGCCCATGGCAATCATTACAGTGCCCTTATACTTCCCATATAAGCGTGTATCATCAATAGTTAGCACAGGACAACAATGCTTGAAGCCCTCTATGGAAGGATGAAATGCCCAAAAGACTCGCTGAAATACCTCTTCATTTTGCATATTTCCTGGGAATGTTTTAGAAATTACAACACATCCTGGATTGGCTTGCTCTAAGGTACAAAAAAAATGTGGCAATTTAGCGTATGATTTATCGAAATCACCGAACAAATTAGTTAATGCTTTACGTTTGCCTTTCGAAGCCTTAGTGTATGAGATATGGTACCCAAATCTTTCTACAACACTTGCTTGAATGGCAGCCACTGAAAGTGTGAATTGTGTCTTAATCATTCCCTCTATATGGGCGGCTATCAGGTTTGAGTCTAACTGATGATGATCTTGGTTCATGCAAGGATTGATACATGTGTATGAGCCACAATATTTGTTGATCTCAAATAAAGATGTCCCTTTAACAACCGTAGCATGAAGTCTCCAAGGACATTGAGACTGTTCAGCTTTCTTACATCTTAGGACCAACAATTTCTTTGTGGATGACAAAACGATATGCTCTTGGTGCGAATGAATAGAGTACATCTTTACAGCATGTTGCAAATCTCCTTTGGAATTAAATATTTGTCCAACTATGAACTCTCCAATTGGATGTCCCATAAGTGTGTTTTCCCATGGGGTCCATTCACTTGACACAACATGACCAATGTTTTCAATATTTTCAAACTATGGTGATGGTGCCAAATGATGTTGCATTGGAGATAATTCAATTGGGTCATCTAAATCCTCTATATCTGGATTGTTTGACAAGTTACATCATTCCCCATTCACAACCACATATCTCATTTGTTATCTTTCAATTGCCTCACGAACAGCTAAAAAAGGCGAGTTACCTTCCTTATATTGATTATCATCATTATGAACATCCTCGGCTCCTACACTGTCATCATCACATTGTATTTCTTCTTCATCTTCCTCATCCTCTTCTGATCTATGCTCAAAAGTAAATGGATTTTGAACATTACTAGTACCATCATTTTCACCAAGTAACAAAGGCATGCAATTACCAATTGGTGAATTCATTTGTAAGTCAATAGGTACTTGTTCAACAAATAACTCAACTTCATCCATCCCAAATCTGTTATGCATTTCTAACATTTGAGTTATACCACTATCATTCTTTACTGGGCAAGATTGGAATTTATTCCATTTTTTCATAGGATACTTACAACTAAGAATTAATTGAAAATGTTCTTTATTGATGTTAGTGACCGAGTATATCATTTCCAACAATTGTTCATATGTTGTCCCAAGAGGCACATCTATAGGTTCAACCACAACTCTATCCCCAACATAATCAACATCGGTTTATGTTCTCACTATTTTCCCATTACAAAAACAAACTATTGTCACCGATAAATTAGACATAGTTTACCTATAGAAGAAGCCAAAAAAATTAAATCAATTTCATTTTTAACCACAAAATTACACAATAGAAAACATTAGTAATAACATCAATTTGTAATGAAATAACAAATAACAAGAATAGGGTATGTTATTAACAATAATCAAATAACAAATAACACCTTAATATCCAAATAATTCAATGTTTTTTATTAATAATATTTTCTTATTATTTATGACCATTAAAATTGAATAAAAGGTTGTTATTTTTCCATTAACAATTAAAATGTCTTTGTTTAAGCTACCCAAATTAAGTGGGAAATTTTTTTAAATTTGTTCAAAATTTGATTTTATATAAGTTTCAAAAATGGATGTAATGTGTACATATTCAACATATTAATAGTTACGACTATAAATATTTTAATATTTTCCATTAAAATAATTAAAAAAGAGAAAGCGGAACTGGTTAATTTTTAAATTTTTTTAATTTAATTAAATTTCTACAATTTATAATTTAGTAAGTTAAATTTGAAGTAAAAACTAATATTTTTTATATATTAAATTTGTTTTTAGTGTTTTTTTTTTTTATAACTATTGAGTTCTTCAAATATCTTATAATCTTTAGGAGTCTATCTCGGTCTTATAGATTTTTCCCTCTATGACCTAAAATATTTATAAAAATATTCTAAATAACTTTCCTTATTCTATGAGGAAATATGATATCACAATAATAAATTAACTTAGAAAATACTTTATACAATATTCTTTACAAAAAGGAATATATACTAATTGAGAATTTGATACACTTTCTAATATATGATACAATTCAAAAGCTAACCAATAATTACATGCAATCTTCATGGTTTGGAGATCCAACCTAGATTCTACATGTCTTTTTACAGTTTTATAAAGTTGTTAGCATTTGTAAAGGTGTTATTAAATGTTCCACATGCCATTAAATGATTCGAGTTCTAGGAGCCCTGTAATGGGGAAGAGATTGTTATATGCGTAATAGTATTATCTTTAGAAAAATTATGATTGAAAAATGACACACTCAGATCTCCTTGATCCTAATAAATTTTTTTTAAAAATATATATATATAATAAAAAAGTATATATTTTTTTAGAGGAGAAAAAGAAAGAAAAATAAATTTAATTATCACTTCCAATTTTATAAAGTTAATAAATTATGAAAACAAATTTTAAAATAATTTGAAAAACTTGAGCATTTGTAATGATGGTTTCTCAGTAAATCTAGTAATTATAATAAATAAGAAGATAAAATATTTTAATAATAAACAAGTAATTATAACTCATAACCCTAGGATTTATTAGGAAGTGTTTTGAAAATAGTTTTAAATTTGATTCTGTTTGTAATATATTTTTTAGAATAAAAATACATATGGGAAGATTTTGGACACGTTTTCTTGTTTTTCAAATATTTATTAAAAATATATTTTATTTATAATATTTTATCTATCAAAAACTTGTGTTTGAAAACAATTAATAACTATACACAATTTGATATTTTTTAGTTTTCATAATAATA
Source organism: Vitis vinifera (assembly GCF_030704535.1). Taxonomy (NCBI): domain Eukaryota; kingdom Viridiplantae; phylum Streptophyta; class Magnoliopsida; order Vitales; family Vitaceae; genus Vitis; species Vitis vinifera. The sequence continues at coordinate 10,374,972 of NC_081821.1, read as the reverse complement.
ATAATAAGTGAAATATATATATATATATATTCCTTTGTGGTATTTATTTATTTTAATTTTCTTCTATTTTTTATTTCTTTTTGTTCCCACTCGATTTTTAAAAAAGTGGATTATGATTAATTTTTAATTTTTTATTAAAAAAAGGAAAATAAACAAGTGGATTGTGATTAATTTTTAATTTTTTATTAAAAAAAAGGAAAATAAAAAATGATTAAACAAATAATTTTTATATTAAAAAAATTCAATCAGTTTTCAAAATTTTAAAATTATAAAAATTAATTCAAAAATAATTATCAAATATCCCTCAAAGAAAGTTAAAATAATTTCTTTATGCGGTCTCCAAACCATCCTTTTCGGCAACCCTCCCTACCCTCCTTCTTGTCCTCTTTCTATCATCAAAAATAAAAAATTACAAGCTTCAACCAACAGAGATGAAAGAGGTGAGAGAGATGAGAGATCCACAATATTCCTATGACAGTTATAAAAGGTCGGGCGAGCCGAGGGCCTATTCCACCAACATGCAGGTGGGTGGGGTGCCATACCCTCCTCCTCGCTCCGGCAAAACCTCCGTTTCCAAAAACTATTATTACGAGGACTCATCGTCTTCATCATGGGGATTCAGTGATCCCGAGATCAAGAGAAGGAAGAGGATCACTTTGTATAAGGCTTATGGCGTTGAGGGAAAGATGAAGGCCTCCTTGAGAGGTGGGTTTCGTTGGGTTAAGAACGGAGCTAGAAGATTTTTTTTTTTTTTTTTTTAAACTAGGCAAAATCAAAGAATTTGCATTTGGGTAAAAAATTTGTTATTTTTGCATGACCTGCACTTCTTCTTCCTCTTCGAACCCTAACCCACCATAGCCCAAATTCAAAATCTAACCAAACCCCCAATGTACAGAAACCAATTTCCTTCAGTGCTCTTATCTTTCTTTGTCAATCTTTTTTTTTTCTTCTCCATCATTTTTTGGTGTTTTTTTTTTCTTCCGTTCACAAGTAGAAGCCACAAAAAACAACTTGAGATTTTTAAAATTTTCAAAGGTTGTTTTTAATTTTTCGTTTTCCTCTGTTTGGTTAGTAAGAAAGCTAAGGAAAATGAGAGAAAAAAAAACTTACCTAGCCATTGCAAGATGTTGCTAGTGGAGTTGCTGGTAGAAGCGGTAGATGGTGGGAGCCACAGACGGTGAGGAGAGATGGTGGGAACCGCAGAGAAGAGAAAATAATAGTTAAGGTTTCTTTGCTGAATGATTTCGGATGAAAAATTGGGTCTTCAGAGTAGTGGATTGCTAATGTGGATTCAAAAGACTAGTTTGACAAATAGTTTGAAAGATGTATTAGTTTGGTTTTTTTTTTTTTTTTTAAGTAAACACTACTTTGGCTGCAAACTCGTCCAAGGCATCATCAAACACGTTTGGAAGAAAGTAAAAATTAGGACAAGATGGTTATCTGGCCAATGCAATGGATGAAACAGGTTAGACTTGGATTTTCCAATTTTGGAGGTACTTATTTTTTAAAAATACAAAAAAAAGGTAATAACATTATTTTTAAAAATAATATAAATTCCTTTATCGGAACATTTTTATTTTTTTTGCCTTTAAAAAATATTTTTTAAAACATGTTGTAAACACTCCTATTTTTAAAAAATAACAAAAAAATTATTTTTTGTTCTCTATTTTAAAAAAAAGTTTTAAAAACCATAGTGTAGACCCCTCTTGTAGGCCACTCAGGAGAGCTGGGCGTTTGATTTTTCAGGAGTGGGAGACGACTTTGCAGGTAAGCTGCATGTTGGGACGTGTGACAAGGACTACCAACTTGCCATGGTGGTGGTTGAGGGTGGTGACATCTTTGCTGAATTAGGAGCAATGGGTAGAAGCTTATAGGAGAAGGAAGAAGCAGAGTAGGTAAGGGCTAGGACAACGGGTAGAAGCTTATAGGAGAAGGAAGATGTAGAGTGGGTAAGGGCTGGGATTGGAAGCTAAAAAGGGAAACAGAGCAAGGAGAGGTTTTGAGGGCGTGTGAAAAACGAATAGAGGAAGTTTGTAGGGAGAACTAGAGATGGGAAGAACTTGAGCTGTGGAGGAAAAACATTGAGAAATCCAACTATCTGTGCTTTGGAAGAGCTTTCAAGTAAGTTCACTGGTGCATTTTTGTGTCTTTTCTTCATGCTTCGTTTTCTTGTTATCCTCCTCTGTTTTCTATGGGTGTTCCGGGTGCATAGCATTGTGTATCACCGACTAATGATGTTGGAGATTGGCTACGGGATATTTGGATAAGTTAGTGAAGAAGTTGATTCCATGAGCTTGATTGCTTCAACTATGGACATGTGCTTCTCCTTCTCCCTCCTCAGTCCGGGAGGTTCCAGCAGCTCTACAAATCTTCCATGGCAGTTGAGAAGACTTTAAACCCCTAAGCACTTGAATTCATCCCCACCTCTCTCTTCTTTAGCCACTATTCGCCTCCAAATTCATTTATATTCTATCACAATAGCTTCTCAAACCTATTTTTTTTACACCTCTCTACTCTAACTCCTACCCACTTTACCCATCTTTGTTCATTTCACCACAACGTGTTTTCTCACCGGTTCCACTCCAGTTGTCGTTGCCAGTGGTGGAGGCTTCGTCTGAGGATGATACCCAGGTGGAAAAACAAGCTGTGATGGAGAAAAAAGTAGTTATTGAGAAGTTTAGTCTAAGAATAGTGAGTAAAGGTGTTAGGAATTGGTGGGTTTTGTGATCAGAAATGTACCGAATGAATACACCCATTTCTTTGGCTTTTTTTTCTCTCTATCTCTCTTTTGACCATGGCTGAGACTGTTGTTGAAATCCCTATGGCTGTTCCAATAAAGAAGGCAAGGACCAATAGAAAGGCGTTGAAGGAGAAGAGCTCTTCAATGAATGAGACAAACATCTTGGCCAAAAAAATCTCAGAGTCCTCTCTGGCGCCAATTCCGACACCATCTAAGGACGTTGGAAAGGAGAACCACGAGAGCCTGTCACAACCTCGGTCCAAAAAGAAGCTAAAGCAGTGGGGCAACTTCGAAATGAGTGATTGGAAAATTTGATTGGATGTTGCTGTGAAGGGGAAGAGAGATTGCTTGTTGCGGAGTTCATGCCTAATGAAACTCTCTGAAAGCACCTTTTCCATTGGGAGACCCAACCCATGAAATGGGCAATGAGGCTTAGAGTGGCTCTTTATTTGGCACAAGCTTTGGAATACTGCAGTATTAAAGGGCGGGCATTGTACCATAACCTGAATGCTTACAGAGTTTTGTTTGATCAGGATGGTAATCCCAGGCTTTCCTACTTTGGCCTTATGAAGAATAGCAGAGATGGCAAAAGCTAAAGTACAAACTTGGCCTTCACCCCCCAGAACACTTGAGAATAGGTAGAGTGACTGCTGAAAGTGTAGTTTACAACTTTGACACACTATTGCTTGATATTCTCAATGGAAAACATATCACCCCAAGCCATGCACTTGACCTAATATGTGACAAGAATTTTCTGATGTTAATGGACTTGTGTTTTGAGGGTCATTTCTTAAATAATTTTTAAAATTCCAATTTCTTTCAAATTTAATTTTCACAACTCCAATTCTCAAATAATTTTCAAAACTCCAATTTATTTCAAATTTAATTTTTAAAACTCCAATTCTTAAATTTAATTTTCAAAACTCCAATTTTCAAAAAAAATTCAAAACTCCAATTTTCAAAAAAAATTCAAAACTCCAATTTTCAAATAATTTTCACAACTTCAATTTTCAAAACTCCAATTCTCAAATAATTTTCAAAACTCTAATTTCTTTCAAATTTAATTTTCAAAACTTCAATTCTTAAATTTAATTTTCAAAACTTCAATTCTTAAATTTAATTTTCAAAACTTCAATTCTTAAATTTAATTTTCAAAACTCCAATTTTTAAATAATTTTCAAAACTCCCATTTTCAAATAATTTTCAAAACTCCCATTTTCAAATAATTTTCAAAACTCCCATTTTCAAATAACTTTCCAAAATTTCAATTTTCAAATTTAATTTTTTTAAAAATTCCATTTTCAAATAATTTTTCAAAATTCCAATTTTCAAAACTTCCATTTTCAAAATTTCAATTCTCAAATTTAATTTTCAAAACTTCTATTTTCAAACATCCAATTTTTAAATTTAATTTTCGATATTTCAATTTTCAAATAAATTTCAAAACTCTAGTTTTCTTTCAAATAATTTTAATTTCACTTTAGTTTTCAAATATTTTTAATTTTACAACTTTTCATCATTTATTAGGGTTTTAGGTAAAAAAAAATGTCGTTTTTAATAAACTTGCTATCTTTCCCTTCAGGTAAGCACTTTCACAAATTTTTTTTTTAATTTTTAAATAATCTTTTGTTTCTCTTGATTTTAAATAAGAATGAATATGATTTTCATAATTTTAAAACAATGGAATTTGTTGGATTAATTCATGCAAAATCAATTGAGCTTTGGTGGGGATCTTACATATGAGTTTTCTCTTCTGATTGTCAACTATTATGCTTAATGAATATTGGTTAATCTTTGTCTTGCTTTTTGATATGCATGTGATAATTTTATATTTGAGTTAACTTTGTTTCCATGATAGCGCACTATTATTTGTTGTTAAGGTACAATCTCACTCCCACTTTGCTTATTCTTATACATGATTTGTTTTATTATTTGATCATTTTATTGGTATTCATTGATTTCCTTATCAATTATCATACTTGTTTCACCTTATTTAGTAGAAACCCGTTTTTAGGGACTTAGAGATGTGTTGCAGTCTTTTTACCATACCTTCTCAATAAGTAACCTAACCCCCGGACCTAACTTTGGTTTTTCACAGACTATCTTTTCCAAATAAGAAATTGTACTTAGCGTTTTCTTTCTTATTTTATTTTCTTTTCAAAACAAAACAAAAATAAATAGCGATTTCAAGTCTTTTCTAAAAATCCTATTTTCACCAAATAAATTAAAAGCGAGTCATACAATTCGAGTGGGGATGCATGTGAAAAACGCAAGTCCACACATAGTTTACACCGTCCATTAGAAAAAAAAATAGTTATATTTACTTATTTTTAAAATATTATTATACAAATATAGAAAATGATTAAAAATAAAATAATATATATAAAAATTACTTTTAAAACATATCTAAAAATATTTTATATTTCTAATATAAATTTATATTTTACAGAATATTAAAGAACAATTTCCAAAAATTGTTTTCAAAAATTATTTCTTGTTTTCAAACAAAACCTAAATATTTATAATGAAGCATACTTAGGAATATAGTCTTTTGGTACACAATAATTTTCTTCTAGAGGGTAAGTGAACTTGCAATAAGGAGCGTTTGGATGGTTTTTCCAAGTACATACTCTGAAACTTAAGTTAGCTTTTGGAAAAAATGGGCAATAATTTCTTATTGGACTTCTTTAATACTTGATTCCATCATCAAGTCGCTTTTTACATAGATGGAATTGTCAATGCTTTAATTGCCAATAATTGGGTATGGAGTAATTGTCTCCTTGAACGCAGAAATTAGAGTGCAGCTCAGATGCCCCCTTGCATAGCTAACACCCACACGCCCAAGGGGTTTGCGTCTAAATGTCTACGGGATCCCACATAATCTAAGACTTTTAATTTTGTAGAAATATTAGGGACCAATTTGAAAACTATTCTCAATAATATTTTTCAAATTCAATATGTTTAACAAAATTTTCTTAGAAAATAGTTTTTTAAGAACTTGGGCAAAACAAGTATTGATTTTTAGAATAAACTTAAGGCTTTTTTTATTTTTTATTTTTTTAATGAAGTATTGTAAATGATAATTGAAAATATAATGAATACTCGGAAAACTTTTACATTATATATATAAATGTACAATACCCTCATAAAAACCAATTTGCTTTCCATTTTTTTATTTTTAAATGGAATTTTATTTATAAAAATAATTGTGAAATGTTTTTAAGATTTATCATTAAAAAAATATTTCAAAACATTCCTCGGCCGAGACTCAAATTCAAGACTTCCGAACTATTTTCAATGATAATTAGTCTCTTTCTACCTGCATGACTTCGTTAGGAAGGATACTTAAATTTAACAAGTATGTTTGACAAAATTTTTATTGAAAACAATTATTTTTTAAAATTTGTTTTGAATATATATATAATATCTAAACAATTTTAATATATATTTTAGGTGTTTTTTTAGAGTATTTTTTAAAAAATAATGGAAAACATAAAAGATATTTTAGAAACTTTTTCCATAATGCCCAATAATTCCAATTATTATGGAAAAAAAATATTTTAAAAAGTTTTTTTTTTTGAACTTATTATAATATTATATATTTAAACTAAAGAAAAATACTAAGATATCAAATTAATAACCAGTTTAACATGTGCAATGAAATTTAAATCATTGGATAAAGGTACAAATAACATCACTTAGATTGGTATCCATCGAAAATATACTTTTCCAATATTTTGTTACGTATTTCAAGTTCAAGTTTCAACTCTCATTGGTTTATAATTTTGTATCATGATCTTATTTATTCGTGTTCTTGTTCAATAGCGTAGGTATGTAGGTATATCTCACCGTATACATTCATCAAGCTATATTTGGACATCACTATATATATATGTCTATATCTCCAAAAAACCATACCTATGGTCAGATTAAATTTTTATAACCCGTCGTTGGTGGATAGAAGACGCCTTTGACCCGGTGCGACAAGAAGTTCAGTTTGAGTCAAGGTGCTGATTTAGCAACAATCTTTAAGATTTGAATACTTCTCTGTGTGTAACCAAGAATTAAGGTAACGTCTTTCTTCTCTAGGCCTCTTTGTACCATGCTATATCGTATGCTTCATTTAACAGTACGTCAAATTTTTGTTCACCACCTGTTTGATAAAATGCCTAAGAGATTTACAATGTGGTGTTTACCGTGTTTGCCAATGATGTAGGCATGGATGTGGCGCATTGCTACCTGGAAGGCAACGCCGATGCGGTGGAGTTTTGCCCACACGACTCCTACCACCATGTTTTAGCGGCTTCAACGTATACGCTGCAAGAGGGTGATCAGCCTAGTAGATCAGGAAGCGTTTCACTGTTCAATATTGATGCTGAGTTCGGGCGTCTTGAATTGGGTCATCGTGTGGACACGGCTGGGATTTTTGATATAAAGTGGAGCCCAGCTGGAAGCACTGCTGTTCCTTCGTTAGCTCAAGCTGATGCTGATGGGTACTTGAGACTCTATGGTTTGGAAAGCGGTTCAAGTGGAGCCGAAGCTCTGGGTATGTCTAAGATCCAAAATTTTACTTCTTTAGCTTGAATGGTTGGTGTTATGCTTGGTAGATGAACATGTTAGAACTGGGTTCGGTGTCAAATACTGATAAGAACCTCCAGTTTGGTGGGTTTTTCATTCAATTGATCAGTTGAGCAAAAATGTTGATTGATTTGATGATCTAGGAAATTCAGTTCCAATAAAATTTCTGGATAAATTAACTCTTGGGAGTGGGAATGCAACTGCTAAGGTGACGAGGATGAATCTCCTAGATATACCTCAAGAAAGTGAATTTGTATTAATTGAAATTAAAGTGTAATTAGTATCAGTTAGAATTAAATTAGAATTAGTATTTGTAGAATTTAAATTAGGAGTAGCTAATTATTAGAATCATAATAAGAGAATTAGAATTACACACATACACTCATAATAGGTTATTAAAATCCTAATTGAATTTGGATTTCTTAGAGAAGCCTCAGTATTGATGATTAAATAACATTAATTTGTTTGGCAAGTGTTGTCATTCTCAATGGTGAGACTCCATTGCTTTTCTTCTAGGTTAGATTCCTAAAAGGCCTTTAGAAGACGTTAAGTGAGATTTTAAGGTTTCTATCCCTTCTTCTTTATATTTTTATTTTATTTTTTTCACTGCCCTTGTTCCTCTCCTTAAGCCCTAAAAAATAAAAACCCTAACCCATCAACTTGATTGTAGACATCTATTTGAGGGTTGTCCTATATCATGAGGGTTATCTTACATCATGAGGATTCTCCTACATCATACATGTATACATGTTTATTTGCACACACAAGCTACTAATGGAACACATCATATGGTTGTTCATAATCCTTTTGTTTCCTGGCATGATTGGAGGACTCATGATCTATGGTTGTTAATTTTTTGTCTGTGACTTTGCAAATTTAAGTTGTAGTACCACCCAGGATGATTTTGTAACTATGGTTCCCATGAGTATTGGCCACTAAGTTTTTGGAAGAACACATCCAGTATATCCTTTTTATCAACATTGGTACTCCATGCTATTTTTTTGTGGTGTATATGCCCTCTTCTCTTTGATTTCTACATGCAAATCAAACAAAAGCAGCAACTTTATCCACGTAAGCCCCATTATCAAAATTTGCAATGGCATAATGCTTTCAAGTTTGAATGGCCATTACATTTTTGAGTCATGGCATGTTACTGATTAATGATGCTTGGTGAAGAAGAAAATCTTGTACATGGCAGACTTTTTATTTTAATTGAAGGATTTCCATAGGCTGTTATAGAATTTTCTTCCTTGAAGCTCTTTTTTCTCACTTTGGGCTCTGAGGTGGTGGAAAGAACAGCCTATCCTACGGTACATCAGCTTCATCCACATGGGGAGGGATACTTGTCTCAACTTTGAGATGATTGAGTTCCTGTTACTTTTCAGTCTATATTAAGTATATATTGAACAGCTGAAGTGCTGATCATCCTTAGCAGCATATCCATGTAGATGTCAAGTATCATCCAAGAAAAGTGGCTAGCTTCAGCTCTGATTTCTTAGCCAATATATGCTTAGCTTATTTTCGATTTAAAAAAAAAAATTTTTTCATTTTTTTATTCTTGATGCAGGGGGTTCTTTGACAGAAATCAATGCTGAAAAAATAAGTTCTTCCATGTGCCTTTTCCTGGACTGGAATCCCTCGGCAACATGCATCTCTGTGGGCCTCTCAGATGGTTCTATCTCAATAATTTCCCTGAGAGAGTCCCAATTAGATATATGTCAAGAATGGAAAGCACATGAATTTGAGCTTTGGTCAACTTCCTTTGATATCCATCAGCCACAACTGGTGTACACAGGCTCTGATGACTGTAAATTCAGCTGTTGGGATTTGCGGGATAGTCCTTCAAAGTTGGCATTTCAGAATTCCAAGGTCCATAAGATGGGTGTTTGTTGCATTGCAAAGAGCCCCAGTGACCCTAATTTAGTTCTCACTGGCAGCTATGATGAGCACCTGAGACTATGGGATGTGAGATCAATAATCAAGCCTGTTAATGAAACTTCAATTTGTCTAGGGGGAGGAGTCTGGAGAATCAAGCACCATCCCTCAGTACCAGGTCTGGTCCTGGCAGCTTGTATGCACAATGGGTTTGCAGTTGTCAAGACCAAAGGTGAGGAACCTGAAGTTATTGAAACTTACAGTAAGCATGAATCACTTGCATATGGAGCAGATTGGCAGAGAGGGGACTTGTGTCGGAAAGGCCAAAACAATGGTGGTTCTGTGGTGGCCACATGCTCTTTCTATGACCGTCTTCTGCGGATATGGACGACAGAGAGTAATCTTGTTGCATGACTCTGCATTTGAAAGCATTTTCTTTAGCTGAGATTGGAAAGGTCATATGTATCACCTCCACTGAACCTTTCTTCGAATTTTATCAGGCATGTTGTAGGCCCTTCTCATATCACAGAGAAGACAGAATCATTATCTAAGCCAGTGCTCTAAGAAAAATTCTTGGGTACTTTCATTACTGGAGTGGGGAAAGATCCCAGACCACACCTAACTCTGTAAATGCTGGTGTCAGCTCTACTCTTTCTTATTCTTACAATGTTTCTCTGTTTGAATGCATTAATCTTGCACTTTGTCTTCTCCATTGTTCTATTCAAAGATGATCAAGTTTGGTCGTTGGGGGGTGCACATGAATGTTGGGATTGATGTTAATTCAGCAGTCTGGTCCTTACGAGATGTACCATCTTGAAAAGGACGGAACCGAGACCAAAAGAAAAGAGGGAGAGTTTTAATTCAGCGATTTGAGTGAAGATGATAATGTTTTTGAGGCTATGGATTGAGGACCATCACCCCACAACTAACTATGCAGCTGTCACCAGTCTGATTCAGATTTTCACCTCTTGTTTCTACTCTTCCTGGTAGTCCTCTGTGGGGACTAAAAACACCAGAGGACAGCAACACTCTTCTTGTTCATTGAATTCCTCCTGGAGGAATGGTCCCCCATGGAAACTGTGCCCCCCCACCTTTATAGGGATGGCCTATAACCTCCATAACCATGCCCATAAGAGTGTCCACTTCTGGTAAATGATTAACCCAACCATCCTGTAACCTGTTAGTTTTTTTAATTTTATTTATTTATTATTACCTATCTTTTTTTTGTTGGACGAGTCAGTAGATCACATTAGGGGATACGCAAACCCCATCTTCTCTTGTGCTGAACAGATTTTAATATAGCCACTTGGTTAGTTGAAATGTCAACTTTTTTCCTTCTCATTTCCTCAGTTTCCCTAGCGTCCAAACAGAAAGTACAAGAAAAACATTCCTGAATGAGATCAGAAAGATGAGGCTTGCTAACTTTGCATGAAGAAAACAAGGCCACGTACATACGTAAAGAGCAACCACATAAGTTATGAGTGATGGAAATTTTCTTTTACATCTTAAACACAAATGCAAGAAAAATCAGCTCATGAATATCATATAAAGTGGCTCCACTTTCCATGCTCCCAAACAGACCCTAATGCCATACTCAATGTTGAAAAATGGGAACCAGAGTGATGGTGAATGAATAAGAAAACAACTGCAGTGGACTAGAAGGTAAAGCTTGTGTGAGCCTCATCAAATTAGCTGGATAAGTGGGGCCATAGGATCAAATCTGCCCACATTGCAGGCTACACACTTGAAAATGATCATTATTATAAAATTAAAACTCATCTGAAAGGACACCTTGGTCTCTTGTGTTTCTAAGCTGTTTATGCATGTGAAGGTGCCCTTTTTTTACTCTTATGGAAGCATCTTCCAAGGGAATATCAAGATTTTGCCATCACACTAATTTATCAAAGCCTTTCTGGTTTTTGGTTAAAATAACCTTGGTGGGTATGCTATGAAACTGCAATTTGCCTTTTCATATTTACCAAGTTGACCTACCTATATTTAATTCTATTTATCAGATTTTATTTTATTTTTGGTGGGAGAACAATGCATTTACCAGCTTGGCCAATCAAAATGGGAGAAAACAAAAAGATTTGGGCATCAAAACTTTGCCTTTCTTTTTTTTTTTTTCAGATATGTTGGCACTTTTACACTACAGCATTTGAATTTGGATGACAAAGGGACAAAAGAAAATTACCCATTTTCCTCATGATTTTCAATTTTCAGGAATCTGAGAATGTTTTTGTTAAGAGAAAAGGAGGCCCATTACAATTATGGATTACATAGAATCAGATGAAGAATAAATAACAGGAAAGAAAAAAAATGAAATTAGAATTGTTTTATTAAATTAGTTAATTATGTATAATTAACTTCATTACGTGATTGATCCCAAGCTTCCACATTGAATACAGGCAGCATTCAAATCCATAGCTCAATAATGCGTGAGGCCCCCCTAATTAGTAGAGCAGAATCCTCAGTGATTCTTCTCTTGCTTTCTGTCTTTCATTTAGTAATGTCTCTCTCCCTGTCTCTCTCTCCCTCTCTCTCTCTGTCTCTCTCTCTCTTTTTCTTATCTACAGTGAATACAGACTCCACTGAGTGCATTGTCAGTCTCATGTGCACTATCCTCAACTGTGGCTTCATCAGCCACTAGACTCTTCCTCTAAGCTTCCCTCGTACATTCATTACTTGTCTAATCTCTTTATCTCTTTCTTTACCACTAGTTCAGACAAACAATGCCTTACCTTTACTGTTCTACACTATTGTCACAAACCCCACAAATGTGTCTCTTCTGCTCTTAAAATTCAAACGAGGCCAACACTGCATACCTGAGAGCGAAATTTGGGGTTTGTTCTGAAATGGGTTTGAGCAGGTATTCATGGGTGGTTTTGCTTTGTTGGGTATTTTTACTTTTATGTTTAAGAAGTGGATGTGATGGTTCAGAGGTGTCTGTGAACTTCTTGACGGCTCCTCTTGCATTCTCACGGCTGAACTCAGCCACATTTGTGTTTGAAGTTTTGGTGGGTGGGAATAATGATCCCTGCAATGACTGCATATTCAATTGCAAGGTACTTTGAACTCAAGTTTATATTTCCCAGTCTTATTCTTCGTTGGTTTCTAGTTCCCTCTCTCTCTCTCTCTCTCGCTCTCTCTCTTATTTGATTTTGTGGGCAGCGGGTGATTGTAGTTTAACTGAACTTGATGCTAGAGATTCATTTTGGGATCTATACTTGTAATTCTGTGATTTCGCCATTGGCAAAGTGATCAGCATGTCTGTATACAGACTTCAGATGAAATGAGTATATGGAAATCTCTTATTTACTAAACTGATAAAAATTGGGAATTCTGTTATTTTGATACCCCCTGTTTCTGGGTTGCCATGTCTGTGCTCCATATTACATTACTTGATAATGTCTTTCCTTATTTTGGGCCTTCCCCCATGTGGGTTAGCTGGAATTGGAAAAAAAAGGATCATGGTTTTGAATTATGCTCATGGTAACAAAGATATGGTAGGTAAAAGAAAAAATGAAACTAAAATTTTGAGTTTTTGATTATTCATTGTTGATGACTTGAAAGACGGTAACACCTACTGAGCTGAGCTTAATATAACTGTTTGGCTTAGCTGAATTGTGTTTTTCATTCCAAAACAACAATTATAAGACTCAATATTTCATCTTCTTTTCCTCTAGTTTTTCAGTAGCCAAATTGAAAGTTTCTGAAGTGAAATTTCAAATTATGTGTTGATTTTTTTCCTATAAGTTTGTTAATCAACTTATTGGCCTTTATAAATGCACCATGAATGCAGTTGGATAATGGTACTCCTTCGGATTGTCAAGCAAAGAAAGTTTCTTACACAGGCTTACTGGATGGGAATCATACATTTGAGGTCTGCACCAATGGATCTCAAGGAGTTGGCTGTGCTAGCTATGGCTGGACTGTTGGTTAAGAAACTATCCTATATCCTTTTTGGGTTCCTTTTTTTATTTTTTATTTTCTTGTTTTCCAGAATAGGTGTCATTCAGGTTTAAAACAGATTTCCCTGCAACAAAAGTCGTACACTTTCAATAAACTTAATTCAAGTTTTGACATGAAATTGGCTTTCTTTTTCTCTCTTTGGTTTTTTTTTTGTTCCTGTGAAAATGTTGTTTGGTTGAAGATGAGAAAATTGGACAAAACATAATTCATAGTTTGTTTATCCTGCGTGAGAATGGAACTCTGCCAAAAGTTGTTGAATCAACTTCTTTAGTCACTGGATTACACTCAAATTAGACAGAAAATTGGCATATAAAAGTCAAGCATTGAAAACTGAGTCTATTAGCATATGATAATTATGACATATTGAGAATTTTCTGACTTAAGTTTCTGTCAGATGCTTTGCTAATTTTCATTCTATTTTATTTTGCAGACACAGTCCCTCCTACAGCATATGTTACAGCATCGACATCATTTACAAATGCTCTAAACTTTTCTGTAAATATTTCTTTTAGTGAACCCTGTACAGTTGGAGGCAGTTTTGGATGTTCCTCTGTGAATGCCTGCAACGTGAGTAGGTGGCCAACTGAAATTTATTATCTCAATGCTCTTCTATGTTCTGTTCTGAACTTGTTTAGTGGTTTCTCTAGTCATTCATAAACTGCAATTTTATAATAGCTTACTTGTTACTCTCTTTTTCCCATAGCTTTAGTTGATAAATGACAAGTCAGGGAAGCTACACTGATGCTCTAATAGTGTTGAAAAGATACAGAAATAACCTTCAAGTATCTTTTGGCCCCTGAGTTACTGTGCCCACTACTACACGGTCACCTGAAAATTTTGAAAAGTTTTAGTAATACTTTTTGCATTAAAATGCCTTGAAGGAAATGTGTTGATCACACTTGTTAATACACAGTTAATGTTTCCTTTTAAATATTTTGTTTAGTCTTTTGTTAGTATTCATGCACTTTGTATGTTTTCTTTTGTTGGTTGAAACCAATCCAGATTGTGGTAACATGAATTTGAATGATATTCTTAGGTTAAATCTCAAATGATGAATTTGTTTATTTGTTGTTCGGATCAATTGTGATTATCTAAATCTAAAGATGAGGATTTTTACGTCATTAGTGTCAACCTTCCATATTTTTCTTATAATTTCTTGTATCACTGTTAGTTCTTGGATTTTCATTTTATTCTCTCCATTTGCAGATTATTCCATGATTTTCAAGATGTATAGAATTAAGAGTCAGTAATCTCCTCGTGTGAAGTTGTGTTGACCAATTAATGAACTGACATTTAACTGAAAAATGTAAAATTTCTGTGCAGCTTCTTGTATATGGTGCTGGCCAAGTTATACCATCCACATTCAACGTTCTTCAGCCAAACCTCAAGTTTTCTGTTCTTGTGGGTTTATCTTATAGTGTTCCGTATGGACGGGTGATACTGGTAATGGACAAGAGTTTCTGTGCTGACAGTGCCAGAAACAAATTTATGAGAACAGAAAATTCAAGCTTACTCGTGCATTTTGGTGAGTTTAATTGTTCATTGTTCACGTTGTATTATTGAAATATAGTTTGTAATTGCTCTTTGCTCATATTGAAAGTGCAGCATCTTATGGATTTTCTTCCAAAAATTATGATACTGTTTTTTGTTGATATGTAAGATCCTTTAGGCAAAGTGATGTCACAATTTAGTGACACTCCATCATTTCTTTAATTAATTTATTCTTATAGAAAGGCACAAAATTCATGCAATTCAAGTACGGGCAGAATATATGAGAAGAACTACCTTCATTTACCTTTGAAATTTACCAACTTGTAACCGCAAATCTAAGTAGATGGGTGCTTATGTTGAATTGTTTTCTAATTTCTCTAGTTCTAATATTTCTTTTGTGATGTGAGATAAGCTAGACTTTAACAATCCGTTCATGTACCCGACTCTAATTTGAGAAAATTTTGAAAATGATTCCCTTATTTGTTTAATTGTAAAATGTTGTTTGCGCTTTCAGTCTGTGCTCAACTTGTGCTTTTCTCTTGATGGTTTGTTTTTGCAGACATAAGAAGTGTGTTTGTCAACCTGAGGACTCATGTTCCCGAAAAGCTACTTGAACTTAACAGTGAAACTAGAACAGTGCAAGCAACTAATAATTATAAGAATTTAAAGGTGTATTTATATTTCTCAGAACCTGTTCTCAACTCATCAACAGAAGTTTTGAGTTCTCTCAATACAAGCCAGGGTGTGCTTCTTCCTAATGGTGGAAGGAGCCTTGGAAATCGCAGATTTGGCTTTCTGGTTAGTTAGCTAATAAATTTTATTATAGGTTTCATACTTTGTTTCTGTTGGACCTTCTTTTGCTTGCTTTAATTTTATTTTCATCTCTGCTTTCAGGTTGAGAATGTATCAAGTGTTGCTATAGTCACAATAAGCTTTGATTCCTCTGCTATCATAAGCAGACAAGGGACCCCAGTTTCTCCAATTGCTCCAGTTACTTTTCTTTATGGTACATGCCACACTTGTGTGATGAGTTTTATAAAGAAAATAAATTATGCAATTCATGTGGAATAAAATTTTCACTCTTTCTTCTTCTTCTTCTTCATTTTTTTTCCCTTTTTTTTGATATTTTTTTGTTTTGATGAAAATTTGGTATATTCTGTACAAAATTTAGCTCTGGCTCTGGAGATTACATATTTTAGATCTGGTTCTTTTTTGCTAACATTGGTGAAGTTGTGAGTGTCAGATTCTCAGAGACCTATTGTGAGGTTGAGTACAACATCCAATATGCGAACAAGAGAACATACTATCCCGATATTGATAAAGTTCTTGAAGCCTGTTTTTGGTTTCAACTCTTCTCATATATCAATCTCAGGAGGACAATTGCAGAGGCAAGTGATTAGTTGTTCCCAAACTCAAGCATACATGTGTTTGTGCATTTGCATCTGTATGTTCATTCACAAGCATTTGCTTGTTTACGCTGGTGTGAGTATAAACCAAAACAATTGGAAAATTTTGAAAGAAATTACTGTTTTTTACAGTATCAGATTCTTGAATGGAAATATAAGTTTAAATCCACCATTGATTGATTATTTTTCCTTTCTTCTGCACTTCTTTACTGCTGTCCAGCTTTAATGCAATAAGTAGAAGCATATATACTGCAGAGATAAAAGCAGATCATGATGTTGTATCCGTCAATGTACCGGAAAACATAACAGGGGATGTTGCTGGAAACCAAAATCTAGCATCAAATATCCTACAAGTGAGGCACTGTAAGGATTCGGTCTCTTTTTTTCCCATTTTCATCTGCTTGCAATAGGATATGTAAATCTTGCAGGAACTTTTTTAGTTATTTCGGATTTAACTTATGAAGTACTTTTACAGATTCTGTGCCAATAACGTCTTGTGTAATTTCCACCTTTACAACTGCTTCTTTTGTGGCAACATCCTTGGCTGCGGGGTGGCTCACTGTTTCAACTGCAAGCCTTCAATCTGTTGGGGCATTTTTGAGACCACGTTCTTATTTGGTGTCTGATCCTGCAAGGAATCTTTTTGTAAGATACAAGTTATTGAATGATTATTTGATTATTAAATTTCTTAGTTATATCCAGACTAGTGGTAACCTGAATTCAAATATTTTCTGCATTGGAACTTTGAGTTGACAACTTTTAGAACCATTAAGCAGTTTTCTGATTACTTTTCATTAATGTTCTGTGCATAAAGAAAAAAGGAAGTTGAAATCATATAGCTATTGGAGTGGGAATGCTTACTGTAATACTCCAACTTTTCTCTTCCTTTTCCTCCAAAAAGAGAAAATGGTGGAAGACTGAAATGAAAAAAAATTACAAAACAAAGCGTGTGTATCAAAAGAGAGAAAATGGGTTGTTTGTGCAAAATTTGTTTTCTGTATTTACGGTTAAACTATCATCTATCAAAGAAAAAAAATTAGGTTCATTTTCCTTGATTGATGATCCAGTGTTTAGTAAGTTCTAAATGAAAAATTAACTAGACAGTAGTTAACATGCAATGGTATTGCTACTTTTTTCATCCTTTTGACAATTTAAACAAAGTCATAAGATGAACCTTGTGTGCTTTAAAGTATCATTGCTTTGTGAGATCTCAACTTACCATCCCATAATCATTGTAAATCAAACCAAGCATCTTCTGTTTTGCTTTGATGCAGAGAATTGCATCCCACATTCAGGTTTTTGCACTGTCTAGATGGTTGCCAGTTACCCTGCCAGTCGAGTACTACGAGTTTGCCAGGGGAATACAGTGGAGTATCCCCTACTTCAGTCTCCCATGGGAAACCGGGCACATTCATCCCATTATGGTGGGGTCAAGCTCCCCCACTCTCTCACATTTATATGCTTCTAGAATTCATGATTCAGGATTTTTTGAGACTGTGCAACCAGAAGAAGATAATTTGGATAGGGCTGCTTCTGTATATGGGCTCCCACTGACTCCAATGGAATACAGAACATTTTTTGAGGTTGGAAAACTTTCCTCTTTCTGTAACAAAATTTCCTTTTTTAAGAGAAGAAAAAGGATATATTTCTGACAGTGCCATTTATACTTGCAGAACCATAACTTTAAACCAGAAGCTGAGTATATTTCGGATCCACAAAATTCAAATGGGTAAAATGTTTGGATATTTGAGCATCTCTTCATCCACTAAATTAACTCTTCATTTGTGTTGTCGGGATTTACCTCGACAAGTTCAATCCAACAAACTTATGAATCACAGAAACACAATCAAGAACAGAAGACACTCACAATACAGAGATTTTATGTGGTTCGGTGAAGACTACCTACATCCAGGGGAAAAGAATTCACAAATGCTTCAGCCTTCACTAGTAATCTATGAGACTCTTGTCCCTCTCTTTTACACAAGAAACAAGTCCTTCTCACCCATTCCCAACAGTTAACACAAGAGTACTTCTCAATTATATTCACTCAAGAATTCCCTCTTGTTTTGATTCTTTCTTACAATCATCCCTTTACCAAGATCATCTCCTCTCTTAATCTGTAAAAGCCACTCATTGATACCCAATTGAACAATGAGCCACAAGAAACTCTAATTGAAAAAACATTGTAATCCATGTCAGCAGCCCAATTCTGTATGTGCTCCCAAAGTACCACAAAGTTTATCCAAACTGACTTAGTGTCTGCCCAGATGGACCCAGAGTCCACCCAAGTGAACTTGTGTTGCTTTGGGCAGGCTTATGTGATTACACCTGTCATTGCTCATGTTAATTTGCTTAGGTGGACATATAGTTTTCCCAAAAAGATGAAGTGCCTTTCAAATGTGGTTCCTCTTGTCCCGATTGTTCAAATGAGATAATTTAAAGCCACTTCTCAACAGTTTGTCATATGATTATGAAAGGAATGAAGAAAATGCTTAAACAACTGAACATACGAGGAGAGAAACTTGAAGATGTGATGGGGAAGCATTCAATATGATTCAATGCAAGCACAAAATTCAGTGCATGTGCCATCTGGATTGCTAGTCATTTGATCATTGAACTTCCCTTAGGCAATTGACATTACTGCAAAATGATGATCAAAACCGAACAGACAAAAGTTCCATTCTTATTTCTTATTTTTTGGAGATTTATTTGAAGTGGTCATTGTTGTTTGCAATTCCATGTTAATATGAAAGATTTATTTATTCTCTACTATTTTCATACCTGATCGATTTTGTTTCTCATAGGCGGAGGGATTTCAATAGAAGCATGTTCTGGTTAGCTGTAATTGGTGGCAGCTTGATACTATTGCATGCTTTACTCGTCCTTGTTTTGAAAATCAGGAAGAAAAGCTCAGAAAAACAGGGGAGTTATGGAGCACTCGTATTCCCAAGATTTGAAATATTTCTGATAATTCTCGTGTTACCTTGTATCTGTGAAGCATCAGCCTCTCTAGTTAAAGGTACCTTGACCGATTATGATTTTTCTTATGCTACCACTGGTTTTATGAATTCAAATGGGATCAAAGACTTTCTATAGAAATGATTAATTGACTATCATTGTGTCATTCTGCAGCATATTGTGGAATATGCTGCATGCCAATTGTGGTTTAGTATGGCATTTTCCATTCTGCAAATATTCAGTTCTTCTTAACACATGATTCTGAGAGCAAAATCATGAGTAGTTTACACTATGCAACTCCTGTTTTCCGTTCTCCTGCACCACTTTATTTTGGGGCACCATTCTCCGGTTTGAAAATGCTGCACCAATAAAAGGCATGCTTATCTTTTAGTTATTATTATTCACAGTGCTTTACATAACAATCTGGTTTCAACAATGTGGCCTAAAAATTCCACCATTTCACTAAACCCAAACCAGATTGGTGTTGCACATATCCAATATGAATTTTTTAGAAGTTGTCATTTGAAATTTAAGCTTAGTTGATTCTTTCCCCCAGAACTTCCTCAAGTCCAAAGATTATTAAGGATTACAGTGAGTCTAAAACTATGCTGATTTTGTTTCATCTCATTCTTATGGTCCAAGGAGGAACAACTTCAGCAGTTGTAGTTGGCATTCTGCTGTTTGGTGTTGTAGCTTTTGTACTGCTAGCCTTATTCTTGTTCCTTTCGGTTGGAATATCATTTGGGAAGCTGCTTCTGTACAAGGAAGTCCATCGAGAAGGTCAGCAATTTCACTGGTATCAAGATATTGTTCGAGTGACTCTGGGCCCTGGTAAAAGAGGTCAGTGGACATGGAAGAACCAGTCAAATTCTGTTTATTTAACCATGTTTGGCCCTCTGTTTGAAGATCTAAGAGGTCCTCCAAAATACATGCTCTCACAAATAGCTGGTGGCAATTCACGTAAGCCCAGTGATCATATCATTGCCTCGGATGATGAGACAGAAGATGCAGAAGCACCTTTTATTCAGAGGGTTTTTGGAATTCTCAGAATATATTATACACTGCTTGAATCCATGAAACGAGTTACTCTTGGGATTGTGGCTGGTGCCTATTCAGAGCAGTGGTATTCAAAAGCTCCAATAATTTTCTTACTTTGCATCACTTCTTTCCAGCTTTTCTTCCTCGTTCTTAAGAAGCCTTTCATCAAGAAAAAGGTTCAACTAGTTGAGATCATCTCAGTTTCCACTGAAGTGGCTATTTTTGCTTCTTGTTTGGTTCTATTAGAGATGGAATTTCCAGCAGGGGCCGAGAAAAAAATTGCAATATTCATGCTTTTACTGTTCTTGGTAGGATATGTGGCACAGATGATCAATGAGTGGTATGCCTTGTATCGACAGGCAAAGCGACTGGACCCTGCAGAAAGCTCATTCCTATCGGGTTTGAAAACAGCTTTGATCGGATTTCTCCTGTTTTTCATTCCATTGAAAATCATTGAGAAACTAGGCTGGTTCCCAGTAAATCAACCTGGTGATGGAGAGACTGGGGATGCTACTTCTTCAGCTGACAGGTCCAAGAGCTCTGGAAGTGGGACCGTGCGTACATCAGATAGGCCATGGTTGAAACAACTAAGAGAACTGGCAAAAGCTAGCTTTAGTAAAGAAGGAAGTGGGGTTCCAACTGATCCTTCAACCAGTCAATCCAGATGGAGTGCAGTTGCAACAGATCCTTCAAGCACACATACCAGATGGAGTGGATTTTGGGGTGCCAAGAGGGGTGGAAGCTCATCTGTAAGTTCTTCACATGATTTAAAGTCAAAACCAAGGGAACTGTACAAAGATCTGGAAACCATTTTCACACCCAAGTGAAACCTTTCACAGGACAATGAAATCTCCAGTTCATTCACCCTACTTCTTTATTCATCAATCTTTCAGCAGCTAGTATAATTGGCATCAACTACTCCTTGAAAAATTTCAGCTGTTTTTTTTTTTTTTTCATTTCTCTTTTGTAGGAATTGGTGATTGGTTTATTAGGGTTGTAACCCATCTGGGGTCTATATGAATCCCAATTTGTGAGTGGTTTATTAGGGTTGCAACCCATCTGGGGTCTATATGAATCCTAACACTTATGGCTAGTCCTAGAAGCTGATCATCTAGGATTTTGGATTGGAGTAGCTTAAATTTATGGATGTAAAGCTCAGAACTCATTCTTGTTCTGTTCTGGTTAGTCTGAAATGAGGTATCCTGCTATTCATTCTTTTCTGTTTGCAAGTGTAAAAGCTCTGAACTTATATTCCAGTTATCTAGCAATGCAGGGTGAGCTTTGTTTTTATTTATTTATTTTTATTAAAAAAAATGTAATCATCTTGAATTACTTTATCAGAAGGAACGTCAAATGTTTCAAATTTAAGCTCAAATTTAAGCTCGTGTTTGGTAGTAATTTTAAGAAATATTTCAAACATTTCTAATATTTGAAAAATATAAAAATTATAAGTGTTTGAAAGGCTAAAATCACTTTTTTACTTTAAGTATCTAGGGGCCCTCAAAATATTTAAAGGGCTGAAAGTTTGTTTCACCTAATGATGAAAGGGTTATTTGATTAAAATGGTATCTGAAAAACTTAATTTTTGAAATTTAATCTTTTACCATTTTTTGGCATCATTTGAACAAAAATGGCTTCATTATTTTCTTGTAAAAATAATAATTTATTTTAAAACTTATATGTAAATACTTAAAATAGAAAAGGGTATTTATATAAAAAATTTGTTACTTTTCTAGAAAAAAACATGAAAAGGGTTAGATTTCTAATTTGGGGATTATTTCATCCTTTTTAACTAAATATTTCATGATAAAGAGTACCTTCAATTTGTACTATTTAGGAAAAACATATCACCTAAAACAAGATTGGTATAAAACCTATGAAAGGTTGATCCATATCCAGCGATTTGCAAAAGAAGACAACTCGGTGAAATAGCTAATAAATCATAATAGGTGAGGATTTTAGAATAATATGATTTTTACAATTTTATTATTGAGAAAAGACATGTCTATGTTTATTTTATAAAAAAATCTTGAAGAGACCAAACAATAAAGGTAGTATAAATCGTGTTTCTCTCCTTTAACCTTTTTATCCTTAGATTTTTTCTTCTACGTGTTATTGATGGAATATAACGTTTATTTTATAGGGTGGAGAGATGATCATCGGTTTCCTTGTACAATAGAGAGCGCACTTTCCATCAAAGTGCCTTTAATTTAGAAAACTAATCTTTCAAAAACCGATTAATAGGATTATGTTGTAAAATAAGGACAAATATAATGCAAATCAAAGTAGTAGAGATAAAATATATCTTACTTTGATATATAATATGAAAGAAAGAATCAAAGAAGAGAATTGAGAAAGTGAAAGAAAGAGAGAGAGAGAGAGAGAGAGAATGAGAGGAAGAACTTTCTTCTTTTTCTCGGGATGTCTATTACAGGAGACGGGAAGCCCTTTTATAGGCTTTTCAAATGGCTTCCATTAATATCCCCATTAATGAATATTAATGAAACCCATAAATAACATTAATGATTTCCATTAATGAGTATTAATGGAAGTCATAAATAATACTTAATTAATATTAATGTGGTGGCATTCATTACTACAATTATAACACTCTCCCTTGGATGTCCACCACATTGAAAAAATATGCCTCATTAAAACCTTGCTAGTAAAAAACCCTATAGGAAAAATCTAGCAAAGGAAAAAGAGTACAATATTCTTTTCTTGGTATATTAGGATTGCCTCGTTAAAAATCTTGCCAGTAAAACCCAGTAGGAAAAAACCTGGACGAAGGAAAAAAAGAGTATAGTACACTAACACCCTTTTACAAGCATACTCCCCCTCATGTCGATGTCCTTGAGTTGACGCATTCCAATTCTGTGTATTAACTTCTTGAATGTTGAGGTTGGCAATGATTTTGTGAATAAATCTGCTAGATTATCACTTGAGCGTATTTGTTGCACATCAATTTCACAACTCTTCTGGAGTTCATGTGTATAAAAGAATTTTGGTGAAATGTGTTTAGTTCTATCTCCTTTAATATAACCCCCTGTTATTTGTGCAATGCATGCAACATTATCTTCAAATAATGTTGTCGGGTCACCTTTGATAGAGGAGAGTCCACATGATTCCCGAATATGTTGGATCATAGATCTTAGCCATATACATTCACGACTTGCTTCATGAATTGCCAGTATTTCTGAATGATTTGATGATGTGGCTACCATTGTTTGTTTGACAGATCTCCATGAAATAGCAGTACCATTGCAATTAAACACATACCCTGTTTGTGACCTGCCTTTATGTGGATCTGAAAGATATCCTGCATCTGCATATCCAAGCAATTGTTGCTTTGATTCCCTTGAGTAAAATAAACTCATATCAGTAGTTCCGCGAAGATAACGCAATATATGTTTGATACCATTCCAATGTCTTCGAGTTGGAGCGGAACTGTATCTTGCTAATAAATTGACAGAAAAAGCAATGTCTGGACGTGTACAATTGGCAAGATACATAAGTGCACCAATAGCACTAAGATATGGTACTTCAGGACCAAGTAACTCTTCATCCTTTTCGCAAGGACGAAATGGGTCTTTTTTCACATCAAGTGATCGGACAACCATTGGAGAACTTAAAGGATGCGCTTTATCCATATAAAAATGCTTCAAAACTTTCTTAATGTATGTTGATTGATGTACTAAAACTCCATTTGGAAAATGCTCGATCTACAGGCCAAGACAAAATTTTGTTTTTCCAAGATCTTTCATCTCAAATTCCTTTTTCAAGTAATTTGTTATTCTTGTGAGCTCTTCAGGAGTTTTAACAAGATTTAAGTCATCAACATACACTGCAATAATTGCAAATCTGGTTTCTGATTTCTTAATGAAGATGCATGGGCATATAGGGTTATTCACATACCCTTCTTTTAACAAGTATTCGCTAAGGCGATTGTACCACATGCGTCCAGATTGCTTTAATTCATACAAGGATCGTTGTAACTTGATTAAGTACATGCTACAAGGCTTTGTATTATTTGCTTCAGGCAATTTAAATC
Organism: Vitis vinifera; assembly: GCF_030704535.1. NCBI lineage: Eukaryota > Viridiplantae > Streptophyta > Magnoliopsida > Vitales > Vitaceae > Vitis > Vitis vinifera. The sequence continues at coordinate 10,350,863 of NC_081821.1, read as the reverse complement.
CTTCGGGGATTTTCATGTATATATCATTATCCATGGATCCGTATAAATATGCTGTAATAACATCCATGAGATGCATATCCAGTCCTTCTGAGACTGCCAAACTAATTAAGAAACGAAATGTGATTGCGTCCATGACGGGAGAATATGTTTCCTCGTAGTCAATACCAGGTCTCTGCAAGAAACCTTGTGCTACTAATCGTGCTTTATATCTTATGATCTCATTATTCTCATTGCGCTTTCGTACAAATACCCATTTGTACCCAACAGGCTTTACATCTTCAGGTGTTTGGACTACAGGTCCAAAAACTTCTCGTTTTGTTAATGAGTTTAATTCTGCCCGTATAGCTTCTTTCCATTTTGGCCAATCATTTCTATGTCGACATTCTTCCACATTTCGTGGTTCGGGATCTTCATCATTTCTTATGATATCAGAGGCCACTTGGAAAGCAAAAATATTGTTAATAACAATATTATTTCAATCTCATTTTTCTCCCGTTTGTACATAACTTATTGAGATCTCACAATTTTCAGGTACCTGTGCCTCTTCAGGGGCTTCTCGTTCAATATGTGGATCTTCAGGGGTTTCTTGTTCAATATGTGCCTCTTCGGGGGCTTCTTGTTCAATATGTACCTCTTCAGGGGCTTTCTGCATTATTTGTGCCTCTTCTAGGGCTATAGATTTATCAATTTTAAACTGATCAGTCATTTTGATGGCCTCTTCTAGAGTGCCAAGTTTTTTCTTAGGTTCTCCTCTTCCGGGGAGTTACATCCTTTGAGCTGATAGGTCTACCACGCTTCAGGTGTATCTTAGATTCATTTGTTAATTGTCCTATAGGGACATCAATCCGTGCTGGAGTATTTGTAGCCGGGATATGTGACTTTGTCACTTTCTTTGTATCAATGAATGCATCTGGTAATTGATTTGCAAGATTTTGCAAATGAATGATCCTTTGAATTTCTAGTTCACATTGATTTGTACGAGGATCAAGATGGGTCATAGTAGATGTCTTCCAACTAATTTCTCGTTTTTCTTCAGGAATCGACTTTTCTCTCCCTAATGATGGGAAAACGCTCTCATTAAAATGACAATCCGCAAAGCGGACTGTAAAAACATCGCCTGTCAAAGGTTCAAGATATCTTATGATAGATGGAGAATCAAAACCTACATAAACCCCAAGTCTTCGTTGGGGACCCATTTTAGTGCGTTGTGTAGGTGCAATTGGTACATATACTGCACAACCAAAGATTTGTAAATGAGAGATATTTGGTTGTTTTCTAAGCACAAGTTGTGAAGGAGAGTATTCATGGTAAGTTGTAGGTCGAATACGGACTAAAGCTGCAGCATGCATAATAGCATGACCCCAGGCGGAAGTAGGTAATTTGGTTTTCATTAGTAATGGTCGAGCTATCAACTGGAGACGTTTGATGAAGGATTCTGCTAAACCATTCTGGGTATGAGTATGAGCAACAGGATGCTCAATATTTATCCCTACTGACATGCAATAGTCAATGAATGTTTGAGAAGTAAATTCGCCAGCATTATCAAGACGTATTGTCTTAATTGGATAATCTGGAAATTGTGCTCGTAATTTGATTATTTGTGCAAGGAGTCTAGCAAAGGCTACGTTACGTGTAGAAAGGAGACAAACATGTGACCACCTAGTAGAAGCATCTATTAAGATCATAAAATAACAGAATGGTTCACATGGTGGATGGATAGGCCCACATATGTCCCCATGTATTCTTTCTAAAAAGATTGGTGACTCAGATATGACTTTAGTAAAAGATGGTCTGATTATCAATTTACCTTGTGAGCAAGCAGCACATGAGTATTCATTGGGCGAAAGAATCTTCTGGTTCTTTAGTGGATGCCCATGTGAGTATTCGATTATTCGACGCATCATTGAAGACCCTGGGTGACCTAGCCTATCATGCCAAAGGACAAAAACTTTTGGGTCGTTGAACTTCTGGTTCACGACAACATATGATTCAATAGGCTTTATAGTTGTATGATACAACCCAGAGGAAAAAGCCGGGAGTTTTTCCATTATAAGCTTCTGGCCAGATATAATGGAAGTAATGTAAAGATATTCTACATTATCTTCATTCATAGTTTCAATATGATATCCATTTCTGCGGATATCTTTAAAACTGAGCAAATTTCTTCTGGATTTGCTAGAATATAACGCGTCATTTATATGGAATCTAGTTCCATTTGACAATGTTATGTTTGCTCTTCCAGAGCCTTTAACTAAGTTTGTAGTACCAGATATGGTACTTACATTAGCTTTTATTAATGTCAATTCGAGGAAATATCTTTTATCTCGAAGAATTGTGTGCGTGGTCGCACAGTCTGCGAGACATACATCATCCTCATTCATCTTGAGACCAAATAACATATGGATTTCAGATATAAAAAAAAAATGGCATAATGTAAATAACAAAGTAAATCAGATGTAAATATAAGACATAATAATATATTATTTTATATATAGAGTAACATCAATCAATGTTAATTTTTTCATCATTTATCAAATGGTCTGTTTTTTCATTGGAACCTCTAAAAAAATCAATGTCATAGTAGGTTAGATCCAATCCATCACCATCGGTAAAGTTCATCTCTATCTCTTTTCCTTTAACTTTTATTGATGCTTGGTAAAGGTCGACCAAATGTTTGGGCGTACGACAGGTACGTGATTAATACCCCTTAATACCATATCTATAACAATTATTCTCATGATTCTTAGGAGGTTTATCTTGTAAACACTTCCCATTTTCTTGTTTTGCCTCAGTATTGTTCCACTTCTGGTGGTGCAATGAGACTTTCATTTTCTGAGAATTATTACTATAAGAACCATGGTATCAGGGATTTCTTTCACGACCACAATCACGTTCTCATCCACGTCCACGAGTTTGGGACGATATCGCATTCACTTCAGGGAATGATTCAAATCTAGTTGGATGAGATTGGTGAGTTTTCATCAAAAGCTCTTTTTTTATAAATAAAAAAAAAAACCTTCATGGAGATGATGACGAAGGAAAATCAATGCTTTTACGCGATCCTGCAGGGATGCTTGATTTCCTTATTTGATCATAGCTCCAAGGCTCATTGCATCAAGATGTAATTCAGTATCAAGGATCTAAGATAGATAGTTCTTTCCCGAAATGTCAAGTGCCACAAATTCGAGTTTTGTGATATTCGACATTGTCAAATAACTTCATATATATGACAAAACAATATTATTAGAATCAGTTATAATAACTTGATAACATTGGTATAACTTTGATTATAAACAAAATCAAATAATTTGTTTACAACTTTTAATAATATGTAACAAAACAAATCAACAATAATATAAATATGTAAAATTTTATTCTATATAAATAACTTTAAGTGAAGATACGAGAATTACCTTTAGAGCAATTCGTGCTGATAACGTGTTGTAAAATAAGGACAAATATAATGCAAATCAAAGTAGTAGAGATAAAATATATCTTACTTTGATATATAATATGAAAGAAAGAATCAAAGAAGAGAATTGAGAAAGTGAAAGAAAGGGAGAGAGAGAGAGAGAATGAGAGGAAAAACTTTCTTCTTTTTCTCGGGATGTCTATTACAAGAGACGGAAAGCCCTTTTATAGGCTTTTCAAATGGCTTCCATTAATATCCCTATTAATGAATATTAATGAAACCCATAAATAACATTAATGATTTTCATTAATGAGTATTAATGGAAGTCATAAATAATACTTAATTAATATTAATGTGGTGGCATTCATTACTACAATTATAACATATTAGAGCATTTTAACTTTATTATTTATTAGATCATAATATTTAATTTGATATTTAAATAAAGATCGCATAATAATATACGTGTGTGTCACATAAATTCTTATAGAAAAAGCTTATAAACACCGCTGTCCTGTCCAAGAGAACAAATTCTCATTCATCATTAAAATGTATTTTGGGTAGGAAAGGAAAAGACATCACTAATAAAGTCTAGATATGAAATTCGATTTGTACTACATGATACAAAGGACAAAGGCAGGTGGGTGGGGCCATGAGGCCATCACAATCAAGAACCAGTCAGCATCTGGGGGCAGGCCTAGGCAAGATCACCTTAGATAGAGTGGTCTCAAGATCACCAGAAGATTCCCCATTTTCCCGAAGATCTACTCTTGTGGGAACACCTGCCGGCTCTCTCTCTTTGCCACCAAGCAAGACATCCGGAGTCGCCTTCCAACACCTGTCTCGGTCTGTTCTCTCTCTCTACCAATACCCAATTGCTATATACAATCAGGGAACGGAGGAGTTCTGGAAATGGGTTCCGTTCTCGGCAAGGGAAAGAGCAAGGAGGAAGTGGAAATGGCCCTCGCAAAGGCCAAAGAGATCGTTTCTTCAACACCTGTAGTTGTCTTCAGGTGATATTCCGCGCAAATCAGGAAGCCTTTTCCCCATGGTGTGAGAATTTCTGATGTTTAATGGTTTTCTTTTCTTTTTTTTTTTTTTTTCTTTTTTAATGGGAATTTGCAGTAAGACTTACTGTGGTTATTGCAAGAGAGTGAAGCAGCTGCTCTCACAGCTAAAAGCAACCCACAAGACCATTGAACTCGATCAGGAAAGTATGTGGTTTTTGCCCATTTCCCTCAATTTACAATGATATGTTTGAGGCGTTGGATTGGGTTATCTTTTGAATCTGGAAATCTTGTGTTTTGAAGGTGATGGAGCTGAAATTCAATCAGCTCTAAGAGAATGGACTGGTCAGAGCACTGTGCCTAACGTATTTATTGGGGGAAAACACATGGGTGGATGTGACTGTAAGTCTCCCTTTTGCATTCAATTCAGATACAATAGAACACCCCCCATTGACGAACCTTTTTATTATTTTTTGGGTCTTTTTTCTTTCTGGGTCATTTGCAGCTGTGATGGAAAAGCACCAGGAAGGCAAGCTTGTGCCCCTTCTCAAAGAGGCTGGTGCCATTGCTGAAGTTTCTACCCAGCTCTGAATTAGGTAGGGAAGCCACAAGTAGTATGCTAATAAACCACCACTTCATATGGTGTGTAAACAATGGTGATACATGTAGTCCAGTAGGTCGTGCACACTGTTAAGGAATGCTTTTGCTCTTTTGTAAATCTTCTACTGTTTTGGGGTTTTCATTGCAGCTATATTCCATTTCCCATTTGCATGAGATACTTCTCATGGGTGAGCTTCTTAAACAAAATTTTATAGAAATCTTCATATTAGTTGTTGGTTCCTTTTATCACCTAATAAGAATAAATCTTTTGCATAAAAAGCATATCAATAGGACCCATTTTCTGGATGGCCCAAACTCCTAAAAATATGCAGGAGGTTTAGGGGAGTGTGCTTGGATCCTTGTTGGGTTGCAGCCTGTTTGCCTGAATTTATCATAAGTAAATTGCATTCCTTCCATTTTATCTCATTACCCTTAAATTTAATCAATAAGAAAAAACAGTTGATGGTACAACCCTTGAACAATCCAATAACTGAGAGTTACAAAGTTTTATTTCAAAACCAATCCTTGACAACTACTTTCTACACCAAAAGTGCAATGGAGAGGAGCCCTCAAGACATTTGCATTGCTTTGTTATCTCCAAGAGAGTGGGAACCTCTTCCAAGTAAAAATTTCACGCACCAGTATCTTTTAAGGGCTGGATGGTGCTGCTTTCGCCTTCTGTAATGATTAAGAGTAAAATGGAATGAGATGGATACCTGAGTGACAAGATTGAATGAAGCAATAAACTCGAGGAGAGAGAGGGCTAGATTTTGCGTACATTGGAGATCTCTATCCACAAATCAAGTGTTTTGATGGCTTTGCCAGATTCCTGTGTTTCACGAGCCAGGGATACTCCATCAGCCAAGGTGTTCACACGGCCGCTGACTAAGAGTGCTGCTGCTGCATTTAGGACCTGGTCGATTGCTTTCGTAAGAATTGGTATCGATGGTGAAGGTCAATTACCCAGTTATCCATATGTTTATGTAAAAACAAGATGGTGAGTTTGATTATTCGTCAACATATTCGGCTCTAATAATCAAATTCATTGGTGGAAGTGGTAAGGGAATAGAATGCCAACCCACAAAATGGAAACTAGAGTGTTATTTGGGAGAGGCAGGCAGCAGCCAGCCTATATTAACTTTGAAGAGGATTATTCCATCAATAATGATAAGGGTTACCTTGTAAGTACAAGAAACATGAACCTCTTCATTTGGTCACTCTTAGCAATTAAAGGAACAAATCCATCATTTTCAGACATAAAGCCATGAGTCCATACAGAAAATAATGGCAGAGTATGGAGAGTTTGGAAACACATTGTTCAGCACAAAAATGAAACTAGTTAAAAGTCACGCAGATGGTACAATGGTATGATTTGATTTCCATTGGGGCATCCAAATTCCCTTATGTTTTTTTTCATCTTTAACTGGGGCTGAATTAGAAGAGAAAAAATGGTTTGTTAATTTTGGTTGTTCTTGTTAAAAAGAGCATTCTCAAACAGGGCAGTTATTTAGGATAATGAGGCAAAGAAGAACTCACAAATGCATCTGCAATCGACCCTTTCTCTCCTGATAGTACACGCTTTAGTACCTCAGCATTATAGTCTGGCCCTCCACCTCGCAAGTCATCCAGAGTACAGCGAGGAATACCAAACTCCACTGCATCACAAATAGTTTGAGAGTCAGTTAGACCATTTGATTGTAGACTACAAGTTCCATCCTACATATAATTTCACTACTGCACACGGTAGGTGCAAGGAGATCGTTACATGGGTCAAATGAAAACTTCTCAATCTTTTCTGGAGTAACGTCAAGGACAAGTCCAGGTCCTGAGGCATGAGTTGTGATCGTGTATATGTGAGTAAGATGACAAAGCATTAGAATACAAAGTAAGGAAAAGAGAAATGGAAAGATCACAAGTTATAAACCAAAAGGGAACGTCTTCCAGATGAAACGTTCTTAATATACAAAGGAAGGAACTTCACCAAGGGGGCTCATTTCATCCAAGCCCTCTGAGTGAACCACCAATGCTCTTTTCATTCCAAAACGTTGAAGTGCTTTAGCCATTTTCAAAACCTTGCAGTAAATGGGAAAGTGTAAGTCTTTCAGAAACATTCTAATACTGATGAAGCAATTTTCCATGAACCAGAGGTGACAGATCACTCAAAAGGTAGTGCCCAATTTTTCTGCATGTTAGAACTCATGATCTTCCACATAAAAAATCAATTTAAGTATGAAAAGTGAAACAATAATGACAAAAAATGCATAATGCATGCATCATCTATTGAGAAAAATAGATTACAAGGAAGATTGACAGTCACTTGTTTCAGTTCCATTCTATATACTCTTGAGATCAAAATATTAAAGAACACTTTTCCCTTATAAATCAAGTCCCTTAGCAATATACAAGAGGAGAAACAGAAACATCTTGACCTCTGTAAAATGCAAAATGCTCCTGCTCGGGGTAAAATTATGGCATTGAAGAGTTCCCAAACCTTCTTTGATCAACAAAGCATACATTAACCACTCATACAGGATACTTGGAAACGGTTAAAATAATAAAGCTAAAAAACCTTCATAATTCGCAACTATTCTAATTCAAAGGACTTCCTTTTTCTCCATTGACAGTGTTTGAGCCATTCGGAAATATCCTCCTGTTCAATTTTTGCTGTATTATTGTATAGCTCCAATTCATTAACAACAGGCCCAGGAACCTTCTTTTTTTTTTTTCAAACAAGAAGCAGGTGGGGAATGGATTGGTAAAAGATGGTACTTAAAAGACCAAGGCCAATTCAGATTACAAATCCAAAGGAAAAGCTTACTGAATTGAGATGAGGAAGACCCAAAGAGTGCTAAAACAAGAAGCAAATAAAGCATTTCAATGAGAAGTGCACCTATGTTTGGTTCTTGAAATATTTGAGTGAAAATGTGAGGAAAAGAAAATATCGAGAAAAAATAGAAAAAAAGAAAAAATGAAGAAAAAAAAAAGATTTGAAGTTCATAACTTATTTTTACATGTTTCTTTAAACTCAATTCACTTATTTTTCTTCTTTCATATAAAGATTAAATGGTTTGAAAATGAATAAGTTTTTAATTTTTTTTTTTCGTACTTTCTATGGTAAACTAAACATGACAACATCATTTTCCTTAGCATTGTATCCCTTTCCTTGGTAATTTTCAGAAACCAAACATAGCCCAACATCAAGAAATTCAATTTAAAGAAAGGATGATGATAATCCTACTATTGATAAAATACAGGTAGAGGAACTTACTAGGTCTTCTGTGAATACCCCAACAACAGCAAAAGGAACTCTGGCTGGATTCAACATAGGGCCTAGTATATTGAAAACAGTTTTCACTTTCAGCTTTTTCCTCACAGGACCGACAATCTTCATTGCTGGATGGTAGATTGGAGCCATCATAAACCCAATTCCTGCTTCATTCACACACCTTGTTACCCCCTGAATCCAAGAAAAGTAAGAAGAAACTTACTCAATAAATGCTAGAAAAATATGTAGGTAAGAATTTTCACACCACTATCACATTCTAAGTAGATTCCATTTCTCATGCCCTCTTATCACACCCCCGAAAATATACTATAATTATACAGTCATTTCTTTCTAATATCGGTTTTAGGGTGAATTTGAGGAGAACTAAACTTAGACCTTTGCCTAACACAAATCAACCTGCCAGACTAAATAGAGCACCATTCTCAAGCAGAATTTTGAGTTCTAATTTACATAAATGTCTGCTTACTGTTCTGAATTGAAATCCATACAGTGAAATGTGGCTCTGTGACCAGTTTAGACTGCATACCCACTTCCCCGATTGCTCCAAAATTCAATTCCTAGAATACTAATCCAACCCAAGTTGAAGAAAACATGAAAAGGGAATAAAGAAAAAGAATCATGTGAGTTAAATAAATTTTCTTTCTTTCTTCTTTTTATTTTTCATATGAGCATGAGTTCAATAAATGTTCAGCTAGCAGCCTGCAAAACATTCATTACAATGTGCTAACAGCTAGCTGCAAAAGCCACATCCACATTCAAAACCAATCAGAGAATCACAGTACGAATTGAGAATCAGCAATAAATATCATTCCAACCTGCGGGTCTAATTCAATGGCAATCCCCAGTGCTTCCAACACATCAGCACTGCCACACGCAGAAGAGCTCGACCTGTTTCCTTGCTGTAATTTTGGGGCCCATCAAATACTGTTAGATGTCATCACATCGAAGACCAAATTAAATTAAATTCTGATAATCAAAACCACTTCAAATCGGTTATGTCACCTTTGCAACATTGGCTCCACAAGCCGCCGCAAGTATTGATGCGCCCGTAGAAATGTTCACCGTGTTCGCCCCATCTCCACCTGTACCCACTATGTCCACTGCGTCTTTCAACCCCTCCACCTTCCTAGAACACTTGATCATCGCCCTCGCTAAGCCCACAACCTGCCCATAACGGAAAAATGATCCAGTTTTTTCATAGGGAAAACTGAGGGGAAAATAACTCTTAAACGGCTAAGCCCTTACTTCCTCATACGTCTCGCCTTTGGCTCTCAAGAGAACAAGGAAAGCACTAATGAGCGCTTCATTGGCTTCACTCAACAGAAAATCAAGAGACGCTTCCGCCTCCGACTCTGTCAAATCCACGCGGCTAATCAACGATTCAATCAACTGCCAACAACCCAAAAACCAAAATCAATAAAATAAAAAAATAAAAACCCCATAAACCCATAAACCCAGAACCAAATTCCAAAATGCCGAGCAGCCGACACGAGTCCCACCTTATTGAAGGAGGTGGGTGGGGCTGAAATGGGCCGAGAAGCCACGAGAGTCTTGGTAACGCATCTTTGCTCAAACCGAACATATGGGTTCCCAAAAAGGCACTTTTGGGGATATCGGCCAGTAAATGAAGAGAGAAGATATACGGGATGGTGACTAAGCGAAGCCATCATTGCACTGTAGCCTGCAAGCAGTTTTGGGAACTGGAATTGGCTTGCAGTGGAGAAGGATTAGGGATCAAATGAAGAGATACGAACTGCGGAGAGACCCTGCAGACAACGAGTGCCATGAATCTAGGGTTTTCAGAGATTCAAATGACTTGATGATATTCTACCATGTCCTTTTTCAGTAAAAAAAATCCAATTAGATCCTGCAGGTTGCTTCCCTAATGTGCAATCCTTGACCTTGGAGGTTGCTTCCCTAATTAGATCCTTGACCAGTCAATCAATAGCACCTTTTTACGTTTAGTAAAAATAGTTTCATTAGGTTAAAAGGCTATTTACGTAATTAACTTAATTTCTAATAATATTAAGATTATTAGAATAAATTAAGGAATATGCATGACATGGTAATTCCTTATAGTATTGAAGAGTTCTTCACTACAATAGCCAAACATGTTTGACAAAATTTAGGTAAGATAAAGGATACAAATCAATAGAAGTTAGGTATAAAATTATAAGACTTGAAGGTGCATATGTGACATTACCTAATAAATGTCGATATCCATTAAAAATGTAACTTTTTGTATCGTGTTAGGATTATATGGTCTTCACATCATCTAATTAGTGATATATTTTCAATACTTAATTAAAAAAGTGTTTTGTGGTATTATAGGATACTCGAATGGTTATATACATGGGGTAGATTTGACATGATCATTTACGTAATTGAAAATTTCAAATTAATGAGATCTGAGTTGTTAAATGAGGAAAATAAAGGAATGTGATCAAGGTGTAAGGGTATATGCATGATTGAGATTACATCACAAATAATAAATCTGAAAAATATATACGTGATATTAGCTGATTAGTGGTACGTTTTCCTTACCAACAAAAGTAATGTCATGTGTGATAATTGTTTTCGAAAACAGTTTTGAAAAATAGTTTTTAAAAATTGTTCTATTATGTTTTATAAAACAAAAATTTGTTTGAAAACCCAAAATGTTTTTAATCCATTTTTGTAACGCCAAGAAATTTTTATATAGGGATAAGATAGGAAATTTATAATAATAATAATATTAGTGAATTAATTATTTTAATAAAATGAAAGAGGGGTAAAAAGGTAATTTTCCTAATAAATACCCTAGGTATAAAAATGAAAAAAAAAGGAAAATCCTTTCTATTCTTCTTTTCATTCCTATTGGCAGAATACTAGAGGACATAAGACTTTCGGATCTAGGGTTTGAAGAATAGATTTCTTTAGGTAAGATTTTTGTTTTCTAATTCTTAGATCTTATTTTAATATATTCGTTATATTTTTAACCTTAGGTAGGAAACCCCAATCTAGATTAGGGTTTGTGTTTCTTAAAATAAATAAATAAATAAATTTAATTTCGTGGTGGATGACGTGTGATAGTTGTGGCAGCGTGAAGCCCCGTAGAATTAAGGATTAAAAAAATAAATAAAATAAATAAATAAACAGCAATGGGAATGTGTGGATCCATTGGGTGTGGAGTGTATGTTTTCTTATTTAATGTTTAATGGTTGGTGTGTGCTGGAGATGGTAGGATAGGTGTGGAAAGTGAGGTTTTGAAATAAATAAATAGAAAAAAAAAAAACATGTGGCAGAATAGTGATTAAAAAGAAAATGTGGAGATCATGGAGACGTACTATGTGTAGGTTTGGTTACGTGGTTGAAAAGTCAATGACTTGTGATATTGAGGGTGGAAAAGAAAAATGATATATTGAGGATTGTAGGATAATCTTATTAAAATATGAAGTAGGTCCTAGGAAAAGTTGGAATAAATAAGTAAAGAAATAAATTCTTATGTAAAGTGATGAAAGTGATTATTGTAAATAAATATTTTTAGGAAATTCAATTTAGTTTAGAAAAGAGAAATAAATTATTGAGGATAAATTGTTATTGGTTAAAAAGTTGGAAAATAATTTTTGTAATAATAATATTGACTTAAAAAAAGAATAAAAATAAATAAATAAATAAATTATAGGATTCCCAAACCTATTTTAAATGAATAGTCAATAGTGTTGATAGTACCTTTTTGTTAAGTTAGGTGAGAAGTAAATTTTGGGGCCAAACTTTTCAAGATTTGGAGTGCATATTTGAGGTAAGGGAAATTAATACAGTTGTTAAATTTTTTTTGAAACAATTTTTTTTATATGCATATACATTATTTGAAAACATTTGAGTTATATTCCGTTTTATGCATGGATCAAACTTGTTTTGCATGAAAAGTATGTTATAATTTTATATTTTGTTTTTGACAAATAAATGTGGAGATATTATATGTTGTAAATTTGAATAAATGAAATAAATATTTGATTCTAGTTTGTTTGACCTTTGTCAACTGGATTTAATAGTTGACTCTTGACTTTTGGTCATTGTCAATGAGATATAATAGTTGACCTTTACATTTCTTGGTGGGGAATGTAATTGATTTGAACCCTAGTCTCTAGGGGTTTCGGTTAGAGGTTACTAGTACTAGTAGTGTTTGGTTCCGTCCACCTTAAAGGAACAATTTGAGGCTAGCCACCCATTTGAAAAGTCCCACCTAACTTGGCACCCTTTGATGTTTGATGACCAGAGTAAATAAATTATTGGAATGTTTTGATTGAATTTGATATGAAAATGTTTGAATCAGAAATAAATGCATATAGTTAGAAATTTTGAATGTATTGGCAAAAAAAAAAAAATATTAACTCACAAGTTTATGAAAATGATTGATTACAATATCTCCTATTTTGTAAGTGAATTTGAAATATTTGATCCATGAACTGCATTAATGTTCCTTATTGGGTTGTGAGCTCATTCCTATTTGTTGACTACTTTTCAGGTACCCTTAGTTTGGGTGAGGGGTGATGGCTAGGCTGAGGAATGGTCATTATTAAGATTTGACTTAGGATTTTATGTTGGATTTTGTTTAACTGTTAGTTATGTTCATTTGGATCTTTTGGTATTTGGAAGCTATTTGGATATTGATCCTTTAAATTTTATGTTAGTTCAAAGTTGAGTTTTGGAGATTTTGAAATTTGTTTTAGTATTTGAATTGTTTAAGTTTGCAAATATTTGGACAATGGATTTTGGATAGTGGATGTTTTAGTTTTGAAATCGAATTTTGAGGATTTTAGATTTTGTTCCGCTACTTTGAACGGGTATTTGGTAATTGGTAACTTCCGATTACAAGATAATTGTTTGGGTCAGGTTACATTGTAAGCCTTCGGGTTTGAAGTGTGAAATAACCGTCATGCCCTTGGAGTGGGTCTTGGGGCGTGACAGAGTGGTATCAGAGCACTAAGTTTTGATCTTGATGGGAACTTGTTTAGTTTACCTTTGGAAATAGATGAGTGACGCATTAGTTTAAAGTTTCAACTTCATCTAGTCCGATTCTTTTTATTTTGGACAATTTTGACTTGCTTATTTGGCTTCTTAGTGACTGATTTAGTTATATCTTTTGCTTTATAGGACACCATGCCACCAAGAAGACCTGTCTCTTCCCAAAATAGTCAAGCTAATGATGATATACCCCCTCCACCTGAGGCTTTGCCCCTTATGAGTACTGAAGGGCTTTATAGATATTTGGGGACCTTGGATGAATTGGTTGAGTGTCAGGCTTGAGCTACTGGAAGTAATGGTCAAAGACAATCCTCATCTAGTAGGGGTAGCTCATTTGACAACTTTAAGAAGTTGGGTCCTCCTTATTTTTCTGGTACTTCGAATCCAATTGAGGCAGAGTCTTGGATTATGAAGATAGAAAAATTCTTCGATGTCATTGATTGTTCCGAGGAGCAAAAAGCCTCTTATGCAGCTTTCATGTTAGATAAAGAGGTAGACCATTGGTGGCGCATGACTAAAAGGCTTTTGGAGGATCAGGGGCCTATTGTTTAGAGACAGTTTAGGGAGGCTTTTTATAAGAAGTACTTTCCTGACAGTGTTCGACGACAAAAGGTGGGAGAGTTTGTTCTCTTGGAATAGAGGGATTTGACTATGGCCCAATATGAGGCTAAGTTTACCGAACTATCACGTTTTGCCCCACAGTTGATTGCTACAGAGGAGGAAAAAGCTTTAAAGTTTCAGGATGGACCGAAACCTTATTTGAAGAATAAGATATCAATTTTGAAGATAGGTGTTTATTCAGAGGTGGTAGACAGAGCCCTTATTGCAGAGAAGGACAATGAAAAGTTTCACCAATATAGAGAACAACAAAGGAAGATGAATAGAAATGATGGTACTCGTGGTAACCAAGCACATAAAAAGTCTACTCCAAGTAGAAATCAAAATAAAGGAAAGACAACACAAAATTCAGATGGGATTTATCCTACTTGTGGTAGGAAACATGGGGGTAGGCCATGCTATAGAGAGATTGAAGCTTGCTTTGGTTATGGAAAGTAGGGTCATATGGTGCGGGATTGTCTAGAGAATAAGAAGTTTGTTTTTGGAAAGCCTAAGGAGGAGAATAAAGAGGATAGACAACAGCCTAAGGCTCAAGGGCGGGTATTTGCTATGACTCATGGAGATGCTCAGCCTACTTTTGATGTGGTGACAGGTACTTTTCGAATCCACACCTTATTTTTTAGAGCCTTAATTGATCTTGGATCAACGCACTCTTTTGTTTCCGTATTTTTTGCTGGTTTGTTGGGTATGCCGATTGATAATATGGACTTTGATTTATTTGTTGCTACTTCTTTGGGAGATTCTGTTGTGGTTGATAAAATAATTAGAGATTGTTGTGTGATGATTGGGTATAGAGAGATGACAGTTGACTTAATACTTCTGGACCTTCAAGATTTTGATGTGATTTTGGGGATGGATTGGTTAGCTTCTTATCATGCTTCTGTTGATTGTTTTGGGAAAAGAGTGACTTTTAGCATTCCTGGTCAGCCTGATTTTAGTTTTGAGGGGAAGCATGTGGACAAACCACTACGTGTGATCTCAGCCTTGCGAGCTAGTTCTTTGCTCAGGAAAGGTTGTCAAGGCTTTTTAGCTTATGTTGTGAATGAGGAAAATGATTTAAAGTTGGAAGACATACTCATTGTAAGAGACTATCCTGATGTCTTTCCAGAGGATCTACCTGGCTTGCCACCAGAGTGGGAGGTGGAGTTCACCATTGATTTGGTACCAGTGACAGGTTCTATATCTAAGACCCCTTACAAGATGGCACCTTTGGAGCTTAAGGAGTTGAAGATTCAACTTCAGGAGTTGTTAGATAAGGGCTTCATTAGGCCTAGTGTTTCACCTTAGGGAGCTCCTGTTTTATTTGTAAAGAAGAATGATGGATCTATGAGACTCTGCATTGATTATAGAGAGTTGAATAAGGTGATGGTGAGGAATAAGTATCCCCTTTCTCGGATTGATGATTTGTTTGATCAGCTTCAGGGTGCTTGTGTGTTCTCTAAGATTGATCTTCGGTCTGGTTATCATCAGTTAAGGGTTAAAGGTGAAGATGTACCTAAGACTGTTTTTTGGACTAGATATGAGCATTATGAGTTTTTGGTTTGACTAATGCACTTGCTATTTTTATGGACTTAATGAATAGGGTATTCAAGCCTTATCTAGATCAGTTTGTGGTAGTTTTTATAGATGATATTCTGGTGTACTCAAAGAGTAGGGAGGAACATGAGCGCCATTTGAGTATTGTATTACAGACTCTCAAAGATAAGCGATTGTATGCTAAACTCAAGAAGTGTGAGTTCTGGTTACACAAGGTTTCTTTCATTGGGCATGTGGTGACCAATGATGGCATCTCAATTGATTCTGGAAAGGTAGATGTTGTGTCAAATTGGAGGAGACCTACTACTGTGACCAAGATTCAAAGTTTCTTAGGACTGGCTGGTTATTACAGGCGGTTTATTGAGGAGTTCTCTAAGATTGCCCTATCTCTAACCAGTTTGACTCAAAAAGGGGTTAAGTTTGAGTGGTATGATGATTGTGAATGTAGTTTCCAAGAGTTAAAGAACAGATTGGTGACAGCTCCTATTTTGACTATCCTTTCAGGTTCAGGAGGGTTTGTGGTGTGTAGTGATGCCTCTCGTCAGGTTTTAGGTTGTGTTCTTATGCAACATGGGAAAGTTGTGGCTTATGCTTCTAGACAATTAAAGCCTTACGAACGAAATTATCCTACTCATGATTTGGAGTTAGCTGTAGTGGTTTTTGCACTTAAGATCTGGAGACATTTTCTTTTTGGTGAAACTTGTGAGATATTCACAGATCATAAGAGTTTGAAGTATTTGTTTTCCCAAAAGGAATTGAACATGAGACAAAGAAAATGGTTTGAACTACTTAAGGACTATGATTGTATTATTTAGTAACACCCAGGGAAAGCGAATGTTGTGGTTAACGCCTTGAGTAGGAAAATTGTTGGTTCCTTAGCAGCTATTGGAGGCTGTTAGAGGCAAATATTGGAAGATTTGAGGAGTTTACAAGTCCATATCAGAGTTTTGGACTCGGGAGCTCTTGTGGCAAACTTTAGAGTGCAACTAGACTTGATTGGGAGAATTAAGACCCTACAAAAGAATGATGTGCAATTATTGCAACTTATGGAGGAAGTAAAAAGGGGTAGTAAGTCTGACTTTGTCTTATCAGATGATGGGATTTTGAAATTTGGGACTAGACTTTGTGTCCCAAATGATGGAGATCTAAGGAGAAAGTTGTTGGAGGAAGCTCATTGTTCTAAACTTGCAGTCCACCCAAGAGGGACAAATATGTATAGAGATTTAAAGCAGAACTATTGGTGGCCAGGAATGAAGCGGGATATTGCACAATATGTGGCTCAGTGTTTGGTATGTCAACAAGTGAAAGCTTAACATCAACGACCAACAGGATCTTTACAACCACTTACTATTCCTGAGTGGAAATGGGAGCATATTACCATGGACTTTGTGTCAGGGTTGCCAAGAATCTTAGGAGGTAATAATGCTATTTGGGTGATTGTGGATCGATTGACAAAGTCTGCTCATTTTCTACCTATGAAAGTAAATTTTTCTATGGACCGTTTGACTTCTCTTTATGTTAAGGAGATTGTGAGAATGCATGGGGTACCTGTTTCTATAGTTTCTGACAAAGATCCTCGTTTCACTTCTAGATTTTGGCATAACTTACAAAAAGCATTATGTACTAAGTTGAGTTTTAGTACTGCTTTTCATCCGTAGACTGATGGTCAATCAGAGAGGGTAATTCAGGTTCTGGAGGATTTGTTGAGATCTTGTACTTTGGACCTAAAAGGTAATTGGGATGATTATTTGCCTCTAGTGGAGTT
The DNA here is from genome assembly GCF_030704535.1 of Vitis vinifera. NCBI lineage: Eukaryota > Viridiplantae > Streptophyta > Magnoliopsida > Vitales > Vitaceae > Vitis > Vitis vinifera. The sequence continues at coordinate 10,333,632 of NC_081821.1, read as the reverse complement.
TGCTTATAATAATAGCTTTCAAGCTAGCATTGGGATGACACCTTTTGAAGGGTTGTATGGTAGGAGATGTCGATCTCTTATTTGTTGGGATGATGTAGGAGAAAGGAAACTTTTAAGGCCTGAACTTGTGCAGTTGACAGTTGAAAAGATAACTTTGATTAAAGAAAGATTGAAAGCAACGCAAAGTAGACAGAAGAGTTATGCCGATAATCGCAGGAGAGATTTGGAGTTTGAAGTAGGTGATCATGTTTTCTTAAAAGTTTCGCCAATGAAGTCTGTGATGAGATTTGGGAGAAAAGGAAAACTTAGTCCTCGATTTGTGGGTCCGTTTGAAATATTGGAAAAAGTAGGTGCCTTGGCGTATAAAGTAGCCTTGCCCCCAAGTCTGTCTAAGATTCATAATGTGTTTCATGTTTCGACTTTGAGGAAATATGTTTTTGACCCTTCTCATGTTGTGGAGTTGGAGCCTATTCAGATTTTTGAGGACTTGACTTATAAAAATGTGCCCATTCAAATTGTAGATGTAATGGACAAGGTACTACGACATGTTGTTGTCAAGTTGGTAAAGGTCCAATGGAGCAATCATAGTATCCGAGAGGCCACTTAGGAGTTAGAAGATGAGATGAGAGAAAAACATTCTCAATTATTTCAAGACTTAGGTATGTCAAGTTTAGAAGACTAAACTTTTGTTAAGGAGGGGAGGATGTAACGCCCAGAAATTTTTATATAAGGATAAGATAGGAAATTTATAATAATAGTAATATTAGTGAATTAATTATTTTAATAAAATGAAAGAAGGGTAAAAAGGTAATTTTCCTAATAAATACCCTAGGTATAAAAAAAGAGGAAAAATCCTTTCTATTCTTCTCTAAATTTTCATTCCTATTGGCAAAATACCAGAGGACATAAGACTTTCGGATCTAGGGTTTGAAGAACAAATTTCTTTAGGTAAGATTTTTGTTTTCTAATTCTTAGATCTTATTTTAATATATTCGTTATATTTTTAACCTTAGGTAGGAAACCCCAATCTAGATTAGGGTTTGTGTTTCTTAAAATAAATAAATAAATAAATTTAATTTCGTGGTGGATGACGTGTGATAGTTGTGGCAGCGTGAAGCCCCATAGAATTAAGGATTAAATAAATAAATAAAATAAATAAATAAACAGCAATGGGAATGTGTGGATCCGTTGGGTGTGGAGTGTATGTTTTCTTATTTAATGTTTAATGGTTGGTGTGTGCTGGAGATGGTAGGATAGGTGTGGAAAGTGAGGTTTTGAAATAAATAAATAGAAAAAAAAAAAACATGTGGCAGAATAGTGATTAAAAAGAAAATGTGGAGATCATGGAGACATACTATGTGTGAGTTTGGTTATATGGTTGAAAAGTCAATGACTTGTGATATTGAGGGTGGAAAAGAAAAATGATATATCGAGGATTGTAGGATAATCTTATTAAAATATGAAGTAGGTCCTAGGAAAAGTTGGAATAAATAAGTAAAGAAATAAATTCTTATGTAAAGTGATGAAAGAGATTGTTGTAAATAAATATTTTTAGGAAATTCAATTTAGTTTAGGAAAGAGAAATAAATTATTGAGGATAAACTGTTATTGGTTAAAAAGTTGGAAAATAATTTTTGTAATAATAATATTGACTTAAAAAAAAAAAGAATAAAAATAAATAAATAAATAAATTTTAGGATTCCCAAACCTATTTTAAATGAATAGTCAATAATGTTGATAGTACCTTTTTGTTAGGTTAGGTGAGAAGTAAATTTTGGGGCCAAACTTTTCAAGATTTGGAGTGCTTATTTGAGGTAAGGGAAATTAATGCAGTTGTTAAATTTTTTTTGAAACATTTTTTTTTTCTACATATATACATTATTTGAAAACGTTTGAGTTATATTCCATTTTATGCATAGATCAAACCTGTTTTGTATGAAAAGTATGTTAAAATTTTATATTTTGTTTTTGACAAATAAATGTGGAGATATTATATGTTGTAAATTTGAATAAATGAAATAAATATTTGACTCTGGTTTGTTTGGTCTTTGTCAACGGGATATAATAGTTGACTTTTGACTTTTGGTCATTGTTAATGGGATATAATAGTTGATCTTTACATTTCTTGGTGGGGAATGTAATTGATTTGAACCCTAACCTCTAGGGGTTTCGGTTAAAGGTTACTAGTACTAGTAGTGTTTGGTTCCATCCACCTTAAAGGAACAATTTGAGGTTAGTCATCCATTTGAAAAGTCCCACCTAACTGGGCACCCTCTGATGTTTGATGACCAGAGTAAATAAATTATTGGAATGCTTTGACTAAATTTGATATGAAAATGTTTGAATCAGAAATAAATGCATACAGTTAGAAATTTTGAATGTATTGGCAAAAAAACAAAATTTAACTCACAGGTTTATGAAAATGATTGATTACAATATCTCCTATTTTGCAAGTGAATTTGAAATATTTGATCCATGGACTACATTAATGTTCCTTATTGGGCTGTGAGCTCATTCTTATTTGTTGACTACTTTTTAGGTACCCTTAGTTCGGGTGATGAGTGATGGCTAGGTTGAGGAATGGTCATCATTAGGATTTGACTTAGGATTTTATGTTGGATTTTGTTTAACTGTTAGTTATGTTCATTTGGATCTTTTGGTATTTGGAAGCTATTTGGATATTGATCCTTCAAATTTTATGTTAGTTCAAAGTTGAGTTTTGAAGATTTTGAAATTTGTTTTAGTACTTGAATTGTTTAAGTTTACAAATATTTGGATAATGGATTTTGGATAGTGGATGTTTTAGTTTTGAAATCGAATTTTGAGGATTTTAGATTTTGTTCCGCTACTCTAAACAAGTATTTGGTAATTGGTAACTTCCGATTATAAGATAATTGTTTGGGTCAGGTTACACTGTAAACATTCGGATTTGAAGTGTGAAATGACCGTCATACCCTTAGAGTGGGTCTTGGGGCGTGACAATTTTTAAAAATTTTTAAAAAATCATTTTTATTTTTAATCATTCTACATACTTGCATAATTATTTTCTAAAAACACACTCAAAAAACAAGTAAAATAACATAAAATAATTAAAAGATGTTTTTTAAAACATTCTGTTTTCTATTTTTAAGAACAAAAAACAAAAAATAAATTTTAATTATTAAATATATATTTTTAATTACGAAGGACATAAAACTTTTTTCGAAAATAATTCTTAAGAACACCGATAAAATTTGTAACATCATGGAATGATTTTATAACATGTGCTTTTTCCTCTACCACCCAAAACAATAAAGTTAATAATAAGCATTTGGGTGGTCCACAGGGACACTCTAATAGTAAACCATGTGCATTTATTTATCCTTTTTCACTTTTGCTTATCATTGCGTTTCCTCTCAAGTTTAGTCCCATTCAACCCATACTCATTTTGTAGTTCCTCCTTATTGGCGGGGATCAATTTAATATTTTTATATTTCATTTTATCATCATTATGATTTTGTTTTCCTTTTTGTTATTCTTTTAAAATTTAAAAAATATTTGATGGGTATTAATTTTTTTTACTTGATTTTAAATAGAAATTAAAATTAAATAATGATTAATAAAGTTAAGTATCAGGTGGTTTATTTTTATAATATTTTATTTATATTAAGCATTAAAAAAAATCAATATATTATTTTTTTATTTAAAAAAAATAAAATATTTTATCTTTTTTTTATCAGTCAAAAAATTATAACAAGTTATAAAAAAGTAAAAAATAAATAAATAACTTGAATTCTAAAAATAAATTACTTTGAGTAAAAAGTTTAAAAAAAAAAAAAAACAAATACCCTTTAAATGATCTAGAAATTTAAGTATAATTTAAATATTTCAAATGTTAAATCTCCATGCATATCTAGATTTAAGGTGTAGATTCTATTGGAAATAGCAAGTTTTACCCATTCAAATTACATTTCTAAAAATCATTGAGATAATTAAGATTGCGTTCAATACTATTTTTACTCTTAATTATATTCGGTAGAAATATTTTCTCTTGAAATATTTACTAAAGAATCATCTATCAAATATTTATTTAGAAAACACGATAAGTAATTTTTCAACATTAATGAATTTTCAATTTTTTAAAAGAGTTTTACAAATCTTGTCAAAAATCTAATTTTTTAATTTTTATTTTAAAAAGACACTTTTTAGGTTAAAAACTTTTTATAGAATTACTGTCAAATGGACTATTTATTTTTTTATTTTTTTAATCAAGGAACCTTCCATGACCAAATCCTTATAACTCTCTATGAGGACCCGGGGTGCTCATCTTCTCACAACAACCAGCATTGCGTAAATTAAGGGTATCACAAGTGATAGAATTTAGGACCATACTTCTCAGTATTTGTCCTAACCAATTGGACTAACTTGAAGGGTTTAAACAAACTTTTAAATAAGATTAATTTTGCTTCTCTTATTTTGAATTAAAGAGAAGATAAATAAAAATAATAAATAAGAAGTATGGGAGAGATGTTTGATAAAATCTCTATAAAATGTACTTAACTTAAACTTTAGAGATGGTGAGCAAAAATTATCCCTTATTAAATATTAGAATTAATCAAATCAATTATGTTAGATGTTGTATACCCAAATGAAAAATAAGGTAAATTGTATTTATTTATTTATTTATTTCATTTTTTTTAGCCTTTTTAAAACTATTTTCCATGGAAGAAAGAGGAAATGGAAAAATTATGTGTAGTTCACAAAAATATGCTTACATCTCTCACTCTCAATGTTTGTGCTCCTAATAATGGCATCCAAACACACCACTAAAATCAAGTAATGATAATTAATAATTAATAATTATAATCAATACAAAATGAAAATCACCAGCTGCTGAATGCTGATTTTGAATCTCCAATCCTTCAAGTCTGGTGCATTTTCCTCCATGTTACTATACAACCCAAAATTCCTGCATTCATTTCAAAACCAATTGAATTCCTAAATTTTCATGGCAAATATTTCTTTCAAAAATGATCAGCAAGGCCTTAAAATCATAATTTTGTTCATTTCCAGAGAAGAATTATTAATATTGTTTTTTGCTGGATGATGAAGAAGAGTAATAGTGATTATGATACCTGCTAAAGTGTTGGCCAATGACCTTCCTACTTTGCTTGAAGATGACTTCACTGCACAGTATACAATCAAATTAAACCTATGTTTGGATGTTTCCCAGAGTAAAGAAAGAAAAAAAATGTAAATATTATGATTGGTTTTGAAAATTTCAAGGAAACTGAAAAATATGATAAAATAAAATTAAAAATTTAGATATATTGTAAGTTTAAAATAACATATAAAAATAATTTATAAATTTTAAATCAACGATTTGAAAATCGAACTTGTAGATCCAATCAATCACTTAACGGATGAACTAATAACTCTTTTGGTTTGGTTTGATATCGGGTCTTGCTCTAAAAACATTGCTTTAAATTTATTTTTTATTTTTTTTTATTGTTCTCTTTTCCTCGTATTTTTCTTTAAAATTTTGAAATCAAATAAAAAAATAAAATTTATGACGAGTTGGCAAAAATGAAAATTAAGGTGGCATTTGCTTTTTTTTTTTTTTTTTTTGGTAAAGGTTGGGTTTGGTTCCTAGAAAAATTGAAGAAAAATATGAAAAAAAGAAATAAAAGAAAAATGAAAAAAAATGTAAGGAAAAATTAAAATTAAATTTAATGTAATAAATTATTTTTATATGCTATTTTAAACTCATTTCACATTTTTTACGTAAAAATTAAATAAAAATAAAAATTTTAATATTTTCATTATTTTTAATTATTATTATTATTATTTTGGATTTTTTTTTTTTTTTTCCTTTCCTTGAGACTTTTTGGAAGCAAATATAATCTTAAAGTCTAAATAAGTGTAATCTGGGCAGAAACGTTGTACCTGAATCACAATTGGACGTGGAATTGGAGCTCCCACACAGGCACAGCTCCCGAACGCCATCGCTCCCGTACCCACAGGCGCCGCCGGTGGCCTCACAGGCTCGACAGAACTCATTCCCCTGCACCGAGTACCTCACCCTTATGCCATACGACCACCCCCCAGGTCCAATCTCTCGCAATGGCGCTAAACTGTAGGCACTACTATACCCCTCACACTCCAGCCTCGTGAGGTTTATAGCCTTGATCGCCTCAAACGGCACCGCACAACACTCCGGCGGCCCTGTCCCAGACCCCAACTTCTTTGGCCCAAACACTCCCCAAGCTGAACACCAATAGTACTCCTCACACCCCATCCCTGAAACATTTCTACACGGAAGATGCTTGCTTGGGAACCCCTGGAAGAGTGGGGATTGTGCCGAGCAGCCTAATAACATGAACACATTGTCTGCAGCCGGGTTCAGGTACGGCGCCCGCCAGTGCTCGATCGCGAACCCATTCCCCTTGCCTCCCAGCACAATCGACTCACAAGTGGACATGTGGGGGTCGTCAAGCGTAAGGGCCTGGTAAGCGTAGTCGATATCCAGGACCCTGTATGATCCTGAGGTTATGTGAAACATGAGCACATCATTCATGCAAAACAGCAGGTCGCGGAAACCCGGGTGGCCGCAGCCTGATCGGAGCGCAAAGGGGTAGTCAATGGTGATGTTGCCGCAGTAGGATCGGCATGTGTTGACATGGACGGCACGGCCGGAGACCAGTAATGCGAGTGAGGTGAGAGCAAACAGCTGGGTGGTTGTAAAGAATACTAGTAGTAGTGTAGTCATGGTTGAGGATGAGAGAGGAGAGGAGTGGAGTGTTTGGAAGGAAAGAAAGTTTTTGAGTATTGGAAGATAATGATACTTTGCTTGTATGGTTGAAGATGACTTTATTCACATGGTAGTGTTGATGAGGTTGGTGGAAGAATTGTTTAGGAATTTACATTCTCTTTTTGAAGGAATTATTACTTGTTTGAGCGGATGTTCAGGACTTTTGGAGGTTCCCTCGTAGCTTTAGTTTGCTTTTTCAGTATTTCAGACAGAGAGAAATCATAAGAAATCCCTAGATTTTGTTGTTGGGTTTGCTTTAGAATCAAGCAACTTGCTCTCCATCTCCCTCTCACTTATGACTAACAGTGGTTGGGCATAAAAAGAAAATAGAAGGAAAAAAATAAAATAATATAAATAAATTATTTTTGTAGATTATTTGAAACTCATTTAATTTATTTTAATTCATATAAAAAAATTAAATAATTTAAAAATATATGTACATAAGGTTTCAATTAATTCTAATTATATTTGATTTTTTTAATTTTTTTATAATAAAATAAAATATGAGAAAATCAATACATGAAACTCAATTATGATGTTCTTTAGCTTTTACTTTGATTAGGAATTCTAATTATGACTTTAAAAGACAAATTTGTTATTATTAGGATTTAATCTTTTTATTATTATTATTATCATTAGGGAATTCAATTATTTTAACCAAGGGGCCTTCTAACATTAGAATATTATTCAAATATTATGCTTTCTTATTCTCTCTCATCTTTCCTTCTCAAATTGGATTCACCCCATTATTTTATTTTTATTTTTTATTTTTTCTCTCTCATTTGTTGTAAATTTGTAATTTGAATGTTCTAGAGAGCTAAAGCTAAGTAACAACTAAATTAAGCCCAAAACACAACAATCAAGGAAAACAAAAGAAGAATTTAGGTACTTATTGGATTGGGATGGTTGAGACGTAATAAAACATTGTCTTCAAAGTAGATTCACCCTTTTCAAAGATTAATCTCAATGTAGCAAGGAACTGATGTCCTACCTTCAGGATTCAATGGTCAAGAACTTGCCTAAAGGGCATTCCTTGGATGAGAAACAATGCATTTTAGAAATAAAATAATACAGTAAGTATAAAGTCTAATGTAGTTATCATGGATATACTTAAACTAGGATAGGTTACAACAATGATAGTGTCTTGTAGTGGCTATTGTGGACTATAACAAATATGACTTAGATCTTCTATACAACTCTTAATGTACCTAAGTCATATACAATATAAGTGATGCAAGCTTGAATACTCAAATCAATATCAATGCAAACAATGGATAAATTAGTGAAAACTTAAGTCTAATTTTGTTGTATCATATCTTACTTTTAAAAGCTTTATCATAACATCAACAATGTAGCCTTCACTTATATCTCATGTATTACTAGGTTATGAATGGAAGTTAGAGCTAACATAACTCTAATTGAGGAAATCATGGTTAGGACAAAGGTGATAAACTAATCTACACCTTTCCTTTGTTTAACCCCTTTGGCTACTAAATATGCATTGTACTTCTCTATGGACACAAGACTCTAATTTATTTTTAAAATCCACTTACAACCTATAATCTTCACAAAATCTATATATCTCATGTATGGTTTATCTGTGGTGATCGATTCAATTTCACTTTTAATGGCCTCCTTATAGAATGATGCATCAACAAAACTTATTACTTCTTTATTAAACCTAAGGTCCTTATCTATTAGGAAGGTGTAAAAATTATCTCCAAGGTTTCTTGCTTTCCTATCTCTTCTACTTCTTCTAGTTCAATTTAAAAGGATTCATTAGACTAGTCTCTAATTGTTCTTTGAATTAGTTCTTCACCACTAGGTTTCGCAGGAAAGATGTTTTCAAAGAAATCAACATTTTTGGTTCCTATTATCGTATTCACTTCTATGAGGTTGTTTTTTGATTTAACAACTAGAAACTTATTTGCTACATTATTCCCAACATATCCTATGAACATTATATCAAAAGTTTTAGGACCTATTTTTCATTTCTTAGGTTCAGGAAGAAGTACCTTTACCAAACATCCCCACACTTTTAGGTACCTTATGGTAGTTGCATAACTTTTCCACAACTCTTGAAGTGTTTTATTAGGTTTCTTATAAGAAATTATGTTTTGAATATGACAAACGGAGAAGATAGCTTCCCCTCACAAGTTTATGGGTGTCCGATAACTTACCAACATTGTGTTCATTATATCCTTAAGAGTCTTATTTTCCCTCTCTAGCACTCCATTAGATTCCGAGAAATAAAAAAGAGTACTCTCATGAATGATCCTATGATTTTCACAAAATGAATTAAAAAGGTTGGACTTATACTCTCCTTTCCCATTAGCTCTAAGCTCTTTATTTTTATTTTTTTACTTAGGCTTTATTTAGTAACTATTTTAGAAATAGTTTTTTGTTTTCCAAAATAGAAAAGAGGATTTTTCACTTGTTTTTTGAGTACTATAATAAAAAATAATGATACAAATATAGAGGACACTCCATATAAAAGTTTATTTCAAAACATATTTAAAAATATAGAAAACATGCCAAAAACATTCCAGGCTATCAAATAGACTTAAAAAAAAGAAAAAATTGTTCTCCATGTTTTGTAGAACAAAAATTTATTTGAAAACTTGAAATGTTTTTAACACATTTTCTATAGTTTTAAATATATTTTAAAAATATTTTTATAGGCAGTACTTCATTTTTAATCATTCTTCATTTTTTTTATAATTATTATTATTTAAAATACCTTTAAAAAAAAGTGAAAACAAATGAAAATAATTAAAAGATATTATTTAAAAACATCATATTTTCTATTTTTAAGAATAAAAAACTGTTTTTTATTTTCTTATTTTCAAATGTGTTTTCCTATTTTTTATTTTAGAGAACAAAATTTTGTTTTTGAAAATAATTACCAAACAAAGAAAAAAATATTATATAATAATTCTCAAAAATCATTCTTAAAAATTATTTTTTAAAACACTTGCCAGACAAAGTCATAATAATCAAGTAAATATATCCTATAAAATAAAAAGAAAATAAAGAATTATCTTTCTATATAATCAAAATTCTTCTAGCAATAAATTACATATTTTTAATTTATGAGTAGAAAAAGAAAAAAAAAAAAGAAAAAAATTAGGAGAAAAAAAATGTGATACATAATTTTTTTTTTTAAAAATTTTAAAATAGGAAAAAAAAAACGTGATACAGAAAATATTCCAAAATATATATATTTTTTTTAAGAAAATTTTGATATCATATCTTAAAATTAATATTGATAATAAAAAGAAAGAATTCAATTGGCAAAAATTGTGAAGATTAACATAAAGGGTATTTCGGGGATTGTACAATTCGTGGGATAAATTGGTAATTTGACTTCTGTCCCCTCTGGTGCCGATCTGCCATGGCGGTAGAATTCCTGAATAGCTTCATGGAGTCTGAGTAGCTTCCGTTTGGTTGCTGAGAAAACCAAGGAAAATAAAAATACACATATGAACTGATTATTGCCTTATTGATAAACTTCTCACAGGAAAGCTTCAAATTTTCTTCTCAGCCACCAAACAGTTCATTAGAGATTTGAGAAGCTCTGTGGCCATGGAAGATGTAGAAAAAACTGAAGAAACCTTATCGAATGTAAGCATCTCAGTCTACATTTCTTTTTTATATACAGTGCTAGATATTGGCTTTTACTTGCTCTTGAATTTGGGTTATCTTCTGTTTAGCTGCTGAGAAAAATTAGGCAAAAAAAATCGAGATTTCAATTGCAAATCTTCTTTGTTTTTAATCGATTTTTTTAGCTACCAGGTGGGGGGTTAAGGTTTTGTTTGTCTGAATTCATTTCAGGCCATTTCTAGTGCCTTTTAAGTGGTTTTTGTGTCAAATGGTACTGATTTGGTGAACCATAAGAAAATTTCATGAATATCTGATATGAATCCAAGGTACAAAATGAGAAACCCTAACTGTTTGTGTCCTTTACAAATTTTCATTTTCGGTAGTACATATATTTTGGTTCGTTCTGTTCAGGGAAACCTCCATGGTTTTTGAGCAGCTCTATTGTGCTTTGCATTGAATTTGGGGATAGAATATTTTTCCTGGTTGATTTTTCTTAAGTTTGTTTTCCGGGAAAATAGTTCAGATATTATAGCTTTATGAATGTGTATTGGCAGAATAGATATTATGTGTATGACTATTATGATTCTATGATCATGTTGATTTTGTGATATATCTAGAGGCTAATCTTGTCTTCTCCACACAATTAGGGTACCTCAAAGATCCCTGGAACTGTTAATTGGGGCACTGCGACTGTACTTGGTGTGCTTGCTGGCATGTTATATGGAGGTAGCAAGGAGGCATCTGCTTCTGTGGTAAGTTGCCATACAGAAAACTGCTTCAAATGCATATCTTCTTAGGAACTTATTAAAGCTAAGCTTGGTTTCCAGAAAATTTGAGGGAAAATGATAGGAAAAGGAAATATAGAGGAAAAGTAGAAGAAAAGAAAAAGTGAAAGAAAATAAAAAATACATTTAAAGTGAATAAATTATTTTTATATACTATTTCAAACTCATTTTAGTTCATTGATATAAAGATTAAATAATTTGAAAATGCATAAATTTCTAACTTTAATTATATTTGATTTTCTTTCGTGTTTTCCATAGTATAACCAAACATGAGAAAATCATTTTCTTGAACTTTTTTTCTTTCCTTAGTACTTTCTGAAAATCAAACATAACCTAAGTGTTCTGTTCAACAGAGCCATCCAATGATCTTCTCTGTCCTCCTTCCTATGCAGTCATGCTCCTCTTGAATAGAATAACTCAAAAGGAGGGAAGGAGTACGAAGAGAAGACTTGTATATGCGGATATTGAGATTATAGAAGCTATCTTTTAAGGATACCACAGCTTAATATTATGCAAACTAAACTTTTGAATTAATGAATTTAACTGAAACTTACATGCGCAAATTATTCTTACTTTACCGATCTTTCTTGACACATTTTTGTTCTAGTGTTGGTATGAATTATGATTTCCTATAGATTTTAGGTCTTAGTAAACAGTGTATCTTAAATAATTTTCATTGTCTTCTTGTGCACAATCCAATTAAACTTTTAATGATGATTACAATGTTATGGCAGAGCAAGGATGCAGAAGTGATGCTGAAGCTTGGGAGCACACCAGACAAGCGGGAGCAATATAGGTTAATGAGAGATGCAATGGAGAAAAGGTTCATCCGAGTCACTCGTGGGTCCATAGTTGGTGGAGTACGCCTTGGGATGTTCACTGCTGCATTCTATACTCTACAGAATTTTTTTGCTGAAAAACGAGGTGTACATGATGTTTTTAATATTGCTGGAGCTGGTTCACTCACTGCTGCAACGTTTGGTCTAATTAGTAAGAATTCATAACTAATGCATCAGACCTGTTCTCTCATTTGAACTTTTAAATTTGCTTGCAGTTCCTTTATGGCACCTATATACTTATTAAAAATTTATACCATCTGGTGATTTGAGTTCATAGTTATAAAGATTTATACTATTTTCAGCATATTAACTTCACTTACATGACTCACTGAAGTTTAACATGAAGTTGAAGTTTAATATCTTGTGCATTTATGCTTGATTTTGTAATTTGAATTTATGGCAAAGTTGTTTTCACTTTTGGGGTGAAAGAGGTTCAATTAACCCAAAGTTGAAAGCCTTGAATATGAGAATAGAACTGAGGAAATGCAGTCATCTCTGGCTATTTGACTTTTTGTCTTTTTTACTTTATTTAATTAGTGCCAGGGTCGATTCGTTGGCGTGCAAGGAATGTGCTGCTGGGTTCAGTTCTGGGAGCAGCACTTGGTTTCCCCCTTGGTAATATATTCTCATCTTATCATCTGATTTGTATTTTGTATTTGTTAAGTTTTTTATTTATTTATTTATTTATTTTATAAAATGACATAACATGTGGGCTCTAAGACAGTCTTTAAATAAGTGCTACACATCAGTTATTACCAGAAATTAGAACAAAAAAATATTGGCTATTGTGACAAATCACCTTAATAGGGTTGCTGTCCCATATCCCATCATAGTAAACTGTTTGGGTTGTCCTAATATCATGTTTATTTGAATAACTGTTATTTCATGAACACCAAAAACAAAGGTTATAGCACCTTTTATAATTTAAACAATGGTCATGTAATTATGTACTGCAGTACTATCCCAAAAATATTAATATATCTCCATCTGAAATTGGTTATATAAAAAGCAATGGAATAATATTTATGGCCTGTTTATGAGACGGCTGTAAATTGTAAGA